>NC_143250.1:114010961-114321730 GCF_984573655.1 Nuphar pumila
GAGAGACGAGAGAGCGAGGGAGAGACTGTGAGAGAGAGGGAGAGATGAGAGAGGGAGAGATAAGAGAGTGAGAGGGAGAGAGAGGCGATAGATAAATTAGGGCCCCCGACCTTCATTAGGGTCGGGGGTAACATTTTTATTTTGGTCAAATGAGGGCTTTGACCCTCACATGAGGCGTGCGCGCCTCACCCTGAGGCGCGCCTCAGAGCATAGGAGGCGCACGCCTCGATGGTTTTACATTTTATGCTTGCGCCTCAAGGCACAAAAGCACTCGCCTTGAGGCGATGCACACTTTTTGCGCCTTGAGGTGCGTTTTTAATAACACTGGTCTCGACTAAGTCCTCCTTATTAAGTGTCGTGTAGTGCTGGACCCAGTTTGGGTCTGACCCAGACCCAAACTGGGAAATCCTATTGACATGTTTACTGGGGCACAAATGTAATATTGTAACTTGTTAAGTTGTAACCTAATACCTAATGCTTAAATACATTAAACCTGACCACGATAATTGTATGGAAAAGTCGTGAGCTTGTGTGCAGTAAAAACGACTCAGCGTCTCCTATTTCTTCTATCTTTTTCTTCTCACTTTTCCCTCTTTTGCAGATCAGCCCAGGTGGAAACTGATGTTCTAACATGGTATCAGAGCGTGGTTGGACCTAGGGCTCGATATTGATTCCAAAAGGTATGACCTTAGAGATCATCTGATTTCTGCCAGGAAACTTTCCCTCTTCTACAATCTGTGTTATCGTATTTTCTCTCAAACCAACGATCTCTTCTTCTCATCCAGATTTTCTTTTCTTGAAAGAACTTTCGTGTTTTCATCTGAAACCATTTCTTGAAACTCGTGATTTCCTCTTTCTTTCTTTATCTGAAAACACGATTTCTTCTTTCTTACTTCTCTAAAATTTGTTTTCTCATTCCTTTATTGCTGATTAATCTGAAAATACGATTAATCAACATCTCTTGAATCGTCGCTCGTGCTTTCTTTTCTTTTCTTTCTGTTGGATCTGTTCTCTCATTCCTTTATCTGAATATTCATCGTTGATTAATCTGAAAACTCGGTTAATCAACGTGATCTGACACTTGTTCACGTGATCCGATAACTTGAATATTCACAACGTTGATTAATTGTGCTTTGGCTTGATTCATAAATATTGAATTGATAATTTGAGTACTCTCGTGATCTGATATCCAAAAAAAAAGAAAAGAAAAGGCAGATCCGAGTTTTGTTATAGCGAGTTATCTTCTGGACTGATTTTAAACAGTCACACTATCTTGAGTTTTAAGTAGTCATTTGATTGTTTTTTTCTTAGAGTGCTTTCCATTTTATATTCTCGTGTCTCGTAACCATGGATTCTTTTCCAACCCAGTCCGGTTTGTCATCAAACTTCCTTAGTCAACTCGTTTCTGAAAAATTAACTCCAATTTTCTGGCTTGGAAGAGACAAATAGTTCCTTTTATCACAAGCCAAGATCTCTTTGGTCATCTGGATGGATCAATTCCAGTCCCAGCAGAGTTCATTGCAAAGGAGGAAACAGACACTCATGAGGCTGCATCTACTCACCTTGTTCGCAACCCGGATTATGTCTCTTGAATGAGAAAAGATCAGGCATTAATTGCCTACATCACGTCTACCTTGTCTCAGGAAGTACTAGTTGCTATCCCCGACGACTGCACAACGATGAAATTGTGGAACAGGTTGACATAAACATACTCTCAGATATCTGAAGCAAGAGTTTTATTCCTCAAGTGAGAATTCCAGCTTCTTAAGAAAGGTGGTCTATCTATCATGGATTACTTGAATAAGATGGAGACTATTACAGATCAACTAGCCATTATTGGATGTGAAGTGCCGGACAAGGATAAAGTGCAACAGACATTGAATGGTTTAGGCCCAGATTATCATGTATTGGTGACATCATTATTGTGCTTGCCCGTGCTTCCCGCATTTAAAGACCTCTGAGCAAAACTTCTACAATACGAAATGTCATTGAAAGGCATCGCTGAAGATTCTGGTGCTCAATCTGACTCCCAAGATGTCTTAGCCACTGGGTTCTCCTTTGGTCGTGGTCGTGGAGGAAATGACTTCAGAGGAGGAAGAGGTCATGGTAGATTTGCAGGTCCAGGTTTGCTTCCCACACCCAATATGTCGTTCAACTCTAATGTGAAGAACCAAACTCAAAGAGTTGTCTCGACATGTTACCTGTGCAATAAAAAGGGACATATTAAGGCAAATTGTTGGTTTAATCCTCAAAATAAAGGCAAATTGCAAAACACTAAGAGCAAGAAGGAAGATAATGTTACCAAGTCTGATGGGGAGGTGAAACAACTTTTGCTGGCAACACTGTCTGGGTTACACTTGAAACAGAATGATCAAGGATCATGGTATGTTGATTCAGGAGCAGCGACCCATGTTACAGGCGATGTTGGTAAGCTCTCGAACTCGGTTTCTTACTTTGGTAAAAATAGTATTGTTACTGGAGATGGATCTCACCATCACATTTCTCACATTGATAATGCAATCATTCCTCTGTCAAAATCATCTCTCAATTTGTCAAATGGTGTTCATGCTCCTAACATAAAAAAAAACATCATCTCTGTGTCTAAACTTGTTGATGATACACATTCTTATGTTGAATTCACTCCCTCTTCTGTGTATGTTAAGGATCTTCAAACGAGGGAGACATTCGCTGAAGAGGAGCGAAAAGGAAATATGTACATCTTTAAGGAAGATCCATTTGCGCGTACCAGTCCCGTCTTGAAGCCCTTATTGAAGTCTAGGTCTTTTCAGTCTGAGTTATCTAAGTCAGGTCTTGAGTCTGTTTTTAGTCTTTCCAAATGTAATAAGCCAAGTCTTTGGCATGATCGTCTTGGTCATTGCATTTATTCTTTTCTTGAGAAACTTGTATCAAGCAAATTAATTCCTAAATCAAGCTTAGCTCTTGCGATCAGTAATAAAAAGTGTCCCAGTTATCAGATGTGTAAGAGTCATGTACTTCTTTTTGATTCTATAAATAAAAGAGCTTCAAAAATCCTTTGAAATTGTTTATTCAGATGTTTGGAGTCCTGCGCCTTTATGCTCTTCTTCTGGCAGCAGATATTATCTCATCTTTATTGACAACTACTCTCGTTATACTTGGATATTCTTTATGAAGCATAAGTCTGAAACCTTTTCCATATTTCGCAACTTTCATGCCTTTGTTCGAAACCATTTCTCTACCAATATTTTGCATTTTCATTGTGATGGAGGTGGTGAGTATACATCGAAGGATTTTACTGATTTTCTCCAAAGTAATGGAATAAAGCGCAGAGTGTCTTGTCCACATACGCCACAACAAAATGGGGTCGCAGAGAGAAAACATAGGCATATTGTTGAAACGGCTATGAGCATGATGCACGACAGTAATCTTCCCATTAGTCTGTGGACAGAAGCATTCCATTCAGCTGTCTATATTATAAATCGTCTGTCTATGACAATTTTGCAAAATAGTTCACCATTCTGTTATCTTTTCGGCATTCAACCCGATTATAATGCTATGCGTGTGTTTGAATGCATTTGTTATGTTCATATTGATGATTCTCTCAGGAACAAATTCCAACCAAAGGCTTCCAAGTGTAGATTTGTGAGATATGCTGATGATTATAAAGGTTATCAGTGCTATGACCCCATGACTAAGCGTATTAAGATTTCCAGGAATGTTGTGTTTGACGAGAATAATTTTGGAGATGTATAATTTAATACTTGTTAAAGGATTCCCAGAGAAGAAGTTTATCATCCGTGGATGAATGCAGAATTATTTGCAGATGCTTATGGTGATTGCTCACTTCAGTGTACTCAAGAAACAAACTCGGCTGACCAAAGTAATATTGACTCAGGCCAAGCATGCTTACCTCAATCTGGTGATCAGGTCGGTGGAGCTTCACACACTGAAGAAGGGGCATACCCACAATCACATCCTATTGACAAATTTAAAGGGTATGTGTATGTGCGAAGAGAAAAAGGTACTCCCCCTGCTCCTCACATTGGATCAGATACTTATATGCCTGTTGGAAACCTGAGGAGTTCGAATAGAATCATACATCCTATTGACAGATGGGTTAACTACAATAAATTTTCTATGGATCTTCAACTTTTTCTGTCTTAGGTTGATAAGCATGATGAACCTATAGGGTTTCATCATGCTGTGAAATCAAACAAATGGATTGAGGCCATGAATGAAGAAGTGGAGGCGCTTCATGAATGTCAGACATGGGAAATTGTTGCCAGACCTCCTAACAGAAATGTTGTTAATTTCAAGTGGGTTTATAAAATCAAATACAAACCCGATGGCACTATAGAACGATTCAAAGCAAGACTTGTTGCAAAGGGGTTTACACAGGAATATGGTCAGGATTATGATGAGACTTTCAGTTCCGTGGTCAAAATGGGACAATAAGAATTATACTGTCTTTAGCCGTCAAACATGGATGGACATTGAGTCAGTTAGATGTCAAAAATGCGTTTCTTCGTGGAGACTTGAAGGAAGAAGTTTACATGGAACAACCTCAAGGATATGCCGAGGGAGACCCGAGCACATATGTATGCAGACTAAAAAGAGCCATATATGGTTTGAAGCAGGCCTCACGCTCGTGGTTTGAGAGTTTCTCCTTAGAAATACAGAGGCATGGGTTCTGTAGATCTCTCTTAGACCACTCCTTATTCATCTTTAAGGATAAAGGCATAACCACCTTGTTGTTGATATATGTTGATGATATTATAGTTACAGGGAATTCCATGAATCACATTGAAGAAATAAAAGGACTATTAAGTCAAAGGTTTAAGATGAAAGATTTGGGAGATTTGCGTAATTTCCTTGGGGTCGAGGTAGACAGGAAGGATGGTTACCTGACCTTGACACAACATAAATACACACTAGATTTATTGAAGAAATTTGGTATGCAAGACTGCAAGCCTTTGTCTACACCAAGTGTCTTACATCAAAAGCTCAATTCACAGGATGGAGATTTGTACCCGGATCCTACAAGATATCGAAGTGTAGTTGGCATGCTTCAATATCTTACCTTTACTCGCTCTGACATTGTTTATTATGTCAATCAGGTGTCGCAGTTCATGCATGAGCCACGAACAGGGCATATGGATGCAGTCAAGAGGGTGTTGAGATACTTAAAAGGTACTATTAGAGATGAGTTGGTGTATCAGAAAAGTTGGAAAAGTGGAAGCATGCATGATGTCATGGTCTATAGTGATGCGGACTGGGCAGGAGATCCTGATGAAAGGAGGTCGGTTTCCGGATATTGCATCTTTTTTGGGGAAAACCTAGTATCCTGGAGCAGTAGAAAACAAAAAGCAGTAGCTAGATCAAGTACTGAGGCTGAATATCGATCAATGGCTGCTGCAACTGCTGAAGCTACTTGGACAAGGCATTTGTTGAATGAATTGGAGGAACAAATTTCCAAGTCTATTTTATTGTGTGACAATCAAAGTGCCATTAACATATCCTTTAATCCTATTTACCACAGTAAGACAAAATACATTGTGATAGATCAGTATTTCATTCGACAGAAGGTTGAAGACAAAGAGATTGAGCCTCATTTCATTCCTACAAAAGACCAGGTGGCGGATTTGTTTACAAAGGGTTTGACGAAAAACAGATTTTGGTTCCTGAAGAACAAGTTGTCCATGGTTCAAGATCATGCACAACTTGAGGGAGAGTATTAAGTGTCGTGTAGTGCTGGACCCAGTTTGGGTTTGGACCCATCCTATTGACGTGTTTATTGGGGCACGGATGTAATATTGCAACTTGTTAAGTTGTAACCTAATACCTAATGCTTAAATACATTAAACCAGGCCACGATAATTGTATGGAAAAGTTGTGAGCCCGTGTGCAGTAAAAACGACTCAGCGTCTCCTCTTTCTTCTATCTTTTTCTTCTCACTTTTCCCTCTTTTGCATATCAGCCCAGTGGAAACTGATGTTCTAACACTCCTATCTAGTATAGTGCCAACAATCTTGGTGTGCTTTTTTGCTCATAAAATTTTACATTCTTGATCAATAATGCTTGCATTGTTGCAATTCATGGGAGTTGCAAATGAAAAAAGATTTAGTTGCTTTTGATAGGTCTCATGAAGTCTTGCTGATCTTTTTCTTTGCGGCCTAGCTCTGCTCCAAAGGAAATGATTCAAGATTTGGCTATGGTCTGCCCTTTATTTTGTGGCTACAACAAAACTAGCAAATCATTCATTATCATGCCCCTTTTCTATTGTGCTTGCTCTTTCGTCTTTGTTTTTTCTGTGTTTTCTTTTTCTAGCTTTGGGGAAAAAGGGACAATTTTAGATGTATTTGTTGCTTGTAATGGTTTGCTTCTTACATATTCCGTCCTTTGATTCTTTGACCTTTTAACATTCAACAAGTGATATAACAATCTTTTCTTTTTCCTCATGGCTATGATAACACAAACAAATAATGGTGCTTCATGTTGCTGAAAGATTGGTTATTTATTGCATATCATAGAAGGCACTTTAGTGGAGTGATGCCATCATATTGCTGAAATATTTGGTTATTCTTATTTCATAGTATAAAAAGCATTTTTGTGGACTGATGTTCCTTTTAACGTGTTTCAGCAGTATTTTTCCCTATTTTTTCCAGTGCAGATAATTTATCTATGCTTTTGCTTTTGGGCTTGAATCTCTTAGATTTGCAGTTATTTCTAGTTTTCCTGTTTTTCTTATGATTGGTGCCTATATATGCTTATTTTTAGGAAGCATATGAGGAGTTCAAGCATGTCCTTCTTGCCTTTATATATGATAAAGATGACCGTAACTCTCCTGTTGCAAATGAGGTGGGTCATCATTACTGCTACCTGTGATTTATCATATTTTAGTTGTTATATCCAATTGTTTTTCAAGTGTTTGATGCAGGCCTACACTTGTTTCAGAACTCAGAAGTACATTTTGTGCTTATGTAATTGTGCTAGTTCTTGGTGCTTCAGGAAATGTGCTGATCATTTAGTATAATTTCCAACATTTTTTAGATGTGTTTATTGTTCATGAATGGACAAAGTCCCAACTGTCATGGTGGTATATCTATCTTTTATCTTTGCAATGCAAATATACATATGCACATGCGTGCATGAATCATGACTATCACTGTTTCATTATTGTTGGTTGGAAGCTAGGTTATCCAGCTGGACAGTGAAGTAATCTTGCTTTTGATGAATTTGTAAATAAATGATGTAGCATTTTGTTTACATTTCTGTTTTTTTTTTTCAAGTAAAGATCACTTGTCTCTCTCTCTCACCCAAAAAAGGGTAAAAATGACTACTCTGTAATTCTAACATTTTGCTTGTCTGCCCTTGTTTAGCTAATAAGTACTATGCTTTATGCAAATAACATAGGCCATCTGATGTTTCTTTGTGTAAACAATGTCATTTCATCATTAACTAATGCAGAAAAGTATAGGTCTAAAGCAGACCTAAATGTATGCCCAACCTGTACGGGAATTTCTAATAGGTCTTGAATAACTTTAAAACTCCTTTTGGAACAGGAAAGGTAACTTATGTGAAGTCATTATTATGCTTGTCATCTTTGTTGTACCTTATTTGTGGTTTTGATTGTTTATTTCATTTTTCTTGCAAAACCCATCCATGCCATGATTATCCACAAATATCCAAGCTTGGATATTCACCTGCATGAACATGCACACACATGTACACATGCATGGGCACATATGCATGTTCTTACAGACCCTTTCCTGCTTTGGGTCCGATCAACCAGATCCGCCCCAGCCTTGACCCTTTCAACTGGAGTCTCGCCCAACTGGGACTGTGCAGAGGGAGTTTCCCTTTCTCCCAGGACTCCTAGAGAAACCCGTCCAGCCTGGAGTCCTACCCAGGCTGGGACTCTGGTGGAACGCCCCCTAGAGTCATCTCTAGCGTGGGAATTGTGTATATTTTTACCCTTTTGCCCTCTTGTAAATAAATAGATGTACCTAGCTTAAGTTAAATTAATAATGAAGTTTATTTAGAGATTTCTCTAAACTTTGATTTTAGTTCATGTTCTTGTTCTCTAAGGGAATATATTTCTCCCTTGCATCTCTCCCACGCCCGTCATTGACCAGAGGAATGCCTTTTCTCCCTCTCTTGCTGTCGAGCTACTCGTCCACCTCACGCTTCTCAGTGTAGCCGACCATGAGAGACGTCTCTCTCTCTCTTTGTACGCCCTTCTTGCTTGTGCTGCGTGCCTCTCTCTGGAGCCGTGCCTCACACCCAGCTCGCTGGAATTCGTAGGACCGTCCTCCCCTAAGTTCAGATCCTAACACATGCACATGATCTCACAGTCATTGCATAGCATTTTTTTGGCCCTTCTATTTGTCTAGAGTAAGTTGGCTTCTATTTCCTATGCTCTCCCAATTCATGCACCCAGGATTATGGTCTATGTTTCTGGAGTATATTATTCAGTTGTCCTATCTTTTTATCTTCAGCTTCAGTCCATAATTTGTATCATTTGATTGTTTCTCAATATGTATTGATAGCTTGCTCGTTAATGAACTTCTGTCGGAAAAGGAAGGCCATATGTCTAATTAATATCATAGTCACAAATATCGGTCAATATAGGTTTAGTTGATAAATCTTGGGGAAACTCGATGCTTTAAAAAATTTTAAAATATAAAAACAGTAAAAATAGGTAAGAAAAATAACATGTTTAGATAAAAAATACACATGTAATAAAAGAAATAAGTAAAAAATCATAAAAGAAAGAAAAAAAAACATAGTTAAGATATAGAAAAGTAAAAGAGTAAAAGGTAACTCAAAATTTTCTAAGATTTTCAAAATATCATGATATTTTGCCTTTAATATCGTTTTATGAATTTACAGCTATATTATCATTTTATTTTTAAAATATCGCTTATATCTGTGACTATGATTAATAGCTGTATAGATATACCTTTTTTTGTTTGTCTGCAATTACTTGGCTTATTATGGTTGTACAGTGTAGGTGTTATCAACTTATCATAATAGTATCTACATGTCAATTCTTTGAAGATCATATATCCTTTAGTTTATTATTTGAGTCGATGAGATGCATTTTGTTGCCTGCCATAGTGTAATACCTTCTGGCTGATCTTTAAGTATTGCTTCTGATAGTGCCGGCAATGACTGCATTCTATCATTGTGGTTGCTTTCCTGTTTGTTTCAGTGGTCTGAGAAGAGGAGACTTGACCTAGCTGCTGCACTGTCTTCTGTTCTGAGAGATCAATTACAGGCCTATGATCCACTCTTCTCAATGACTCTGAGGTACTTGGTAAGGTATGCAGCAGCTTTGCTTCAAATTTCGAAGCATATTTCATCTGTACTGTCTAACACTAAGATTCTATTTTATTGCTTGCATGTACAGCATACATAAAGAGTTCTGCTATAGACAAGGTGTGTTATCACCAATATCGGATATCATTGAACGCTTGCTGATTAAGGAGTGTGATCCACCGGCAACTCCCCAAGAGAGCTTGTATGAGGCTCCCCCATATGATGAGGCATGAGTTACAGGTTTAGAACATTCTTTGTTTATTTGTCTTTGGTAATGCAGGATTACATCTTTGTGTGTTTATATTCTATCAGGTAGACATACAAGCCCTTGCTCATGCTGTGCAGCTCACAAGACAAGGGGCAGTTGATAGCTTAAGATATGCGAAAGGAGATCTATTCCGAGCTTTTCAGGTGCTATTTTAAATTTCTATGTTTCATGTACCAACCTTTTTCTACCAGTAGTTTTTTACTTTTTATCGGCATGCCGCTGCTCATGTGCACTGTGCAACTGTTGACATCATTGGAATATCGCCAAGCCATGCACATGCTTATCCATCATTATACGAACAATTATATATATATATATATATATATATATATATATATATATATATATATATATATAGAGAGAGAGAGAGAGAGAGAGAGAGAGAGAGAGAGAGAGAGAGAGAGAGAGAGAGAGAGAGAGTTTCCGAGTTTTTCCCAAATCTGACCATGCAGATGAATTGGCATGGTCAATTTGCTAGGAAACAACACTTGGATCATGTTTTTTCGATAAAAAACATGATTTTTTAAGTCTTGAATATTTATGATACCGAATCCCTTGGTACTATATAGATACCGAATATACCCAAATCCCCTGATCACGGTTCACATAAACTCTGACCAATATGCTAAATTAGTGCCCTCAAATTTTACAGGTATAATATGAATATTCTCTTTCTCCGTATTCATCAAAACCCCAAATTACAAAGAAACCTAATAGCTGCACAGAAAGGATCCACCACAACCAAATAATAGGTATCCAGTATGTTGTTCCTGTTAAAATGTGTATATATACATATACATATATATAAGTATATATATACATATATACTCTTTATTTCTCATTGTATATTCAAATACCTGATAGGGGTATTTTTGTAATTATTCTGTACATTTTTTACTTTTAGGTTTTTCTTTTTTATTTTATTTTTATCTTTTTTTATTTAAACCTTGTAATAGGACCACTAGGGCCCCTGCCATCTAGTCGTTGGGGCCCCCAACGATCATTAATATAACCGTTGGGGCTCCCAACGACTAGAAGGGAGCCCCAAGTCGTCCCTTTCTCTCCTACTTTTCTCATCTATAAAAAGAGGGCTCTCCCTCTTGTGATGTAAGGCTTTTCAGCCCACTTTATCTCTCTCTTCAATATATTTTTGCCTTTTAGGCACTTTACCCCTTAGTGGGTTATTTGTGCACTTTACCTGCTTGTGTTCTTGGCCCTTTGTTTAACTCTTTTAAAGAGTTCTTTGGATTATTGGTGCTTCCGCTATTTTTATTACTGTAATGAAGTGCCGGATGAAGTCTCCAAGAGCAAAACAAGAGAGCACGCACATACACAAATAGCCACTAATGGGCAAAAGAACAACACAACCACTTAAAGTGGTAAGGCACCCAAAAGAAGAGGAAAAATATATATTCCACTTAAAAGGCTTCAAAGAAGCATGCTTTACAATGGGGAGAAACCCCTTTATTTATAGACAAAAGAGGAGGCCTTGGAAGGGCTCCTAGAGGGACGTTGGAGCCCTTCCAACGGTCATAAATATGACCGTTGGATGCTCCAACGTCCCCCTAGGTGGGGCCCATTCCAAGGTGGAAAAAGAAAAGAATAAAGAAAATAAAAAAGAAAGAAAAAAAAGGAAATAAAAGAAAAGGAGAAAAAATACAATATGCGATAAGAAGTAAAAAGACTGTTTTACCCCTATATGGGTCTATTTACAAAAGATATAAATATATATATATTTATATATGTAGATAGACACATAGACATATATATAATTAATATATATATGTGTATGTGTCGTGATCTATATATATAAATATATATATGTACAACATATTTTAACACCCCCCCTCAAACACATGGTGAGATCACCGAGAGTTTGCTAAGGAGAAATAAGAAACGAGGCGATGGCAAAGCTTTGGTGAAGAAGTCCGCCAACTGGTACTCGGTTGGAACATAAGGCAATTGAATGGTGCCTCGTAGGAACTCATCACGAACATAATGGCAATCCATCTCAATGTGCTTTGTTCTTTCATGAAAGGTGTGATTGCTGGCAATGTAGATAGAGCTCTTGTTGTCGCAGCACAGCTTTGAGGGAGTTGAGAATGAGACCCCCATATCTTTAAGCAAACTTCTTAACCATACGATCTCCGTGGTGGTAGTGGCCATCGCACGATACTCTGCTTCAGTAGAAGAGAGTGAAACTTTCTGTTGCTTCTTACACCTCCAAGAGATAAGTGACTCTCGAAGAAACACACAATACCCTGTGGTAGAAATACGATCATCGGGGTTACCACCCCAATCAGAGTCAGTATAAGCAAGTAAAGTAAGAGGTGAAGAAGAGGGTAAGAATAATCCTTTTGTTATGGTGCCTTTCAGATATCTGATAATTCTCATGACAGCAGCCATGTGAATGGTGGAGGGAGCAGTCTGAAATTGACTTGCACTATGAACTGCATGAGAAATATCGGGCCTAGTGATGGATAAGTATGTGAGCGACCCAATCAATTGACGATAAGGTGTGGGATCAGCTAAAGGAGTGCCATCACTAGCTCTCATCTTGGCATTGATTATTTCTGGCGTCTCCACCTTCTTGTCATCAGTCAGTCCAGATCTGTCAATAATGTCGGAGGCAAGCTTCATCTGAGAGAGGACATACCCTTTGGGAGAGTATGCAACTTCAATACCTAAAAAATATCTTAGATAACCAAGATCAGACATATCAAAATTTTCTTTGAGAATATTCTTAATAAGGTTAATACCTCTCTTATCATTACCTGTGATAATCATGTCATCAACATATAATAACAGAATTGTAATGTGATCATTAGAATTTTTAACAAACAAAGCAGTATCAGTATAACATGAGGAGAAACCATTATCAAGAACTACTTTGCTAAAAAGATCATACCAAGCTTTAGGTGCTTGTTTAAGACCATAGAGAGCTTTATTTAACTTTAGAATATTTCCTTTACCAATATCAAGACCTGGTGGAGGATCTATAAGCACTTCTTCATATAAATTTCCATTTAAAAAAGCGTTTTTAACGTCAAGTTGATATATAGGCCATTGTTTAATGGAGGCTAAGGCAATTAAAGTTCTCACACTAGTCATCCTAGCTACGGGAGCAAAGGTTTCCTCATAATCAATTCCATATTCTTGGGCATAGCCTTTTGCAACCAAACGAGCTTTGTATCTCTCAAGAGATCCATCACACTTAGTTTTAACTTTATATACCCATCTACACCCAATTGCCTTTTTTCCTAATGGTTGGGGAATAATACTCCAAGTTTGAGCTTTGTTAAGAGCCTCTAATTCAACTTTCATTGCTTCAATCCAATGTGGATGATCTTTAGCTTCTTTAAAGGAAGTAGGCTCATGATATGAATGAATTAACATGAGACAAGCCCTATAATTAGGTGAGAAAGATTCATAAGATACAAATTTTTGTGGAGGTCTACTATTACGAGAAGATCTCCTAGGTGCATTAATAGGTTCTTCTAATGAGAGATCTTGAGAATATCTTTCAAGAGCAGGTTGATGTTCAATTCCTGACCGCCGGGTATATACATTCATTTCATTAAGATTCTCAACTTGAGAATCATTACCATGCTGAAGTATATCATTATGATGGGAGATGCCATCACAAGTATTATCGCAAGTACTTGCATCTGGTGTTTCAATTCTAGGAGCAAGATCAAATAGGAAGGAATAGTCAAGGTTTTCTCTAGATGTGTGAACATCAAATCCATTTTGTTCTTCAAGAAAATTTACATTTCTTGATATATAGAGTTTATTATTTCGAGTGTCATAGCATCTATAACCTTTTTGATTTTCACCATATCCAATGAATGCACATTCAATAGCTTTAGGTGATAGTTTATCTTGTCCTTGAACAAGCACAAAACATTTACATCCAAATATCCTTAATCTATTAAAATCTGGAGTAATTTTGAATAATTTTTCAAAAGGTGATACATTTTTTAAAGAAGCAGAGGGCATACGATTGATTAAATATGTTGCGGTAAGAAGAGCTTCGGCCCAAAAGTTTTTAGGAACATTTTTAGAAACAAGAAGTGTTCTTGTAGTTTCAATTAAATGTCTATGTTTTCTTTCCGCAAGACCATTTTGTTGTGGGGTTTTAGGACAAGATCGTTGATGTAAAATTCTATTTGTTTTGAAATAATTTTGAAAATCTTTAGACATGTATTCTCCTCCAGAGTCGGATCTAAATATAGCTATATTGTTTTGAAATTGGTTTTGAATAAGAATATGAAATTCTTTAAAATTATTAAAGACATCAGATTTATTTTTAATAATGTATACCCATGTATATCTAGTAAAGTCAAACGAGTCTCTTCTTGACATAAGTCGGCCAAAATATCACTTAGAGGAGTAGAGGCCCTATGGAGAAGGGATCCTCTAAGTTGCTCAAATTCGGGGTGAAGCCCATGAATAAATTGGAAAAATCTTTCTTTTTCCATTTGCTCTTGCCTCATAGCAATAGCACTACCTTCCCATTGGGGTTCGAGAAGGACAAGTTCATCCCATAAAGAAGATAGGGCACTATCAAAGTCCCAACTCATATCACCTTGTTTAGTAGCTCTTACCTTTTCTTGTAGGAAGAAATGCCTAGCAAGGTCTCTTTGAGTGTACATGCCTTTCATAAAGAACCAAGCTTCATTAGCCTTCTTGAATTTGGCGAGATTTGCACAAATCTTTAATTCAACATTGTTCATGAACCATGCTAAAATTTTAGCATGCTCACTTTCCCAATCTTCTAATTTAGAAGAGTAATCAAGAATAGCCTTCTCTTTTTCCTCTTCGTTCAAAGCTTTTTCCTCATTACCTTCAAGCTTAGTCAACTTCAATTGTGGTTCCGGAATGGTTCCACATACATAACCCCAAAGTTTTTTACCTTTGAGATTGTTTTCCATGGCGGCCGCCCACATGCGATAATTGGTCCCATCCAATTTGAATGAGAGGTCGATTTTTGCATCCTTGTTTGCCATTTGTAGAAGAGGAATATAAATGCACGAAAGAGAAGGATATTACTTGTCAAAAGAAGATCCGATGAAGCTTTATCAACCAAGGCTCTGATACCATGTAATGAAGTGCCGGATGAAGTCTCCAAGAGCAAAACAAGAGAGCACGCACATACACAAATAGCCACAAATGGGCAAAAGAACAACACAACCACTTAAAGTGGTAAGGCACCCAAAAGAAGAGGAAAAATATATATTCCACTCAAAAGGCTTCAAAGAAGCATGCTTTACAATGGGGAGAAACCCCTTTATTTATAGACAAAAGAGGAGGCCTTGGAAGGGCTCCTAGAGGGACGTTGGAGCCCTTCCAACGGTCATAAATATGACCGTTGGATGCTCCAACGTCCCCCTAGGTGGGGCCCATTCCAAGGTGGAAAAAGAAAAGAATAAAGAAAATAAAAAAGAAAGAAAAAAAAGGAAATAAAAGAAAAGGAGAAAAAATACAATATGCGATAAGAAGTAAAAAGACTGTTTTACCCCTATATGGGTCTATTTACAAAAGATATAAATATATATATATTTATATATGTAGATAGACACATAGACATATATATAATTAATATATATATGTGTATGTGTCGTGATCTATATATATAAATATATATATGTACAACATATTTTAACAATTACATGGTATCAGAGCCATTGGATTTTCAATATTCTTGAAAGATCTTTGGAGCTCTTCATATTCTATCTTTCCTGTCATCAATGAAGCATGAATCAAGAGTTGAGCTCTCCTTCAAACTCAATGGCACAAACTATCTTATGTGGGCATCGACTATGGAAAATCATCTAAGAAGTAAGAAGTTGTGGGGCTTTGTGATGGGCACCACTCTTGAACCCACCTTAAAGCTCACCAAAATTGAAGGAGGTGTTGAGAGAGCTCTAGATGGAGATGACCGCATCAAAGCCATTGATGAACACCAATCCAAGGTAGAAGATTGAAAAAGTAACCATGCCAAAATTTTGGCATAGTTCATGAACAATATTGATATTGAAAAATGTACCAACATTGTAAAATTTAGGAGAGCCAATGAGAAATCTAAGTAAGAGTCGTGATAATGAGAATTTGGAGAAGTATATGATAGCAAAGAAGGAAGCTAAAAAAGTTGTTCGAAACGCGAGGGCTAAGGTATATAAGGAGGTTTATGACAAGTTGGATACCAAAGAAGGCGAGAAGGATATTTATAGGCTTGCAAAGATGAGAGATAGGAAATCGAAGGATTTGGGTATGGTTAGATGTATCAAAGATGAAACGCAAAGGGTTTTAGTCAAAGATGAGGAGATTAAGGAGAGATGGAAAGATTATTTTGATAAGCTATTTAATGATAGTCATGCTCAAGATCTTGGAGACTTTTCCATTCCTTTTCATGAGATAAATCGTGACTTCATGCGCAAGATTCAAAAGAAAGAAATTGCAGAGGCTTTGAAGAAAATGAAATCAAGAAGGGCAATTGGCCCAGATGGTATACCTATCGAGGCTTGGAAATGCTTGGGAGAGAAAGGTTTAAAATGGTTGACAAATCTTTTTAACTTGATTTGGCGAACAAATAAGATGCCTAATGAGTGGAGGAAGAGTACTTTGGTGCCTTTATATAAGAATAAGGGTGATATACAAGATTGCACAAACTATCGTGGTATAAAACTCATGAGTCATACTATGAAACTTTGGGAGAGGGTGATTGAGTCTAGGTTGAGGAAGGTTGTCATGATATCGGAGAATCAATTTGGTTTTATGCCTGGAAGATCAACTATGGAAGCTATACATCTTCATAGACAACTTATTGAAAGATATAGAGAGAGGAACAAAGATTTGCATATGGTTTTTATTGATTTAGAGAAGGCATACGATAGAGTACCTAGGGACGTTCTCTGGTGGACAATGATGAAGAAAGGTGTTTCTCTCAAGTACATTAGTATAATTAAAGATATGTATGAAGGAGTAGTAACCAATGTCCGCACTTGTGGAGGGGTGACAACCAATTTCCCGATAACGGTTGGGTTACATCAAGGATCTGCTTTAAGCCCTTTCCTATTTGCGATAGTGATGGATGAGCTTACGAGATCAATTCAAGAAAATGTACCGTGGTGTATGTTGTTTGCTGATGATATTGTTTTGATTGATGAGTCTAGAGCTGGGGTTAATGCTAAGTTAGAATTATGGAGACAGACATTGGAAGCTAGAGGTTTTAAGTTGAGTAAGAGTAAGACTGAATATATGGAATGTCGGTTTAGTAAGCAACGAAGTAGTGATGGGAGTGTAGTGAAGCTTGGTGAGCAAGATATACCGGTGAATGATTATTTCAAATATTTGGGATCCATCATTCAAAAGTATGGAGAAATTGATGGAGATGTAAATCATAGGATAAAGGTTGGGTGGATGAAATGGAAAAGTGCTATTGGAGTGCTGTGCGATCGTAGAATGCCATTGCGGTTGAAGGGAAAGTTTTATAGGACGACTATTAGACCCGCTTTACTATATGGTACGGAATGTTGGGCTGCCAAGAGACATCATATTCAAAAAATGAGTGTAGCTGAGATGCGGATGCTTAGATGGATGTGTGAAAATACAATAAAAGATAAGATTCGGAACGAAGAGATACGTAAGAAGGTAGGTGTTGCACCCATTGAAAATAAGATGCGAGAGAATCGTTTACGGTGGTTTGGACATATTCGGCGAAGGCCTAATGATGCTCCAGTTAGAAGGTTGGAGAAATGGGAAAATATATTAGTTAAAAGAGGTCGGGGTAGGCCTAGGAAGACTTGGATGGAGATGATAGGAAAGGATATGAATGCTTTGAACCTCACCGAGGACATGGCGTTGGATAGAAATGATTGGAGGAAAAGGATTCATGTGGAAGACCCAAAATGAATTTCTTTTTTGGTTCATATCGCTGACCCCAATTGTTTTGGGATGAAGGCGTAGTTGTTGTTGTTGTTGTAATGAAGCATGGTTCTTCCTTAAGGGTATGTATACCCAAAAAGATCTAGCTAGACAATTTTTTTGTTAAGAAAAGATTAGATCTACTAGACAAGTGGACATGAGTGTCCATGATTATTTTAGTGCTTTAACCCCTCTTTGGGATGAACTCACTCTTCTTGAGCCCAAGTAGGTGGCTTTGGAAGATATTGAGCTTAGAAGAGAACAAATTGAAAAAGAGCATTTCTTTCAATTTCTTCATGGGCTTAGGCCCGAATCATTTCTTTCAATTTCTTCATGGGCTTAGGCTCGAATTTGAACAAGTTTGGGCATCTCTTCTTCATAGAAGTAAAGCCTTACCTATTTAAGATGCTCTTGCCGAAGTATGCCAAGCGAAAACTCGTCTTGGCATAAGTCTTAAGAATGATGAAATTTTGACCGTTATTAGGCCGAGAACTAATGTAAAAGCATATAGACCGCTCAATTTTTTCGAAAATAATAAGTATAGAAAAGGAGTGATTTGTCACTATTGTAATGAACCGGGGAATATTAAGCCGGTTTGTCCAAAGCTTAAAGGAAAGGTGGCCGCGGTTGGAGAAAACACTCCATAGAAGGAAGAAGAAAATATCAATGGAGGAGATATCAAAGAAACTCTTTGCCAAATTTTTGAAGTTCTCCCACATCTTCTCAAGAATTTTTCAACATCAACTTCTAGAGCCGCCATAGCCTATTCATCATCACCTCCAGGTATGTGGATACTAGACTCCGATGCTTCTTTTCATATGACATCTTATAAAAATTCTCTTTCGAATGTTTTTTCCTACCCTATATTTTCGTATGTTTCAACGACTGATGGGACATCTTTAAAAATTGAAAGTATTGGAACACTTGACTTGAAATCCTCTCAAAACATTTTTGTCCCTAAAGTAAGAGTTGTTCCAAAAGTTAACGTAAATCTTTTTTGGGTCGCAAATTATCGATCATTGTTGCCAAGTCTCTTTCTCACTTAAAGATTGCATCGTGAAGGATCTCCAGTCAGGGAAGCTGATTGGGCAAGGCCATAGGAGGGGGTTATCTTTATTTTATTGATTTTTTGACTCTTCCATCCAAGTCATTTTGTAATTTTGTAAATGTCAAAAGTATTGAAGTTTGACATAAGTGACTTAGGCATCCGAACTTTTTAAAGATGTCTCTTTTTCCTTTTTTGGACAATACTTGTAAAGACAAACACATGACTTGTAAAGATTGCATTTTTGGAAAATCTAAAGCTATTCCATTTCCTCAAAGAAATTATGTTCCAATACGGCCGTTCGAACTTGTTCATTCCGATGAATGAGGTTCCTCTCCTGTTGTATCTAAAGGAGGTTTCTCATATTATGTTGTCTTTGTTGACAATTTTACTCGATTTACTTCATAAATTGTAAATATGAGGTTTTCTCTTTTTTCAAAGAATTTCATGCAATGGTTAAAAATCAATTTTTAGGAAACCTGTCCATTCTTAGATCTGACTTGGGAAGTGAATACATGTCCAATGTTTTTCAAAGCTATTTGAAAGAAAATGAAATTTTTCATCAACATTTTTGTCCAAACTGTAAGAACTCAAAAAAAAAATTTTATGGGCTTGGATTCGGGTCGGATCCGGACCCAGACCCAATTGAGGCACCGCCTCTCTCGGGCCTTCTTTAGAAAACAAGGCAGGGGGTTTCAAATACGACCCCCCCCTCGCTGTCTCTCCCCCTGACCGCCTCTCGGTCTCTCTCGCCTCCTCCGACTCCCATCTCGTGTCTGTGTTGCCGAGCACAGCCACCTGCGAGCCTCCTCGTCGGCCTCTGCGTTGCCGAGCAACCCCATCGAGGACCCCCTCCTTCCGGCAGCCTCAGGTACGCCTCTTCTCCCCTATTTTCCCCCTTTTTCCCCTCTCGTTTTTCTCGCCTCTCATCGGCAGGGGGGTTACCCACCTGCTTTTCTCTTGGGGTCGACTGACAGGGGGGGGGGGGCTGAGCCCCTGTCGTCTCCCCTCGTTGGCAGGGGGATTTCTCTGAGCCCCTGTCGTCGCCCCTCGTTGGCAGGGGGATTTCCCCCTTGCCTCTCTCTTTTTGGGGTCGACTGACAGGGAGGCTGAGCCCTTGTCGTCGCCCCTCGTTGGCAGGGGAATTTCCCCCTTGCCTCTCTCTTTTGGGGTCGACCGATAGGGGGACTGACCCCCTGTCGTCGACACCCGTCGGCAGGGGGACTCCCCCCCTTGCCTCTCGCTCTGGGTCTCCCCAGAGGGTGGTGCCGAGCACCCCTCGCTGCCTCCTCTTCCAATAGCAGCAGGGGGGCTCCTGCGTCTCTCTCTCTCTCTGCTGATTTTCCTAGCAGGGGCCATCGGCCCCTGCCCTTTTTATTGTTCCAGCAGGGGCTGAAGGCCCCTGCCCCTTTTTCGGTTTCCCTATTTAGGTGCGCAGGGGAGGGTTCGACCCTCCTTGCCTCTGTCTATCGTAGGGAGGGGATCGAGCCCTCCCTGCCTTAGATCATCGTAGGGGAGGGCTCAACCTTCACTGCCTTCGTAGCATGCAGGAGGGGCCGAGCCCCTCCCTGCTTACTGTTACGGTAGGGGAGGGGGCCGAGCCCCTCCCTGCTCCCTCTTCTCGGGCGTCAGGCAGGGGCGAAGCCCCTGCTTGTTTACGTGTTCGACTGGCAGGGGCCAAGCGCCTGCCTCTTTGTGTTTTCGGCAGGCAGGGATGCAACCCTGCCTACCCTTGCTTTCGGAGGGCAGGGGAGCAACTCCCTTGCCTCTCCGTTGTTTGCTGACAGCATGTCAGCAGGGGCTCGTGGCCTTGCCCTGCTCCTTGTGCTTATAGCAGGTGCGCATGAGCACGATGTCCCTGCCTCTGCTTCCCTTACGTCAGGACGGCGATAGTGCCCCTGACTTTCTATTTTGGTATTAGCTTGCTAAGGTCGTTACTTTTGCAGTTCGTACGACGGGTCCTGCTCGCGCTCCGCGACCCGAGCTGCCAATCGCGTATATCCGCGGAGGACAACAAGCTTGCAACTCTCAAAGATAGGGGAAGATTGCACAGAAGACTTGGACAATTGAATTGAGTTCAATTAACTAAAAAGGATAATTAAATAAATATATATGCACATATATATATATATATCATATATATTTATACGAGTACGCATTTAACTCAAGGACGCAGTTTCGCGATCCTTGTCCTTTACTTTGCCGTCGTGCATCACGCAAAGGTTCATCGTTGCACTTCTGCTTACATTTCCTTTACTTTGCCATTGCGCATCGCGCAAAGGTTTTTCGTTGCACTCCTGCTTACCGTTCCTTTACTTTGCCATTGCGCATCGCGCAAAGGTTTTGCGTTGCACTCCCGCTTACAGTTCTTTTACCTTGCCGTTGCGCTTTGCGCAAGGCTCTTGCTTTGGCATATGTGTTGTTACTGCCTTGCTATTTCAGATGACGCTTAGGTTCTCGCTCATTGCATACGCGTTTGAGGCATCCTCGTGGAGGATGCAAGAGACATCTATCACTCACTCTTGCGACAAGAGTTCAGTTGGGAGCTGACGATACACCTCCGTTTAAGGAGAGGGATACCTCGCAAGGATCCTGGCTCTTCGTGTGCGCAGTCCTGCAAAGTCGACTTGAGATTTTAGGGAGCTGCGCAAAGGCATCAAAGACTGCTCCAAATCGAAGCATTTGGAAGGATATGACTGGCTGGTTCTGCTCGCCTTTTTGGCATATCTCGGGTGATCCCGAATTGGGGGTTCGAGCGAACTTCTTAACGGGTATTCTGTTGAGAAACCCGTATCCCGTCTATCAAGGCCGATATCGAGTCATGCAAGACATGTAGATACCCCGATAGCGGATGTGATTCGAGATAATCACATGCATAATGATGGCACAATGTACTGCTGTTTCAAAAGATAAAGTTAATAAACTTTATATCTTTGTGAAACACTCCTGTTGAGGCTTCTATTGAGGAGCTATACCCCCTTCATCCTAGAGTACTTGTAGTCGTGCACGACACGTCTAGTACTGCGATGATCGGATTAGACGGTCGTGCGACCTCGAACAATGCTAAATGCACAATGCTGTAATCACATAAATGACCTCACATTCGCCTTCACAAGCAAGATGCTCGAGTGGTTTAAAGACCACAACATAGAATGGGTCGTTAGTTAAGCAACTCCTAACGCACCCATTCGCTTCTGGTTGTCTGTCAAGGGAGAGGACCGATCGGTACAAAAACTCCAATGGACAGGTTGTTAACAACCACCCCACGAGCAAAGATCCGGCCTCTCCAATCATTGGAGTTAGGGGATAGGGGTTACACAAGTTAGCTCAACACTTCTGCAGAAGTTGGATACATCCGTGACACTGCTTTTCAGCTTCTGGGGAATTCTCTCTCGGCTAAAGCCGTCCCCTTTGGAACAGACTCAACTAGCTATTCGGGTTATTGAAAATACATTTGTTTCTACGTTTTGCCTGCGCGTACCCGCAAGTCAGTAATTAACGAAACATAAGGTCTGTTCATACTGGTCGTTGGGTCGTGAGATTCGCTTGCACTACGGATTCGCTTTAACTACTAATTCGCTTGCACTACTAATTCGCTTGCTTGCTCGGTAGTTCAGTATGCTACTCGTCGAGCTGTGCACGCCTGTCAAGGCGTTACTCTAGTTGATTAAACTGCTTACGCAGTTCTTTGCGGAGTAATAAGGAGCTTCTCATATTAGTTAAATGCTTGTAATAATAGCATTATGCCAGTTGCTACATATTAGCATGTGACCTGCTTTATCCCTTGGACGAACTGTTTGGTGCTTATTGTAGCGTAACACTTGTTATCTTACATCTCTTGTGATTGATGTGATTGCATACAGCTCGTACTCTACGAACTGGTGGCAACTAGGATTGATGTGGCCGCTTATCTTATAAGCTGCTTACATATTGTGATATAACTGTTGTCGTATGATTGCTTATGAATGGCTTGTGATGCAATGGTTTATGCCTTACGATGAATTTAATTACTTGTTGATGGAATGCGCCATTTTATGGTAATTGTATGTTTTACGAGTGCTTGTCTTATTCAGTTGTTTTGTTTGGCTGACGGGTAGAGTTAGTTACTCTTCGCCCATAGAATCAACTGAATTACCATATCTGCGTGTTCTCATGTGTCGTTTACACATGCTTTGAGGTCCTATTTGAGGATTATAATGTTCCTCGTGGCAATAACACGATGCGTAGGATAATATGCTTCTATGTGAAGTGATACGATGCATATTGCTGATATACATGCTTGTGCCCATATTGTGGCTACTGACCCTGAGGCGGTCAATGGTTCAGAGCAGTCGATTATTGATGCATGTATCACTGAGTGGGGTGTCTGTCGAGCACCTGATATCCAAAGGATTATCTGCGAGGGCGTGTATGATCAAGACCAGGTACCCGGCTAGAGTGGTAGATTCTCTGTGAAGATGTATACTGTCCACGAACGGGTAGCCGCAAAGGCGGTGAACTCCTGTGAGGAAGTGTATGGTCTAAGACCAGGTATACCATCTAGGGCGAAATTCCTTGTGAGGTTATACATTTCCCAGACCAGGTGATCCGGGCGTTGATCTTGTTGTTTGTATTTGTGGCTATCGACCCTGAGAACGGTCATTTGTGTTCATGCGTGTATCGCAATGATTTTCATTGGATATAGCATTTGTTGGGGACCCGCTTTCCAAAGGGTTCGTTGTGGGGGTATGTATGATCAAGATCAGGTGACCCTGCTAGAGCGGTAGAATCTCTGTGAGGATGTACACTGTCCACGAACGGGTAATCGCGAAGTCGGTGGACTCCTGTGAGGAAGTGTATGGTCCAAGATCAGATATACCCTCTAGGGCGGTAATTCCTTGTCCGGTTGTATATCTCTCGGACCATAACAGGTGGTAGTTAGCCGCGTAAGGTTTTGAGAGATGAGATTAGATTAAGGTTGTTCAGGACAAAGCGTTTGTTAGAAGTAGTGAGTGACAAACGATGTCCTGATGGTGATTAGATGCAGAGACCTCATTCTAGGAACGAGGACAAACTTGTTGCGTAGTAGTTCACAGCTTACGATTATATGAATCGTATGCTGCGTTGGTCAGTTGCACTGCTTACTTGCTTTGAACTGCTTACTGTTTGCCCTACTTACGCATTTGCACTGCTTACGCGCTTGCACTGCTGACTCGCTTGTACTACTTACTCGCTCGTACTACTTATTCGCTTGTACTACTTACGCGTTTGCACTATTCACCTGCTTGCATTGCTTACCTGTTTAACTGCATATCTGCTTTAAACTGCGTAGCCTACTGAATTAAATGTACTTAATTCAGTTTCCTGTTAGTCTCTCTTGTGCACCTATTAGTTTTTCGCGAAACTAAACCATTCTATGGGTACAGGTGATGTTTAGGTACTCTACGGGCGATGGCGCGATTGTAAGATGGCTTCAAGACTTCTTCTTCCTTCTCTTAGCTTGCGTCTGGACGCTATGGGTTTGTATCAGATTTTCCTTGGGATATCCGAATCTTGTGAGTTTTGGTTCTTTTAGCTAACGTGCCCAAAGTTGTCAGCTTGCCTTATGATTTATCAAAGAAAAATCTTCCGCTGATTTCATAAACAAACTCTGAAGGAAAGAGATATATCTAGTCTCTTGCCTGTTTTTCTGAAAAGGTTCGCAAGTTTGAAATTTGGGGCGTGAATACATGTCCAATGTTTTTCAAAGTTATTTGAAAGAAAATGATATTTTTCATCAACGTTTTTGTCCAAACACTCTGCAACAAAATGGTCTTGCGGAAAGAAAGAATAAACACATAATAGAGACAACAAATACTCTATTAGTTTCAAAAAATATTCCAAAATCCTTTTGGGCCGAAGCTGTTCTGACTTTAATATATTTAATTAATAGAACACCCTTATCTTCTTTGAAAAATCCTTCTTCGTTTGAAAAACTTTACAATATGTCTCTCAAGTATAAAAGACTAAGAGTTTTTGGATGTAAGTGTTTTGTTCTGACTCACAAAAATGATAAACTTTCTTCAAGGGCAATTGAATGTATTTTCTTAGGATATGGCGAAAAACAAAAAGGTTACCGCTGTTTTGACATATTAAATAACAAACTTTATGTCTCAAAAGACATCACTTTTCTAGAAGAAGAAAATGTTTTTTAGCATAACCTAAATGAAAATGTTGATTATTCTTTTTTTTTTTGACTTGTTACGTCAAGAAAAATGTATAGACAATCATGTTGAATCTATTGAACCTCCTGAAGTTGTTATTGAGGATCATATTGAACCTCAAAATGAATAGCAACGTGATCTACATGAAAACCTAAATGAAAATATAACAAGTCACACACAAGTTTATACTAGAAGCAATGAAAATAATCTTCCTTTTGCCCTTGAAAAATTCTCTCAAAATGAATCGTTAGAAGAATCCTCTCAAAGAAGATCAAATCGTATTTCTAAAATACCTAATATATTTGTATCTTATGATTCTTTTTCTCCAAATTTTTGAGCTTTTTTGTTAGCTCTTCATTCTTTCCATGAACCATCCCATTATAATGATGCCAAACATTATGCCCATTTGAATGAAGCAATGAAACTTGAATTTAATGCACTTAATAAAGCACAAACTTGGGAAATCATTTATCCCCCTAATGGTAAGAAACCCATTGGATGTAGATGGGTTTTCAAAGTAAACACTAAAAGTGATGGTTCTTTACAAAGAATTAAGGCTCGATTAGTAGCCAAAGGATATGCCCAAGAATATGGGGTGGATTACGATGAGACTTTTGCCCTTGTTGTTCGAATGACTAGTGTTCGAGCCCTTATTGCAATAGCCTCTATTAAAAAATGACCCATTTTCAACTTGATGTCAAGAATGCCTTTTTAAATGGAGATCTGTGCCACAGTCAATGTATTTGTTACAAGTAATATTCATATGTCTTGAGGTGGTCATACGTAATTAAGCATAATTACGTATGCCTACTTGTAATTGTGTTACACCTAATCACCTCTTTAAATAGGTGATTAGGGTTAATGGATCGATAACTCTCTCTCGTCTCCTTGAAATCGAACCTAGGGCTGAAAGAAATCAACATGGTATCAGAGTGGGTCTCCCTTCTGGGATGACGCTGCTGCCGCTGAACGTGAAGAAGGACTGGATGCCGTAGATGGGGCGACACAGTTAAAAAACAAAAAAAAAACAAAAGCAAAAACTGTGCTGCCGTGATCGTGTTTTTTTTTGAGGTCACTTACCTATCGTGATCGTGTGCTGGTGTTGATCGTGGAGAAGCTGCAGAAACTGTGATCGTGTTTTTTTGCTGGCGTGGAGGTCACTTACTGATCGTGATCGTGTGTTGGTGTTGATCGTGCAGAAGCTACTGCAATCATGAACTGATTGTGGGTTGAAGACGCTGCAACTGCTGATTGTAGATTGTGTCTGAAGACATCGACTGGACCAAAAACATTTTATAGATCAAGGTTAAATCGTTTTGATATCGTCTTGGGTTTAGAATTATTTTTAATGGATGCAGTTGAAATATTGCAGTCGGCGATCAGATTTGAAAATAAGGATCAGTCACTGTTGCATGTCTGGGAACAGATCTTTGCTTTGAAAGATTAAATGGTAGTTGTTTTCAATCTCAAGTTGATAGTCGTTGTGTAACCTTTGGTGTCGTGGTAGTGATCTGATCACTATTCTGATTTGAAACAAAGTATGCAGGAGATTATTGTTTCACATAAATAGTTGGTTGGCTAAATTTTTTTTGGTTGCCCCGGGTAAAAAATTTTACATGGCTGAGTCACGTGCTTTAGATAATCATCAAAAAGGAGAGGCCATTGGTGAATATAAGGCCTTTGCAAATCCATTTTCATATGGATGTTCAGTTAAGCTAGATGATTCGAATTATGCGAGGTGGTCTCGCACCTTCATAATGTCTGTTTCCGGTCATCGAAAAAAGCATGTCTTGTTGGAATTGGAGCCCACTGAAAGAATAGGAAAATATGCCACCTGGGATGAAGACAATGACATCGTGATGTCATGGATAATGAACAGTGTACAACCACATATAGCTGATGGACTGATTTATTACACCTCAACTAAACAAATGTGGGACAATCTCCGTGATACATATTCTCATGAAACTAATGTGAGCAGGAGATTTATCAGTTGCAACAAGGAGATCGGACTTTAGCAGAATACTATGCCTCAGTTAAATCTGCTTTTGAGAGGCTAAATGCACACTGATCCTTATGCTGCACCAAACAGAAGATCCATCAGGAGCAGACTATGGTTGCTCGTTTTCTTACAGGGTTGTCATCGGAATTCTCAGTTGCCAAAGTCCAAATGCTAACGAGTTCTGATGTTCCTACTCTAGCAGAGTCCTATAATCGTCTGAGTAGGCTTGCCATCACTCTTCCTCAAACTCATTCTGAATCACAGGCATCTGCCCTAGCAATCACCTCAAGTCGTGGAAGAGGTACTTTCTTGAGTTTTTGAGGAAGAGGTCGAGGTCGTAGCACTGGAGGTAGAGGAAGACCTCAATGTACATATTGTGGTAAAATTGGACATCTTGAAGATAGGTGCTGGGATAAGATTGGTTGACCTCCTATTCCATCACCTAAACCGAATGCATCCAAGGCTCAAGTTGTTAATCACGAGGCAGAGAACCACACTACCTCCTCCAGTGATTCGGTTATTCTCAGTCGTGCAGAGTATAATGAACTGATGTCTCACCAGCTTCCCAGTTTGAGTGCCCCTATGCCTGTTGCGGATGTGGCATGCTCTACAGGTGATAGCCTGAGTTATCAAGGTAGTAGATGGATTATTGATTCTGGTGCCTCTAGACATTTGTGTGGGATTTCCCATAATTTTTCTAAGCTACATCCTATTGCAGAACCTCGCAATGTTATACTTGCTGATGGGAGATCTTCTCCTGTTGTAGGCCAAGGAAACATTCCTATATCCCCCACACTTCAATTGACTAATGTCTTTCATGCTCCATCATTTCCTCAGAACTTACTATATGTTAGTCGTATTGCTAAGGAGAATAATTGTAGGGTGATATTTGATCATGTGTGTTGCATTTTTCAGGACTTGCTGACGGGGAAGCAGATTGGTGGAGGCCATGAGGAGGGTGGTGTCTATTATCTACATCAGCCGGTTGGATCCATGAATTCTGTGTCTGAGCCATCTTCCAGTACCTATCAATGGCATCTCCGTCTTGGTCATGTTCCTTTGCCAAAGCTTCGTATACTTATTCCTCAGATTTCTCCATCTGATTCATTCCAGTGTGACGCCTGTCAATTGGGTAAACATCACAGAAGCTCCTTTCCTTCTCGTCAGAGTCCATCGAGTCAAACAATGTTTGAGATTTTGCATGTTGATGTATGGGGACCTAGTAGAGTTCCTAGTCGGTCTCAGTGTCGTTATTACTTAGTTATTGTTGATGATTTTTTCAGATTGTCGAGTTTTCTTAATAAAAGAAAGGTCTGAGGTTGCCTCCATTCTTATATCTTTAATTATTGAAATAAAGACTCAATTTCAGTCTCTCGTCAAGATTATCCGCACAGATAATGCTCTTGAGTTCAAATCCAATGAATTGTTACAATTTTATCGAAGCCGTGGCATCCGTCCTCAAACTACTTGTGCCCATACATCTCAGCAAAATGGCATTGCTGAAAGAAAACATAGGCATCTTCTAGATGTAGCTCGCACCCTTATGTTGCAATCAAATATGCCACCCTCATACTGGGGGACGCTGTTCTCACCGCTTGTTATCTCATTAATCGTATGCCATCTTCATCTTTGGAAGAACAAATTCCCTTGCACATTCTCTATCCTAATGCTCCTTTGTTCCCAATTGCTCCCAAAGTATTTGGATGTGTTTCCTTTGTTCATAAACTTGGACCTAACCGTGATAAATTGTCTGCCCAAGCTATCAAGTGTGTATTTCTTGGATATCCGAAAAATCAAAAAGGCTACCGGTGCTATGATCCCATCTCCCGGCGAGAGTATGTTAGTGCAGATGTATCTTTCTTTGAATCTGTTCCTTATTTTTCTACCACTGCATCCAGACTGCATCTTGAACAGGGTGATACCCTGCCTCTTCCCATTCCTCCTTTTCCTTTGGAGTCATTTTCTAAGTCTATCTCTCATTCTCAGTCTTCCACATTTGCTCGGTACCAGGATCCTCCTCTGGTGTACACTCGCAGATCACCACCTGAATCAGCACCTACACCACCGCCTTCTTCAGAAGTGAGTTCTCCTGAAAATATTACGATGTCTAATGTTGATGATGACAGACCTATTGCTCTCAGAAAAGGTAAAAGGCAATGCACATTACATCCTATCTCCAAGTTTGTTACTGAGGCACGACTTGGGGTTCACATGAGGAATTTTATCTCTGCTTTATCTGCCACTTCTGTCCCACTTAATCATCAACAAGCATTATTAGATCCTAAGTGGAAGCAAGCAATGCAGGTCGAGATGGATGCCTTGCTCTCATGTGACACATGGGATTTGATTGTTCCTCCCACTGATGCATATATCGTTGGATGTATGTGGGTCTACACCATTAAGAACAACTCAGATGGCTCAATTGAAAGGTACAAGGCCCGGTTGGTCGCTAAAGGGTATACTCAAACATATGGAGTTGACTTTTTTGAGACTTTTTTTCCAGTAGCCCGTCTTGGGACTATTCGGTTGGTCATATCTGTAGCTGTCCATTATGGATGGAGTTTATGTTAGTTAGATGTCAAAAACGCCTTCTTATATGGAGATCTATATCAGACGGTGTACATGCAGCAACCTCCCGGGTTTGAGGTTCAGGGGGAGTGTAGCAAGGTGTACAAACTAAAGAAAGCTATATACGGTCTCAAACAAAGTCCACGTGCATGGTTTCAGAATGTTAAAATGTATCATTCAACATTTGTAATATTATATATATTTTATATATATAAAGTATAATACATATTCATATATGGTATATATGCATATGTATTATCCTAATTATATATATAAAATATATATTTCTCTATTTATAGGCATAGGGGTAGTTTAGACATTTCCAGTTTTACGCATATTCCATTTGGAATATGTTTGTAATTTTATCTTTTATTTTATTTTTTATTTTTTCCTTTTTTTTCGTGGTTTGCGCAACCTAGGGTGGCTCCCCAAAGAGTCGTTACCGTTGGGGGCTCCCAACGACTCCTTTGGGAGCCCCCTAAGTGGCTCCTTTCTTGTGTTATAAATAGGGGTCTCCCCCTTTGTATTTTCTAATTCTTGAGGGAGCTTATGCTCCATTGTAATGGGGTTTTTACCCCTTCTCCATTATTCTTCAATGATATGCAACTTATGACTTTATGTCATATTTTTCCCTTTTTATGGGTTTTATGTGTTAGCACATTATGTGCTTATGTTGTTTTCCTTTAATGGGTATATTTGCACTCCACGTGCATAAGTATGGGTTCATTATTGAACCCAATGTATTCCAAGTCACTTTCTAACATGGTATCAGAGCCAGGTTGAGATCGAGTTGCTCTTTGGTGCATCGGGAAGCATGGTATTCAAGAATTTGTTAAAGAAAAATGGTGAAGTATTCATTTCTCTCTATTGTCTTTCTTATAGTTATTCGGTATGCATTCTATTTCTTTGAGTATTGTATGAAGAATGGAATATGTTCTTTTCTTTATGTGTGATTTTTGTCATTATGTCTTTTTTGAGTTTCTTGCTACTCCATTGAATCGTTTTCGTATGTTTTTCTTTGAAAAACTTTAAATGATAACTTGTTTGGCGAAAAATTAGATATATGATTGCTCAAAACTTGCTTTAATGGGTCGGTAAAAATTTATGACCGTTGGAACTTTGAATTTACATTTTAAACCTAACCTTGTTTATGAAAATACCTTTATATGAATGTTTAGTCTTTAAAGAAAGGTATGTTAAGATTAAAATGCTTGTGAAATATAGTTTTTTGAAAAATGTTTGGCATATATGAAAAATTCCATATTATGTGTCCGTTTTATATGAGCAACATTTAATTAAGAAAGTTTTTTTTTAATACCGGTTGAATTAAGTTTTAAAATGGTCTTATGGAATATGGTGATTTTCTTTCCATCTTTACACTCTTAAGGATGTTTTCAACATTTAGAGAGTTCTCTCTCTTTTAAATAAGAGACATTTATATTTTTATGTTGTGATTGTCTCTTGTGGGTTTTGGTGTTTGCCCTTTTGTTTGTTCATTAGTGAATGTTGTAAGTGCTTAATGCACTCTTTTGCTTTTCCGCATATTTCATTACAAAAGTTATGGTCTTCACTAATGTTTATTGTGTACTTATTTCATTAGGAGTAGGTAATAATCTATTAAGTCATGTTTTTCGATAAAACTTAAGAGTGTTAAATTTTTCCTCAATAAATGTTTACTTTTTATTTAAGCCATAGTACAATCTTATTTATCATAAGGTTTTGTTAATGAATCTATTTTGTTGGGATTTCTTCCACTTTAATGGAGTTTTCTCCTTCTTTGGGAGTTGTATATGTTTGTTTGTTCAAACTCTCCTTAAGGAGCCTTTCGGTCCTTATAATCTTCTTGTGAGTATATACTCTTTTATGAAGATTTCATGATTGTTTATCATTTTTAAGTTGAAATAGTAGATTTCATAAGTTTTTCGAAATTCACCATCTTTATGAATGCCTATATTGGCCTAAGTTTGTTATTTTTGAACTTCACCAACTTCACCGTTTAATTGCACCTTATGTCTTTCATAGTTAAGGCTTGTTTGTTCCAAATCGGTTCATACACATGATGTTGCTTAATATTTCATGTTATGTTGCATAGTAAGCCTTTTTTGGTGTACAAGACTTCTTTTGAAGATTAAGCATAATTCGTGGTTATGCAAAATTGTTTTGATGGATTATATTGGACCTTTGATTCAATTTGTTAATCGGTCCTCTTTGTAAAATTTTTTTATTTGGAAAATGATTCCTTATGTGTTTATTGCCCTTTTGTGGCATTTATGTTTGTCCATCACATGTTATTTAATGCATCATTGTTTTGGCCTTATTATTGTTTTATTAGAGATGTTTGTTGAGGTGAGTTATGGGCACCTCGTGTTATATCATTTTAGATTGTCCAAATTGCCGTGGTTGAGGTGAGTTATGGGCACCTTGGGACTCTAGAATGATTTGGTATATGATCTCTAATTATGAGTGTGACACTCGTTGTTATGTCTTTTTAGATTGTCCACTTACCATATTATAGATGGTGGTTGAGGTGAGTTATGGGCACCTTGGGACTCTAGAATGATTTGATATATGAGTGTGTCACTAGTTTGTTCTTGTGCCATTGATATTATGGATGCTTCTAAGTAAATGTGATGGACATATGGTATTTGAAACCTTAAATGTTTTAAGGTACATTTAAAATCAAGATGTTTTGGGATTATAGCCCAACCTTTTATTTGTTTATGAATCTTATGAGTGCATTTGCACATTTGTGATTCTGTATGTTGTGCTCGTTGTGCACATGTGTTCTTGTGATTTTACCCAAGTATTCTAAGTGTTCTTGGTGTGTGTATGTTCACACATTTGTTCTCAAGAATTTTACTTTATCGATTATAGTATCTTGTTGAAGATATTTTTTACATGCATGTTATTGTTATGAGAATTCATTTTAAAAGGAGTATTGTTTTATTCGAGGTTTATTTTCATTACAAGTTTATTGCCTCAAAAGTCTTTTCCTTTTATGCCCATTATCTAAGTGTCATCATATGTAGACAAGAATTTTATTACACCTTCGTGTGTTTTTAGCCCTTTGTTGGCTTTTGCTCTCTTGGTCTAGTAGCTGAACACACTTGTCTTGAGTGTTTTTATATGTAGACAAGACACGTTGATTCACACCATGGTGTGTGATTTTTAGCCTATGTTGGCGTTTGTGTCCTTGTTCTAGTCGCTTAAGATGTATGCCCATGGTTGACTTATTTCATTCATTTCAAGTGCTATCATATGTAGACAAGAGATGTATTATGTTTTAGCCCATGGTTGGCTTATTACTCTTGTTCTAGTAGCTGAACATACTTGGTTTTAAGTGTATTTTTTACGTAGACAAGAGATACTTTTTAGTCCATGTTGGCATGTATTCTCTTGTTCTTGTCGTAGATGCACTTATTTCAAGTATTATTATATGTAGACAAGAGGTTCTTTTACACACCTTTGTGTGTGTCCTTGGCCTTTAATGACTTTATATTCTTGATCTAGTAGCTTATACACTTGATTTATGGGTTTTGGAGGACTAATGAGGAAGATGTTTGTAATGGATAAACTATTGTTGAAATTGGCAAAATTTCATTCATGACTTGTGTTTTTCAAGCAAATCATATTTTTGATATGCATATCAAGTTGATTTCTTAGCTTTTAATCTATATATTAAGTGCTTATGGTTTTTGCCACCCTTATATGCAAAATGTGTATTAAGTATGTCTTTCATAAATGATTTTAAAACCTTGTGAACTCTTGGGTTTATTTTGCCTAAAGTATGCTTGGAGACTTTGTTTCTCTTGTTTGACACTTCATTACATGTTTGAAGCATGTTCATTAATGAGTTCTTTGAGTATTAATTCATTTCATGATAAGTATATGCATATGCTCTTTATGACCTTTTTGGGCCCTCATTCAATAATGTTTATGTATATCATGCTTCTTCGTAGGCTTATTGTGGTGTCCCTTAGTGGACCATTTTGTTATTCCCTATTATGGGGTTATATTTGTCCAACGTTGGACCTTATGAATGCATTATGCATTCTTGTAATTTATTTCTGCATAATTTGCTTCCGCTCATTTTGTTTTAAACATGATATATGATTTTGAAACTTTGGTGTCATTTTTGCATAATTTGCATCTCTTCTAACCTGTGCTAGTTAGAAATGTTCCATTTGAATAAAAGTACAAAGATTTGTTTTACTTGTTTCTTTGTTGTTTTCTTTTCTCAGGATCTTGAAGATAAGAGAAAAGGAAGTCCCTTGGATAGAAGGTGCTCATCGATAAAGACATTGGAGGAAGATATTTACAATGGCATTCGTTCTGAAGGCTCTTGAAGCTTTGAGATTCTTCTTCTTGCCATCTTCAACCTTTTCGTTCCCCCACGCAAAGCTTGAGGGGGGGTGTTAAAATGTATCGTTCAACATTTGTAATATTATATATATTTTATATATATAAAGTATAATACATATTCATATATGGTATATATGCATATGTATTATCCTAATTATATATATAAAATATATATTTCTCTATTTATAGGCATAGGGGTAGTTTAGACATTTCCAGTTTTACGCATATTCCATTTGGAATATGTTTGTAATTTTATCTTTTATTTTATTTTTTATTTTTTCCTTTTTTTTCGTGGTTTGCGCAACCTAGGGTGGCTCCCCAAAGAGTCGTTGGGGAGCCCCCAACGGTCACAAATGTGACCGTTGGGGGCTCCCAACGACTCCTTTGGGAGCCCCCTAAGTGGCTCCTTTCTTGTGTTATAAATAGGGTCTCCCCCTTTGTATTTTCTAATTCTTGAGGGAGCTTATGCTCCATTGTAATGGGGTTTTTACCCCTTCTCCATTATTCTTCAATGATATGCAACTTATGACTTTATGTCATATTTTTCCCTTTTTATGGGTTTTATGTGTTAGCACATTATGTGCTTATGTTGTTTCCCTTTAATGGGTATATTTGCACTCCACGTGCATAAGTATGGGTTCATTATTGAACCCAATGTATTCCAAGTCACTTTCTAACACAGAAGTTATTTGAAATTATGTCTGCATTTCGCTTCAACAAGTCATCTTCAGATCACTCCTTGTTTATCAAGAAAACCTCCGCTGGTATTGTGGTTATGGTTGTATATGTAGATGATATTATTCTTACAGGGAGTAGTGCAAATGATATCTCAGACACAAAGATTCATCTTCAGAAGCATTTTGTCACAAAAGATCTCGGTTCTCTTAGATATTTCTTGGGCATAGAAGTGGCCAGAAACAGTGAGGGGTTAGTCCTATCACAAAGAAAGTATGTACTTGATCTACTGCAGGAAACAGGGATGTTAGGCGCCAAACCAGCCAATATACCAATGGATCCTAAACTGCATATGTATGATGATGAAGCAAAACCTATTGACAGTGGAAGTTTTAGATCCCTGGTTCGCAAACTTTTATATGTCACTGCAACACGGCCAGATATCTCCTTAGCAGTGAGTAAGATAAGCCAATTCATGGACAAACCTACTCGAGTGCATTGGCAGGCAGCTATGATGATTCTCAGGTATTTGAAATCCTCTCCTGGAAAGGGATTGCTATATGAACAAGGCTCTAACCTTGATATAATTGCATACTCAGATGCAGACTATGCAGGGGCCATCGATGATAGAAAGTCCACCACAGGGTTCTGCGTGTTTGTCGGAGGAAACTTAATTACTTGGAGAAGTAAGAAACAAACTGTGGTAGCTCGTTCCAGTGCTGAATCGGAATATAGAGCTATGACTCAAACTGCTGCTGAAATGATGTGGGTTAGGTCCATTCTAAAAGATCTACAAGTGTTGATTCCATCCCCAATGTTGATGATGTGTGATAATCGAGCAACTACCCATATAGCTAACAATCCTGTTTTTCATGAGAGAACGAAACACATTGAAGTTGATTGTCACTATATACGTGACTTAGTGCAGGCGAGGCATATTTCTACTAGTCATGTGACGTCTGAAGATCAAGTTGCAGACGTCTTCACCAAGCCTCTCGCAAGTGCAGGTTTCTCAAGATGTTGCAGCAAGCTGAGCATGATAGATATATATGCTCCAGCTTGAGGGGGAGTGTTAAAAGTAATATTCATATGTCTTGAGGTGGTCATACGTAATTAAGCATAATTACGTATGCCTACTTGTAATTGTGTTACACATAATCACCTCTTTAAATAGGTGATTAGGGTTAATGGATCGATAACTCTCTCTCTCTCTCTCGTCTCCTTGAAATCGAACCTAGGGCTGAAAGAAATCAACAATATTAACATGTACACTTTCAGATAACAATTTAATTACCTCGTATTCACCAAGTTAAGAATTTTACTAATTTACAAGTTAATAGTAAAAAGCATCTGAAATACAACTTACATATATCTCTCTAGTGTCTCCACTAGTCTTGACACCTAACTCTTCTAAATGATGTTTAATTATCTTATCCCGTGGGTACACACGGGCACATGTGACCATCTCAGAAGAGAACGTTCGGGGGTATATTATTATTGGTAATTTATTAACCCGAACATTCTAACGGAGACTGAATCCCAAGGGAGCGACCAATAGCCGAGAGAATCTCCCAAGGGGCTCAACTCAAATCAGGATGCATCTCTAACTTCTGCAGAAGATGTGGAACTACCACCTATGACACATAGGTAGTCCTGGTCCCTAACTCCGAGAACGGAGACCCACGAGCCGCTTCACGTTCGACACCAAACACAAGTCCTCGAAGTCTTGTACCACCCACCCTCTCCAAGGTAGGTCTCAACTGAGTAATTGGGTTTTATTAATTTATTTATTTTCCCGAAGTTTAGAGCATTTCCACAACTGCCATAACATTAAACCCCATTCTTAGTAATACACACACACACTCAAACATTGAGACCCAATTTCCTTGTCATGTGATATGTTCATTGTTCACCATATATTAGACATGAGTACTCATCATAGGTAGCTATCCGATAAGTATGACCCAATTGCTCTGTTAACAGAAATATCATGTACCTTGAGAGTTTGTTAACAAGAAATAACATGTACCTTGAGAGTTTGTTAACAAAAATATCAATTAAGCTACTCTGAAATTTTGTGGTAAACTGCATTGTGCTGACACTTGTTCAATATAGAATGCAGTTGAACACTGAATTAGTTCAGAAATATAACATTTCATACATAGGGGTGCAGTAGCTTATCGAACAAATTTTCAAAGAAAACAGATAGCACAATTAGCAAGGGTTACTTCTTCAGCCAGATTTAATAATCAGTCATAAACCATTTAAGATGAGAGGTAATAATGACTCCAAATGTACCAATATTCAGGTCACTCATGGACTGACATAATTCACTACATACGGCTAAGATAAACTGACGGAATTAGTCACTAATAGATAGGAAAAGAAACTCATTCTGAAGCTACCCTTGCATGTCAACAGGAAATCAACATCTTCAGCAAATCAAAATTAAAAGATTCGATACAATCAAGCATAGTACAAAAATGCTATAACGGTATCAAACAGTCTGTGTTGACATGATGCCCATACAACTAGTCAATCAAGAAAGGGTGCTGGCGCAATTTATATTATATATAAATATATATATATATTTCACACAGCCCTGCCGATATTTGAAACTATCATTACTTTTGGATTCTCAAGAACAACAGATGAACCGAAAGGAAAAATGTATATAGTGGCTTATCAATACCACTGGTTAATCATCTGAAGTTAGATGAACAATGAAACTTAACAATTACAGATTAGGATCGGATGCACGGTCAAGAAATGTTATTTACCACAATTCAACCATGAGCAAGAAAATCAGTCTGACAGATAAAAGAAAGCAAATCCTATCAAGAAAGTGAATAGGATCCAACCGATTGCCCAAAATGTTATAATTTAAAGATTTAGAGCGTAGTCAGTCAGACCTTTTTTTTTTAATTTTTTCCTTTGATCGCACCAAGAAAGTAAACAAGAATCAGCACCCCTCATCAAATTTGATTTGGGGATTAAGTATTGCCGTGTTAGGGTTAATCAAGAAGACCCCCAAATCGATGTGATTTGGGGATTTCTTGTTTAGGGTTAGGCAAGAAAACATATCCCCCTCCGACTACTATCTTTACCCTTACCGGTAAACCCCAAGTCACAGCGTTGGATTTTCCAACAACCAAGAACAGCTTGGAAAGCTCGTACGTGCGCCAATAATCGGGGTTTTCCGGAACCGACCCAACGCCAACTCGATTCAGTCCATACCCAACAAAATCAGAGACAAAAATCCTACCGTTTCTTTTCATGCAATGGATGAAGAAGAACAAGGCTGACGACCGAGCTCAGGTACCTCCAAGATCGTGCTTCTTGCTGCACTCTGATGCTGTAAAGGAAAAAGGAATGAGAGGCGAGAGGTGGAAAAAAAATACGGAAGGAGAGGTGCATGAGAGCCCAACCCTCTCCACCTACCTCCTTTATAGCGGCGACCCTCCCCTCGTATCCGATGAACTGGGAGAGTCAGTTACCATGCTGTTGTTAAAACATATGTAATAATACCATAATACCCGATAGGGGTATTATGGTCATTTCACAAAGTACCCCATAGGGGTACTTATTTTGTTTCTCATATTTTACTGTTTTTTATTTTTCTTTTTATTTTTTAATATGTATTTTTTGGATACCGAAAAGGGGCCCCACAATGGAGTCGTTGGGGCCCCCAACGGTCACATATGTGACTGTTGGGGGCTCCCAACGACTCTATTGGGAGCCCCTTTGGTCTCCTTTTCTTATAAATAGGGGGAACCCCCCATGTATGTGGTATTGCTCTTGAGAGCTCCTCTTCAATAATAGTGATATTATTTTTCATGTGTGTAGCCTTTTTATAAGGCCCTTTGTATATCCCTTAGTGGATTTCCTCTCTTGTGCTTGTTGCACTTGTCCGTGTGGGACATAGTGAATGCTTTAACATTCTTGGCTTCTTCCGCTTATTTCATTACATGGTATCAAAGCCATACGATCTTCTAAAGGTAAAATCTTGTCTCTCTCTACTTCCTTTCTTTCTCACATCTTCATTGTGTAGCAATGGAAGTCAAGATCGATCTATCATTCAAACTCAATGGAAAAAATTACATGATGTGGGCATCCGCAATGGAGAATAATCTCAAAGGCAAGAAGCTTTGGGGTTATGTAATGGGAACCGTTCCGGAACCCCAACTTAAGCTCACAAAGATGGAAGGAGATCAAGAAAAAGCACTTGAAGGCGATGCTCGTCTCAAGGCCATTGAAGATTATAATCATCAAATGGAAGATTGGGAGAGCAACCATGCAAAAATCCTAGCATGGTTTATGAATAATGTCGAACTCAAGGTATGTGCAAATATTGCAAAATTCCGCCGGGCAAATGAAGCTTGGTTTTTTATGAAGGGTATGTTTACCCAAAAGGATCTTGCAAGAGCTTATTTCTTGCAAGAAAAAGTAAGAACCACAAAACAAGGTGACATGAGCATACAAGATTACTATAGTGCTCTAAATCCTTTGTGGGATGAATTGGCTCTTTTAGAGCCTAAATGGGTATCCATGGAGGATGTGGTTCTAAGACAAAAACAAATGGAACAAGATAGATTGTTTCAATTTTTATTTGGGCTTCGTCCCGAATTTGAACAAGTGAGATCCTCACTTCTTCATAGATCCACGTTTCCTCCCTTAGAAGAGGCTATTGCCGAGATTACTCAAGAAAAGACTAGGCATAGCATGGGTAAAAGCATAGAGGAAGTTCTTGCCGTATCTAAACCCGGCAATCATGTTAAAACATACAAACCACCACATTTTGGTAAGCAAGGGAGTGGTGGAAGAAAAATGATTATATGTCACCATTGTTATGAGCCGGGACATATTAAACCCGTTTGCCCAAAGCTAAATGGGGCATTCAAGCCAAAGGTGGCTTCCGTTGAAGAATCCACCACCAAAGAAGATGACGGCAAGATCGGGGATCTCAAAGATACTCTTGGACAAATCTCCTTGGCTCTTCAACAAATCCTAAAGGTCACTTCTTCCACCTCCGGTGCCGCCATTGCCTCATCATCACCTCCCGGTACGTACTCTTGGATTTTAGATTCCGGAGCCTCTTTTCACATGACTCCTCATGAAAATGCATTAATCAATGTGCACGCCAATTCAAAATTATCTTGTGTCTCTACGGCCGATGGAACTTTTCTCAAAATAAATGGTATTGGAACTCTTGATTCTAAAAATATTCAAAATTTTCTTGTTCCAAAAGTTAGAATAGTTCCTAAATTAAATCTTAACCTCTTTTCCGTTTCTCAAATAGCCGACCATGGATGTGAAATATCTTTCTCATCCCACGGGTGTTTTGTGCAGGATCTCCGGTCCGGGAAGCGGATTGGGCAAGGCCATAGGAAGGGAGACCTTTATTTTATGGATAACTTAACACTTCCAAATACCTCATTTTGTACTTATGTCCAAGACAAAAATATTGAAACTTGGCATAAAAGACTTGGACATCCAAGTTACTCTAAAATGTCTTTTTCCTTTTGGAAACAAGTTTTGTAAAGAAAAAGATATCAATTGCAAAGATTGCATTTTTGGAAAAATGAAGTCTACTCCTTTTCCTATTAGAACTTTTGTGACAACAAGACCTTTTGAATTGGTGCATTCCGATGTATGGGGCCATCTCCGGTTTTATCCAAAGGTGGTTATTCGTATTATGTTACGTTTATTGATGATTATACTAGATACGTATGGATTTATTTTCTTAATGCTAAATCGGAAGTTTTTAACTTCTTCAAAGAATTTCATGCAAAAGTTCAAAATCAATTTCAAAGTCAAATATCCATTCTTAGATCCGATTCGGGTGGAGAGTACTTATCAAATGATTTTCAATCATATCTAAAACAACATGGCATTTGTCATCAAAAATCTTGCCCAAGGACTCCTCAACAAAACGGTCTAGCGGAAAGAAAACATAGACATATTTTAGAAACCACTAGATCCTTACTCATTTCTAAAAATATTCTTAAAAATTTTTGGGCCGAAGCCGTGTTGACCTCCACCTATTTAATCAATAGGATGCCATCTTCAAAATTGAATAATATCTCTCCTTATGAAAAACTTTTCAATATGACACCCGACTACAATCGTCTTCGTATTTTCGGGTGTAAATGCTTTGTTCTTTTGCATAAAAGAGATAAATTGTCACCTAAAGCAATAGAATGCGTATTTTTAGGATATGGTGAAAATCAAAAGGGCTATAGATGCTTTGACTATAAGAACAATAAATTATTTGTTTCCAAAGATGTAACGTTTTTAGAAGATGAAAATGGATTTGAAATTTTGGAAAAACCAAATGAAATTGATTATATGTTTATCAATGATCTTTTAGAAGACTCAAATGATGATCTTTTGAGTCATCAAGAAAATACTCATGATAATGATGTATCACCAACTAATGGTGACAATCTCCAAGTATACACTCGGCGTGAGGAAGCACAACCTATTAGTGCTTTAGAAAAATTCTTGCGGCTTAATGAACCCCTAGAAGAAACCTCTCTTAGGCGTTCTTCTAGAGAATCCATTCCACCAAATAGGTTTGTCTCATATGAAACTCTCTCACCTAAATATAGAGATTGTCTAATTGCCTTGCATTCTTACTATGAACCTTCCCACTATAATCAAGCAAAAAATATTCCTCATTGGGTTGAAGCAATGAAAGTTGAACTAGATGCTTTAAATAAGGCTAAAACTTGGGAAATAGTTCATCTTCCTCCAAATAAAAAAGCTATAGGATGTCGATGGGTCTACAAAGTCAAAACAAAAAGTGATGGTTCCCTAGAACGTTATAAAGCTAGATTAGTTGCTAAGGGATATTCACAAGAATATGGCATCGATTATGAGAAGACTTTTGCCCCCGTGGCTCGCATGACAAGTGTTAGAACTCTAATAGCAGTAGCATCATCTAAGAAATGGCCTATATTTCAATTAGATGTTAAAAATGCCTTTCTTAATGGTCAGTTGAATGAAGAAGTATATATGGACCCTCCGTCGGGAATTAATGTTAACCAAGGTCAAACTCTTCGGTTATTAAAAGCTTTATATGGTCTTAAACAAGCCCCTAAGGCTTGGTATGATAGATTTAGTGCTATCATGTTAAAATTGGGATTTCGTTCATGTTATACTGACACTGCTCTCTTTGTTAAACGTGCAGGTAATAGTATCATCATCCTTCTGCTTTATGTTGATGATATGATCATCACTGGCAATGATGAAAGCGGTATTCTTAAAGTTAAAAATATGTTAAAACATAATTTTGATATGTCTGATCTGGGTTTTCTCAGGTACTTTCTTGGTATAGAAGTTGCATACTCTCCTCGAGGGTATATACTGTCACAGATGAAGCTTGCTGCCGACATATGTTCCAAATCTGGGATTTCAGATGATAAAAAGGTGGAGACTCCCGAGGTTATCAATGCTAAACTACGACTGGAGGATGGAGTTCTGCTGGACGATCCTACGCCCTACAGGCAACTCATAGGCTCCCTCACCTATCTGACTATCACCAGGCCCGATATTGCTCATGCTGTGCACTCTGCAAGCCAATTTCAGCATGCTCCTACATCTGTGCATATGAGTGCTGTGCTCCGGATCATTCGATATATTAAAAATACTTTGACTAAAGGGCTATTCCTATCCTCAATCTCTTCCTTAGATTTACTAGCTTATACTGATGTTGACTGGGGAGGAAACCCAAATGATCGAATCTCAACTACTGGCTTTTGTGTGTTCCTAGGAGATTCGCTAATTGCTTGGAGGTGCAAGAAACAGCAGAAAGTCTCATTGTCTTCTACTGAAGCAGAATACAGGGCTATGGCAACCACTACAATGGAGCTGGTGTGGCTTCGAAGTCTTCTTCAAGATATGGGAGTCGAAATTACCGGGGTTTCGAAGCTTTGTTGCGACAACAAAAGTGCTATCTACATTGCTAGCAACCACACTTTCCATGAGAGGACTAAACATATTGAGATGGACTGTCATTATGTACGTGATGAATATCTTCGTGGGACAGTTACACTGCCATATGTCACTTCAGAATATCAACTTGCAGATTTCTTTACCAAAGCCCTGCCTGCTCCTCGCTTTTTGTTCCTTCTTGGCAAACTTTCGATCATTCCCCCGTAAAGTTTGAGGGGGGGTGTTAAAACATATGTAATAATACCATAATACCCGATAGGGGTATTATGGTTATTTCACAAAGTACCCCATAGGGGTACTTATTTTGTTTCTCATATTTTACTGTTTTTTATTTTTCTTTTTATTTTTTAATATGTATTTTTTGGATACCGAAAAGGGGCCCCACAATGGAGTCGTTGGGGCCCCCAACGATCACATATGTGACCGTTGGGGGCTCCCAACGACTCTATTGGGAGCCCCTTTGGTCTCCTTTTCTTATAAATAGGGGGAACCTCCCATGTATGTGGTATTGCTCTTGAGAGCTCCTCTTCAATAATAGTGATATTATTTTTCATGTGTGTAGCCTTTTTATAAGGCCCTTTGTATATCCCTTAGTGGATTTCCTCTCTTGTGCTTGTTGCACTTGTCCGTGTGGGACATAGTGAATGCTTTAGCATTCTTGGCTTCTTCCGCTTATTTCATTACAGCTGTAACCCCTCCCCTCCCCCGATCTCTGCTATATGCACCCTTAGGCAAGAATCGTGCCCTAGGCACGATTCTTATGTTCGAATTTTATATAAAAGGGGAACGGGTCCGGGTCCGGGTCCGGGTCCGGGTCCGGGTTCGAACCCGATAACCCACAATACCGGATCTACTCTAAAGTGGATCCGGGTCTGTAATAGGTTATGAACCCATTCAAACCGGTGAATTCTTAAGTGGATCCATTGACGTGGGTTCGAAATGGCCCCACTTGGGCAAATTCTTAAGCGGATCCATTTGGGTCCATGGTGAATTCGTCCCAACTCATACGATTCGTACCTTATTGCCTACTCCATTTGGATCCAGTGAAGGAATCCAAGACCCAAATCTCCCTATTTTTTGTAGTTATTACAAAAAAAAAATGGAATGCAATTATTTCAATGGTCATTTAATGCATATGAAATAAACAAATAGCAAGGTTTTTCTCACCTCTTCAGAACTTTTGAGAGAGCTGAGCCTCTTTTCAAACCAGTAAATATTATGCTGAAGGCTACGAACAACAAATACTTTCCCAACTATCGGACCCAGAGATGCATAAAATATTGACACAGGAAAGATTTTCCTCGTTAGGCCAGACCGATAACCTTTTAGAGGAATCCAGCAAATAAGAACTTTCAGGACAATCATTATAACTGCATCACAGTCAAAGTGGTTGAGGGTGGTAGATATGAAATGCTTATGAAGGAAGTGCCAAATGAAGTTCCATATCATAAATATAAAACTACATTCAAACACTATGGTAATTTCCATTATTTACTGATTTCATGGTAGGCCGATTAGATGGCTCAGCGAGTGAAGCTCCATATATTTCATCTTGAATCTGATTAGTTTCTTGAAGTCATTATTGGGATCAAACAGTATGGACCCCTGCGTCAATACCATGGACAACCTTGACATGCACATATAGCTGCTAGCTGATCTGAAGGAATGTGGTTGCCGAGATAAGGAATTATCTTCACCTTTCAGTTTGAGGACATCAACAAGGGAATCTGATAAGGCACTTGTGGATATTTCAATTCACAGCCTGAGATTTCTCTGAAACCTCTATTTTGCCTTTGAACTACTTCCATGACCCAGCCAGGAACCAGCAAATAATACTGATCACAAGTATGATCTGTTCCAGAGGTGAGGGAAATGAAGTTTTCTTGAAGAGCGGATCCACGGCAGTAGTTGAAGCTACTGTCAACTACACTTTACATTGTTGCTCAGATGCAAGAAAAACCACCTGATACTATTTCCTCATTTTTTTCTTTTTTTTTGAAAGTACACATGCAAATACCATCAGATGTCATCAAATATCATCAAAGTTTAACATACGCCTTTGCAATCATCAGTCCATATTGCAGGAAAACAGGTTACGATATACTGAGTGTAAATATGAGCAATATACTGGGTCAGCATGTACAGAGGGATTTGCAAAAAATGCTGAAACGAGAAGGAACACACTAAACCTAAAAAGGAAAGAGCATGAATCTCTCTAGATAACATCACAACCCAAATCAGGAAAACTCAAATTATGATACAGAAGAAAATCACAAATAATCCAACAGGACAATGGTTGAGTCTTATTAAACAAGGTAACCAAGGCATAATGGTGAACGCTCTTCTTTGCTCTTGCAAGCAAAGTCCTGTGACAACACAAAAAAATGGTCAGATCTAATGTTTAAATCCCATCTCCATGATAAGAAACCAGAAATTGAATGCAGTGATGTTGGAATAAAGTGAACGATCTAAGGCTATTGAATGTGAATAATCAAAATAAAACCAGAAATCAGACATAACAGAGGAAAGACTTAATAAACGCAGGAAAAGGCAAGATAACGAAAGCGTGATCCAATACTCGTAATAATAAAAAAAAGGAAAATAAAATAAAACAGAATTCGTAAGAGAACAAAACCATAGTAAGAATAAAACCGGAATCAAGACTGAAGTTCGAAAATAAACGAAAATTCAAAGTGGATTAATACTAAAATCAGATCAAAACAGAAAATAACGATGTAAACGAGAGATTAGGATGTCGGAATCGAACTATTCCTGTTAATGTCGCACAATGGTAGGTTGATTTGTTATAAACATATCCATGTTACCATGAGTGCTTCGATGGGGCCGAACCAGGGAGTTTAAAAGAAATCAGAAATGAAGAGGAAAGGTAGAGAGAAAATAAGAGGAAAAAAAACCCAGAAAAAGATAAACAATACTATGAAACACTATTGCCGAGAAAGAGGAAAAAAAAACGACCAGAGAGGATTGCTTACCGTGCTTTGAAGGCAACCTTGAAGAAGGGGAAGAATGGATGGCCACGGAAATCGATCGATGGCGTTGTAATTATGCTGACGCTCGGCTGACCTTCCGTTGGTTGAAGAGGAAAAACACCAGAGGGAGGAAGGGAGAGAAGGAGAGGGGAAAGTGAAGAAGAGAAATCGGGAGTGCAAGTGGGGAGGTGAAGATGGATCGTAGAGAGGAAGGAGAAGAAACGAGGGGTGCGGGGGTGAAGACGATGCCCAACCCTCTTCCCCCTGTATCTTTTTATAAAGAAGGGGAAGAAGCCTCGAGAAGATTTTTTTTTTCGAAAATCTTGAGAAATTTTTAATAAAAATCAAAGGGACGACTCTTTTAAGAAAATTTGCTAAAAGGGGTTTTTACTAAAAAACAATTTTTATAAAAAGAAGCTTACTCGACCAATTTTTGTATTTTTCTTTTCTATTTTGATTGTTTTGCTCTTTTTCTTTGCATTTCCTATTTTTTTTGGTGTTTTTGAAATAAAAATTCTAAAACTAAGGGATTTTTAAACTAAATTTTCAAATATTTACAAAAGAAGGGTTTTCTGAGAATTCGGGGTTATCTTTTTGGAATTTTCTTCAGAAAACAGGTTTAGATCCGGGATTTGAGAAAATATTCGAGTTTTAAACCTCGAATCGAGAAATACAGAGCAGTGGATTCAAACGGATGCCGGATGGACTGCCCGAGCTATTCAAAACTATTTTTTGGTATTTTTGTAATTTTAGTTTGAAAATTGGATAACGAGGCTCAGATTTGGTTTTTAATGTCGGATCCGGATCCGAAATCGAGTTAGTTATATAAAATGAATTTAATTTCAGTAAAATCTGAGAAATAATTGGAATTTAGATTGAAATTGACTCAATTTACTCAGAAAATGGAGGTCGGGCAAAAAAGGAATATTTACAAAATTTTGAAAAATTTGGGGTGTTCACAGGTTCCGAATTAGACCCATACACTAATCTTCACAACCCTTTCTCCCATATAAGGCGCTTCATGATTGAAACCCGTGTTATATATTTTGTGTCATTGAGCTTGATGAGTTTTATGGTGACATTTTCATTGTCATCCATGTTTACAAGGGCTAAAGAGAATAGAATGAAGATAGAGAGAAGGGAGAAAAATAAGAGAGATAAAAAACAAAGAAGATCACAAGCACTCCAACACCAAAAGAGCACCTCCAACGAAGAGCATGAACACTCTACAAACTTTTTTCTTGAAGTACAATGACGATCTCATAATCACTTAAATGGATTTTGCAAAAGTGGCTTTAACTTTTCCAAATCTTGAGTAGTACGCTTCCCAATGCACCGAAAAATCAGCTTGATCTCCAAGCTCTGATACCATATAAGGAAATGGGTTCCTCCGAAGATGTTCACTAAATCACCAAAAGTAAACACTCAAAAGAGTTTCACCAAAATACCAAAAAGAACACACAAAAGCCACAAATGGGCTCACACACAAAACCTACCAAAGGTGGCCAACACGAGGAATAAAAAATAATATTTTTATTGAAGTGAACTCATGCAAGAAGCATTAAATTTGAGAGGGGTTTCAACCCATATATATGAAAAGAAGTCATCACGGTGTATATGTCTGACCCGATCCATTTATATATTGGATCGGGTCCAGACCCAATTGGTGTATATGTATATTAACATGTTCAAAGGGGTATTTTCGTACCCTAGTTTTTACTTTACTTAATACATTAAATAGAATGATAGGGTCAACCGATTATTGACTGAACCCCTTTCTCTAAAACCTCTCTCTCTTCTCTCTCTCTCTCTCCTCTCTTTCTCTGTGACAGGCAAGGTGGAGATCGAAGGCTCCTTTCTTTCATGGTATCAGAGCAGCGTGACGACTGTGCCTGAAGAACTACTTTCGTTTCACGGTGGCTCGATTTCACGGTAAAAGATAGATACTTTTCACGGTGACTGTTTCACGGTGACAGTCGATCCTTTCTGAAAGCTTTTCACGGTGAGTTCGTGATTTTAAATCGACCCTCTCTGGAAATATTCACGGTGAGTTCGTGATTCTGAAATATATATATCTGAGTTCGTGATTCTGAAACTGCTGCTTCGTGGGTTCTGGAAATCGACCCTTTCTGGAAGTATTCACGGTGAGTTCGTGATTCTGAAAAAGATATTTCTGAGTTCGTGATTCTGAAACTGCTGTTTCTTGGGTTCTGGAAGTATTTTTGTTGTGTAAAAATTTTTTCTGAGTTCGTGATTCTGAAATTGCTGCTTTGTGGGTTCTGGAAATCGGCCCTTTCTGGAAGTATTCACGGTGAGTTCGTGATTCTAAAAAAAAAAGAGATATTTCTGAGTTCGTGATTCTAAAACTGTTGTTTTCATGGGTTCTGGAACTGCTGTGTGTCAGCCGAGACCTCGGCTGTGATATACCTAAAACTCTGTTCGTGATTCTAAAACTGGTGTTTTCGTGGGTTCTGGAACTGCTGTATCTCCCATCTCTGCTAATCTATACCTAAGTGTCAGCCGAGACCTCGGCTGTGATATACCTAAAACTCTGTTAGCCGAGTCCTCTGCTGTGATATACCTAAGTGTCAGTCCAGGTTTCCATGGATTCCTCTTATGGACAGTCATGTCTGTCCTCAAGCTTTCTCGGTCAGCTAGTCTCTGAAAAATTGAATAACTCCAATTTCTTAACCTGGAAAAGACAGATCATTCCATTTATAAAGAGTCAGGACCTCTCTGGTCATCTGGATGGATTTGTTCCACCGCCTCCAGAATTCCTCTCACAGGAAAAGGCGGACGATAAAGGAGAACAATCTGTTGTTCTTCTTAAGAACCCAGAATATGTTACTTGGATGAAGAGGGATCAATCGTTAGTGGCCTACATCACTTCAACTCTCTCACAGGAAGTCCTCATTGCTCTTCCTGATGATTGTTCGGCCAAGGAACTGTGGGATGAGTTAGTTCAGACGTATTCACAAATTTCTGAGGCAAGAATTATGTATCTTAAGCGAGAGTTTCAAATGCTGAAGAAAGATTCCATGTCTGTTATGGAATACTTGAATAAAATGAAAGGCATCACGGACCAGCTGGCTGTTGTTGGGTGTCTTGTCAGTGAAAAGGATAAAGTACAACAAACTTTGAGTGGATTGGGGTCAGACTATCATGTTATGACGACTACCTTATTATGTTTACCAGAACTTCCAAAGTTTGAAGATCTTCGTGCAAAATTATTGCAATATGAGATGACTCTGAAAGGATCTTCTGAAGATTCTCATGGGAATTCAGGAACACAAGATGTGCTGGCTATGGGAATGAATTATGGCTGAGGACGAGGAAGTTCTTTTCGAGGAAAAGGAGGTCAAGGGAGAAACACCTATGGAGGTCGTGGCATACTTCCGACACCCAATATACAAGGACAAAGACCCATTCCCACTTGTTTTCTATGCAACAAGAAAGGACACATTAAAGCAAATTGTTGGTTTAATCCTCAAAACAAAGGGAAAACTCCACAAGCAGAGTCTAGGAAGGATGGAGAAGTAAAAGAGTTGTTGTTGGCAGCCTTGGCAGGATTGAATATGAAGGAAAATGATAAAGAAATTTGGTATGTCGACTCTGGAGCAGCTACTCATGTCACAGGTGATGTAGGTAAACTCTTGACTCTTACTCCTTATGTTGGTAAGAATAGCATAGTCATAGGAGATGGATCTCATCACTCAATCTCACATACTGGAAATGCCATTATACCAATGTCAAAGTCCTCTCTTAAACTTCCAAGTGTCATCCATGCACCTAATATTCAAAAGAACATTGTTTCTGTCTCAAAACTTGTTGATGATGCCAATGCTTCAGTTGAATTTACTCCCTCTTCTGTTTATGTCAAGGATCTTCGCACGAGGAAGACATTCGCTGAAGGAAAACGATGGGGCAACATGTATATCTTTCAAGAAGATCCTTCCTCCATTCATTCCGACTATTCATCCTTGAAGCCTCACCAACGTCAATTTTTTGATTCTGATTTTATATTTAATATTTCTGAATGTAATAAGCCAAGATTTTGGCATAGTCGTCTTGGCCATTGTGGTCGTCATTTTATTGAAAAACTTGTCTTGAATAATTTTATTCCTAAGTCCAGTCTGAGTTCAGAGGTCGTTGATACAAAGTGTTCTAGTTGTCTTTTATGTAAGAGTCATGTCTTACCATTTGCTTCCATCAATAAAAGAGCTTCAAGGCCATTTGAGGTCATTTGTTCAGATGTCTGGGGTCCTGCCCCAATTACTTCCCTTTCTAGCAGTAAATACTATCTTATTTTCATTGATAGTTACTCACGTTATACTTGGATATTTTTTATGAAGCACAAATCAGAAGTTTTTGGATTGTTCCAAAGATTTCATTCTTTTGTTCAAAATCATTTCTCTACCAACATTCTCAATTTCCAGTGTGATGGAGGAGGTGAATTCTCCTCGAATGACTTTGTTGGTTTCCTTCAACATAATGGGATAAAGAGAAGAGTGTCTTGCCCGCATACACCTCAACAAAATGGGATTGCTGAGAGGAAGCATCGACATATTATAGAGACTGCAATGAGCATGATGCACGTGAGCAATCTTCCTGTATCATTATGGACTGAGGCCTTTCACTCCACAGTCCATGTGATAAATCGATTGCTTATGAGTATCTTAGAAAATAAGTCACCATATTTCTCTCTATTTGGCATACAACCTGATTACCATGCATTACGTGTGTTTGGGTCTGTTTGCTATGTTCACATTGACAGCTCACTCAGACACAAGTTCCAAGATAAAGCCTTAAAATGCAGGTTTATAGGATATGCAGAAGACTACAAAGGGCACAGGTGCTATGATCCTCTGAGTAGGCGTGTCAAGGTATCAAGGAATGTAATTTTCGATGAGATGAACTTTGATGCTCAGGATGCTAATTCAACCCTTCATGCTGATAACTCAAGCTCAAACATTGAGGTATACTACCCATGGTTAAATTCAGAACTTTTTTCAAATGGTAAAGTAGACTGTCCAGAAAATTGCAGTCAGAAGGAAACACATGAGGAATCAACAAATGGAACTCAAACGGAAGAAACTGTTCCACATGTCTTGGAACCAACAAGGTATAAATGTATTGTGTACACCCGGTGAGAGAAAGAGCCCTCATTCGTCTCTTGTACGAGTACAGATCCATCTTCACAGACAATGGATATCAGAAGATCCTCACGGATTCGACATCCACTTGACAGGTGGATAAGTTATAAAAATTTTTCATTGGATTTTCAGTTGTTCTTGACATCCATAAGTAAAGAGGAAGAGCCCCTCATGTTCTATCAAGCTGCGAGTTCTAGAAGATGGGTAGAAGCCATGAATGAAGAAATGGAAGCTCTACATGAATGTGGAACATGGGAGATTGTACCCAGGCCACAAAACAGAAATGTTGTTGGGTCAAAATGGATGTACAAGATAAAGTATAAACCAGACAGGAGCATTGAAAGGTACAAGGCTAGACTTGTAGCCAAGGGATTTACACAAGAGGAAGGCCAAGACTTTGATGAAACTTTCAGTCCTGTAGTTAAAATGGGGACCATTCGCATTGTGTTGGGTCTAGCCATTAAATATGGATGGACATTGAGCCAACTGGATGTAAAAAATGCTTTTCTGCACGGGGATTTAAAAGAAGAAGTTTACATGGAACAACCCACTAGATATGCAGAACGAGAAGCCAAAGAATATGTATGCAAGTTAAAGAGAGCACTCTATGGTTTGAAACAAGCCTCTCGTTCCTGGTTCGACAGTTTTTCTCTAGAGATACAACGGCATGGCTTCTCTCGGTCCCTTCTGGATCACTCATTATTTATTCACAATGAACAAGGAGTCACTACTTTACTATTAATATATGTAGATGACATCATCATCACAGGGAACTGTAAAAGTCACATTGAGCAGGTGAAGAGGTTATTAAATCAGAGATTTAAGATGAAAGATTTGGGAGAGCTGCGATATTTTCTTGGGGTAGAAGTTGATAAAAGAAATGATACACTTACCCTTACTCAGCACAAATACACGTTGGACATTCTCAGCAGAGCAGGCATGACGGATTGTAAGCCGTTGACAACTCCAAGTGTCATTAATCAGAAAGTGAGTTCAAAAGAAGGGGACATATATGAAGATCCCACTAAGTATCACAACTTAGTTGGCATGTTGCAATATCTGACTTTTACTAGACCTGATATAGTATATTTGGTTAATCAGGTATCTCAGTTTATGCATGAACCTCATATGTCACATATGGAGGCAGTCAAACGTATACTTCGTTACCTGAAGGGTACAATTGGTGATGGGCTGGTATACAAGAAAAGAGAATTAGATCCAGGCGGGGGCCATGAGGGCCATGAGATCGTCACTTATGCTGATGCTGATTGGGCGGGTGATCCAGACGAACGACGATCAATATCCGATTATTGCAGCTTCATTGGGCCAAACTTGATATCCTGGAGCAGTAGAAAACAAAAGGCGGTTGCTAGATCGAGCACTGAGGCTGAATGCAGATCCATGGCCACTGCCACGGTCGAGGCTACATGGATAAGACATCTCCTGACAGAAATGAGAGAACTGATTGCTCGGTCACTGTTGTTGTGTGACAATCAAAGTGCCATCAACATGTCCTTCAATCCCATCCACCATAGTCGAGCAAAGTACATTGAAATAGATCAACATTTTATTAGAAAAAAAGTTGAAGATAAAGAGAATGAGCCTATGTATGTGCCAACTGAAAAACAAGTTGCTGACATTCTCACTAAAGGGTTGATGAAAGATAGATTTTGGTTTCTGAAAAGCAAGTTGTACATGGTTCAGCACCATGCACAACTTGAGGGAGGCTGAAAAGAAGTCATCACGGTGTATATGTCTGACCCGATCCATTTATATATTGGATCAGGTCCAGACCCAATTGGTGTATATGAATATTAACATGTTCAAAGGGGTATTTTCGTACCCTAGTTTTTACTTTACTTAATACATTAAATAGAATGATAGGGTCAGCCGATTATTGACTGAACCCCTTTCTCTAAAACCTCTCTCTCTTCTCTCTCTCTCTCTCTCTCCTCTCTCTCTTTCTCTGTGACAGGCAAGGTGGAGATCAAAGGCTCCTTTCTTTCAATATATACACAACATGAGAGACTACAAGAGAGTCGTTTGGAGTGTCCAGCCACCCTAAATAGAGCCATTGGACCTCCCAAAGTCTCTCTTGTTGACTCAGTCAACAGATGTTGACCAGTCCAAATAAGACAAAAACATCAAAAAAAGTTAAAAAAGAACTGACTATTCTAACCTACTTACACACATATGTGTATATATATATATTTATACTATATATATATTTACATTTTTAACAATTGCAACATATCTCACATATTTAGCCTTTTACAGAATGAACTGTGCCGGATGAAACTGGATGTTCCAATGCTTGACAAACTTGTTTATGAGTATTGTGTCTACAGAGGACTGCTGGATATTGGAGTTACATCTGCATCAGGTAAAGTGTAAATTATAGTATTGGAAACTCTTGCTTATGAGCATGGAAAGTGTGAATTCTTTTAACTGGAAACATGCTTACTTCTCACTTCCAGGCTTGAATATGCATGGCTGTTATCAAGCCATGAAAGCATGTTCACCGGAGCTTGATTATAGTTCTTTGAGAGAAAATTCTTCATTAAACATGGACTGTGGAATGGGTCATTTTGATGGGGAAAGCTCTGTTGATGGTGTTAATAAGGAAGATATGCCAGAAATAAATTTCTCTCTGAGTACAAGAGATGCTGATGCTGAATTGAGGTCAGTAGATGAGATAATGGATGATCAGGAAGATTGCAGCACCAGTGAATCACACCAAGCTGAAAACCATCCCAGAAAAGTTTCTGGTGGATGGCATGGATCGAGAGAGAGGGCCAGACACAAGAGATGGAGAGGTAGAGTTGAGAGGCCAGAAGGAATTGTTCCTGAGGTTTTATTCTCTGAGGACAGTAAAAATTATATTTTACCTGCCAGTATAAAAAGCTCCGAGGATGAAGAGGTATGTAAACTTCTACACCTGAAAGAATGACTTTTTTTTCCTTTTTTTATTGAGATTTTCTTATTGTACAGGTTGGTGCAAAAGATGCTGGCATTGACAATTTGAAAAACAAAGATCTAAACAAGTATGACATAATCTTAAGGATCAAGGAACTTGCTAGAATGGGAATGACTACACAGGTGGTTGAAGAAGTTAATTCGTTGGATTCCAACTTTTTTGAGCAAAACCCAGTTCTACTGTTTCAGTTGAAGCAGGTAAAAATGTGAAAGATTGCATGTGAATGATTTGCATGAAATGGAACTTATGCATTGTATTGAAACTGAGCAAGTTGTGGCTGTTAACAGGTCGAATTTCTGAAGCTGGTTGAACGTGGGGATCATGCTAATGCTCTCAGAGTAGCATCCTCTTACTTGGGTCCAATTGCTGCAAATAATACAGCTCTGCTGAAGCCGCTGAAAGAGACTCTGTTGACATTGCTCAGACCAAAGGAAGAAATTCGTGCAAAACCTATCACTCTGTCCAACCTTGCAACATCGCTTCAGGTCTCTCTCTCTAACATACACACAGATGCGCTTGTATGCATATGCATGAGATATAATGCAGCATGGTTTGGTTATTTATCTTCTCATTATATCCATTATGTTTGCTCATGTCCAGGGAGTGCATATTTGTTTTAAAAAATGAAATGTTATTTTTTCCCATTTTGCAGTTTTCTTTCAGCTGTATTTTGTTGGCCATTTACTGCTTATACACACAGTTTGATTGCATAGTAACATTTACTGGATGTAACCTGAGATAACTTTCGGGTAAAAGTCAAGGGTTAAGTTTTCATTTTACTTAATCTGATAGTTTGTGCCTTTGTGGGTACCTGAATTTTAGTTCAATGATTTGATGTAGGATGCAATTGGTAGGAGCCTTGGTATTGAAGAACCACAGCTTATGGAGATAGTGAGGGCAACACTTTTCACACACGATGAGTGGTTTAAGCTTCAAATGTGCAACGACCGCTTCGAGGGGCTCCTAAAGATAGATCACTTGAAAGAAATTGATTCTCCTTTGCTTGTTGATGCTAATTCAAAAGGCACTCCTACCACTAGCAGTTATGGGTCTTCTCAAGTTACCATCTCGTTAAGCAACAAAAGGCAAACAAACATTAGAGATCAAACTCGAGGGTTATCCAGAGATGTCATATGTGAGGAAACTGCTATACTTAAAGTCATGGTAAGTATTATTTTTTCCCGAATACATGTTTTTCATTTTTCTGCTTAGTTTCGCATTTCATTTGCGGCAAATAATGTATGCTTAAGTGGATTTAACATGCATATAATATGATATCTTGATCCAAAGTATCAATGACTTTTTATAAACTTGTAGAACTCTTGAATATGATTCATATAATCTGAAATAAAAATAAACCAATGGTCCAATGGGTGGAGGTAAAAAATGGATTAAAAACATGGTGAATCTTTGGGGTAATCGAACATGGACTATGTTAAGATTTCTGCAAGCTTGTGATAATTGGAGAACGGTACTATGGATCTTAATGGCAGATGACATATGCAGGGCAACACCAATGGTCTTGATAAAGGATGAAATGAATGATATAATAGAAAGATATTCTAATGTGTAAAATGAAGAATCAAAGAATGAAGGAGACCAAGAAGGAGAACATAATTAAGTAACAAATGATCAAAGCAAAATTGAAGAAGTTACTAACGATGAAAATAACGAGAATCAGATTCTCATCACATTTATATGGAGGCATAGTCTAAATGGGGAAACATATGGCTTGCATGTCTAGTTGGACTATTCAAGGAGATCCTCAACAAGCACATTTCTAACTGGTGGACAAAGACCATCTTAGGCGCCATAAATGGAGATACTCGGGATTTCACTAAACACTGAATGTTAATTTAAATTGCATGGTATAAGGTTTTATGAGACAATAGTAGTGTCATCCAAGAAGAAATTCATATATTTTTGAGAACCAATTTGGCTTTATGTTAAGGAGGTCAACAAGATGTGTCATTTTGCTATTGAAGTTATTTGTTGAAATTTTTGAAAGGAAAAGGGAAAATTTTCATATGGTTTTTGTCATTAGATAATGGCCAGGACATTGTTAAAGGAATTGATGTAGTAAACATGCAGTAAAGGCTTCTAAAATGGGCACATTGAGGTGGTCTTATATATATATGGAAGAAATACAAAGTTCTGCTTGTGGCAATATTTTTTGCTGCATGCGCAAGTGATGGAAAACAAATATCTTTCACATATCCACCATGGGTTATTTGTTTATTAATATTAGTATTAGAATCCATAGAAAAAATTCCTTGATTCTTGCATGTCAATTAAATAGGTAACAATCTTGTTCATTGGTATGCTACTAAATTGGAATTGAAAATCCAACCATATTCAAATAGTTCCTTATTGATCCGTTCCCAAAAGGATTGAGTAAAAGATCCACATTTTTTGATTTGATAATTAGTTATTAGTCTTTTTATGTCATTTCATATCGTACAATTCCTTTGTTATGGGATCATTTACCCGCGAGGGGTAATGAGAAGAAGTAGAAAACAGATTGCAAACTATGCCTAGATCTCGGATAAAAGGAAATGTTATTGATAAAACCTCTTCAATTGTAGCCAATATCTTTTTACGAATAATTCTGACAACTTTGGGAGAAAAGGGGCATTTACCTATTACAGTGATGGTGTGATTTGATTCCGTTTTTCTTACTTACCACTATTTATTCTTACAAAAAAGTGACACGATTCAGTATGGAAAGAAAAAGATTGGTAAAAAATCTACACTTGGTGAAGATGAAGTTTGGAGATAGAGCAATCCTTTCTATCTTGTATCCTCGATTGATGCAACCTCATATGCTTCATATTGAAAATTAAGAATACTAAAAGATAACTGATTTTGAATGAAAATATAGAATTTACGAAACAAGTCAAACACTTCAGATTTTTATTTCATAAAGAAATTTCATATCTAACTAAAATAATCATCAATAAAGGTAACATAGTATTGATTACCAGAAAAATATAAAATAGGGGCAGGTCCCTAGACATCAGAATGAATGATCTCAAAAGGTTTTAAAGCTCTTTTATTATATGAATTGAAAGGAAGTACATGACTCTTAAACACCTGACAGCTTGGACAAACATGACTATCTGACTCTTGACTTGAACTAGACTTGTATAAAAAACCATTGGAGACAAACCTATCAATAAAAACACGACTATAATGATTCAGACAACTATGCCACACATTTGGCTTATTAGACTTGTATAAACTAAAGACACATACATAGAAGGAACAAACTTGAGCTTCGAATTCAACTGAGGACGAAAAGCTGAAGGATCTTCTTTGAAGACATACATATTTCCACATCGTTCCCCCTCAGCGAACATCTTCTTCGTTCGGAGCTCCTTGATATAGACAAAAGAGAGTAAATTCGATGTAAGAATTTGTATCATCCACAAGCTTAGATACAAACACAATATTCTTTTTAATATTAGAACAAAAAACATTAGACAATTTAACTAGACACAATATTAACGACACTTCTAGTGTGAGTAATTGGATGGTAATTTCCATCTCCAATAACTATGCTACTTTTATTAGAATAAGGAACTAATTTAGAAAATTTACCAGTGTCCCCGATAACATGGTTGGCTGCCCCCTGAGTCAATGTACCAAACCCCTTGATTATTCTGTTTTAATCTCAATCCCGGCAAAGCTGCCAATAGTAATTCTTTAACTGGTGCATTCTGAGATCCACTACTCTGCCCCTTATTCTGACCTTGATTGCTGCTTTGCCTTTTATTTTGTGCCTTTGGGTTGTATCTTGGATCATCCTTGAACCAACACTTTTCTCCCATATGCCTGACTTCTTGCATATGTAACATGTCGGAATTATGTTAAAGTTATTCTCTAAAGCAGGCATGTTTGGAGTGGGGATTAAACCTCGTCCGTCTTGGTAACCCCCTCGCCCACGGCCTTGACCTCCTCAGTAACCTCCTAGTCCACAACCTGTATTCCCTGAAAAGGTACCAGTAACCAAACACATCGTGAGAGCTTGTATTCCCTTGTTCTGTCTTTGTAGGGGTCCCTTTCATTAACATAATGCAGCAGTTTGGACTTCAATTCATCAAAAGTGGGAAGCTGAGAAAGATATTGCAGTGTAGTAGATAACATGTGAAACTCAGGACCCAATCCGGATAACGCCTGCTGAACTTTATCCTTGTCTTCAACCACATACCCAACAAGTGCTAGCTGATTTGTGATACTTTTGATCTTAAAGTAATCTAGGATTGACTGAGAAGAGCTGATACTCTCTCTTTAAGTACATCACCTTTGCCTTTGAAAGCTGAGAGTACGTTTGGTTCATAAATCTAAAGCTGTGCAATCATCTGGGATACCGATCGATACCTCTTGAGAAAGTGTAGAGGTAATATATGCTGCCAATGCTTGTTCTCGCTTCATCCAACTCACAAATTCTGTATTTCTAACAGTCTTGGTAGAGAGGACAACCTCTTTGTCATCCTTTTCTTCATGTAGAATAAATTCTTGTGGGATGGGAATAGAACCATCCAGATGACCACCAAGATCTTGACTTCTAATGAAAGAAGCTATGGAGTTGGTGAGTTTTTCAGAAACAAGCTGATTTAGGAAGTTGGATGAGATGGAAGAGTGCAAGGAATTTGGATCCATTGAAAATAACTGATGAAGACAAAACCACACGAATACAAGACAGAAAAGACAGGCACAATATGTAACTGCAGAAACTGAATCCAGAAAACCTGGGCACGGGCATATATGAATCCGGAAATCTTGGGCATGGGCAAATAAAGAAACATTCAAATGAAAATAATGTCAAATATGACAAAAATAAAAGAAGCTGAAACTGATCTGCGTTTTTTTTTTTGCAGATCACTAGTAGTCCTCAAATAAAGGCAGCAAAGCAAATGATGTTGACAAACCAAATCTGAACAATAATCTTCCAATGTTTTGCAACCTGTGAAGCCTAAAGAATCAAGATCATGTGAAGGGATAAAGGAGAAGATAATATTCAAAGGTATCGTCCAAATAATTTCCCAAATAAGCAATAGAACAAGAAAGAGTATTGCCGAGTCAATATAAAAGAAACCCAATGCAGAACAACAAGGAAAATGATTGAGAAAGGGGATATGAAGTGACTTTTTCAAAAGGAGAAACTATAAGGAAGATGATTGGGAATGGCAGCCTTGGCAAAAACACAAACTTGAATAAAGTAAAGGAGTATAGAAGAAAACATGAACAGGATAGGTGAAGAAGAAAGAGGAGTAAAAAAATGAGATGATTACCTTAGAGAAAGACAGAAATATGAATCTTGATGGTCATAAAGATGTCACGGTCACCAAACCCTAGATCTCCTGCTCTGATACCATGAGAAAATAGCAGATTAACCGGAAGATATATGCAGAAAATAGAGGACAACACAGCAAGGAATATGGGGCTGTAACTTGCATGATTTCCCAATGAGGAAGGTCGTGCCCTATATCTCTTCTTTATATATTGAAAACAAATATTTTACATGCCAATAATACCCCTGTTTAATATACAAACAAAACAGTAGGAGCATTTAGTGAAAACAAATAACACAAATATAGGTCTCGGTGGGCTGGATATGGACCCAAACCCAAATCACTCCAGATCATGTCACATCCCAATAATCGATGTACAATTTACAGGAGTGTTAAGGATAGTCAGTTCGGTTCCTATAAAAAGGCATTTTGGTTGTTTGATCTAAAACATGAATCATATGATGCTTATTAATAGGGGTATTTTCATACATGTTTCCTGTATCTATATATATGGGTTTATATTTGGTACAATTAATTATACCTACAATCTAGTTTGAATCTCATGATGCTATTTTGACACAGTCTAACCTCATAAATGTGTTCAGCATACTCGATTTAGTAGGAATAAACTCTTGGATCATGTTTTTTTCGACAAAAAAACATGTTTTTATGAGTTGAAAAAAATTGATGCCTTCATAACCATTGATTTTTTATTGTTTTTATGAGTACTTTGTGTCTTTTACAGTCTCTCCTTAATGATCAACTTTCCTGCATGCTTTCGGTTAATACTGTATTGTAAAGTTTTTTCTTTATAAATTGTTTTCATTTGCTATTTTGTGGAATGGTTTCAGGAGTTTCTTGCTTTGCCACGGTCTGATGCAATTCAGCTTCTAGCACAGTACAATGGAAATGCGGAAAGCGTCATCCAGCAAATTTTTGCCTAATCCATTACTTGTATAATGTTGTTTGCAGTACATTTATTTGTACATTATTTATTTAAATTGTATCATAGCCTCTGTACAGTTGAATGAGTATGCCACCTGGACTGTATCATATCATATTTTACTCATTTTTTGTGTTCTATTAAATAAAAAAACAGTTGGTTGAATCAGGTTTTACACTATGTGCTTAAGTGGAGAGAGAGAGAGAGAGAGAGAGAGAGAGAGAGAGAGAGAGAGAGAGAGATGCACTTTAGCTCGTCTATGGTCTAGAGTGATAGTAACAACTAATAAGTGTTAAGGAATGTAATGTTGCATTTTAGCTCATCTATGGTCTAGAGTGATAGTAACAACTAATAAGTGTTAAGGAATGTAATGCTCATTTTACTAGGCTTGTGTAATACCTTACCCCTAGCTGTACATATGTTTATTCTTAAAGGGTATTCCTGTAAAACAACTTTGGGGGGGGGGTGTGGGTGGGTATGGTCAACCAATTTTGTCCCTCGTTTTTTCTTCCTAATGAATCTAACTTTTCTTCTTCTTCTTGCTTTCTTCCTTGGCAATCCGATTTACTATATGGTATTGGAGCCAAATCAACACAAGGATGAGGCACCTGGTTACCATAGAGGGAAGAGCTGGCTTCACTGCTGTTCATGGGATTGTTGCTGAACTGATGTCAGCCATTGGAGGAAAGAGTTGTATGGTGACTTGAGCTGATTTGGGTATTCATTGAGGTTTGATTTTAGAAGATTTTTCAACCAAACTTCATTGGGTTTGGTGGAGTATTAGATTTGTTCTTGAATTTTCAAGATTTTTCCTGTTTGACGTGATTTTCAGACCAGAGATTTTAAAATCTGATTTGATTCAGATCGTTTTTGTATTGGAAATGATCGGCAACCATCCCTTGGTTGAGATTTGGGATTTTGAGGTGGGTTTTATCAAGTTTTAAGGTGATTTTTATTAGCGATAAGTAGTTTTGAACTGTTTTTGGGATTATCTTGATATTAGGCAGTGGTATTCTTCATGATTTTCATTCAGATTGATGTCTCACTAATCTGTATGAGGATTTTGACTGGTTACACATCTGATTTCCTGTGTGGGGTTGATATCTGTGCTTGGTAGTTGGAGCCGATAGCCTCATTTTGATTGTAGTTATATAGTTTTCTGTTTTGAGTGATTGGTGTGAGTGTTGGCAGTTGAGTTTGTGCATATTCTCCTTCTATTTGGCTCTTGTTTTGCTGTACTTGAGTCAATATTGTAGTTTGAGGGTTGTGGAGAATATGGGAGAGCCTATTCAACTCACATCAGTGAAACTTGATAGGACCAACTGTGTATTGGTCCGATTTCATGGTCGCTGTTATTGATGGAGAAGGCTTGGGAAGGTATCTTGATGGTGTTAGTACAAGGCTTAAGGAGGGTGATCTAAATTTTGAGACATGAGAGAATGAAAAATAAACAATATCAACAGTCGAAGGTTAAGTCGTGGATACTTGGTTCTATATAGCAGAAAATAACAGTGAATATATCCAAGTTCCAAAAATCAAAGGTTGCATGAGGATACCTTAAACATGTTTATATGCAGAAAAACTGGGCGAGATAATATCAACTTATGGTCTCTGAGGTAGGGAAATAAGTCTCTTCAGTCTTATCATGCAGGAGACTCAAATTTGATATGAATGGAGGTAGATGTCATTATTGTAAGGAGGTGAGGCACATGAAAAGAATTGCCCAGTACTGAAAAGGAAAGAATGCTAGGATTGGTGGCAATGCTTCTATATCTATGTCGTGAATAGTGAGAAAAGTACTAGAAAGGATGATGGAGTGATAGGAACCTCTGACACTGACACTCAGCCACCTGTTCACTCATGGTTGGATCAGCTGCAACAATAAATTTAGAAGCTTTTCTCTTTATCCACACCTTTAGTTTCTTTTGTTTCTTTGGGTACCTTTGAATGTGTTTTCGTAGGTATCTTTGGTATAGGTACTGGTTGGTTAATAGATTCAAGAGCATCGTGTCATATGATTGCTAATGAATCCATATTGACCAATTATAAACCATGTCTGCAGATGACTCTTATTAATGTTTTTAAAGTTGGATCAATTACTTTTGCTTTTAATTGTTAAGTTTTCTTATTTCCTTATCTTGTCATGAATTTAATGTCTCTTGGCCAAATTACCCAGTACAATTGTGATATCATTTTCATTCTTGACCATTGTTTTGTGCATGATTGGTCATCAGAAAAGAAGATTGAGACTGGGCATAGGCCTGTTCTTGGACCTGGAAGTGTTGATAAGCATAAAATTGGTGCTGCAGATCTGTCTTGTGGCATCGTTGACTTAGTCATATGTTTGGCTTTAGGATAAGTATTTATCTTTTGGTGTTCTATGTAGTGATTGTACATGTGAGTAGGGATGTACAATGAATTGAGCTGGCTCGGCTCATCTCGTAAATGAGCTGAGCATGAACTAAGCTATGAGGCTTGGCCGAGCAAACAAGCCGAACTTGATCGGTCTATCGAGCTTGATAATGCTTGACTCATATTTATATTTTATAATATATATATATATATATATATATATATTAATTATAAAAAAAATCGAGCCCTTTCTCGGGTCTCGCCCTTTCACAAGCCCTATCCATGCTTGACGTTCCTTCTTGAGCCTCATGCCCTTTCTCTCTCACATCGAGAAACCCTGTCCCCACCCCTCGCCCCTTGTCGGCATCGTTGCCCCTCGCACTCCCCGCCGGTGTGTCCTATTCGGCTGATGCCTTCTCACTTGCAGCAGAGGAGACAAGAAGAAAAAGGAAGAATGAAGAGAGTGAGGCCGTGTCTAATAGCCATGGGCCTCTCTCTCTTCCCCTTTCCACATGAGGACTCCCAATGCGAGGCACTCTCTCGACCGCCCCCGCCATCTCAGGTCCCTCCGCTTCATATTGTTTGCCTTCGTACTCAACTTCCTCCTTATAAGCAAGAAAAAGGGAGCTCTCTTCTTTCCATCTCTCTTGTTCTTCTTGATTGAGGGGAGAGAGGAGAAGACTCTCTCTCTTCCCCTCTCGTTCTTCTTTCTCTTTCTTGTTCTTTCTGATTGAGGGGAGAAAGCACAAAGAAGGGATGACTCTGTGTGTGTGTGCATGCTGAGCCCGGACCGAGCCCAGGCTAGCTCGATCCGTTGTGTAGCAGCAGTGCGAAACACTGACCTGGGCTAGGCCCAGTTAACGCTCACCTCGATCCAGGCTCAGGACAAACTCGAGCCGAGCCTGTAGATATATATTTTTGGGCGATCCAAGCTTGTACATACAAGCTCGGCTTGAGCTCAACTCGTGTGAACCTTGTGAGGTGTTTGATGAGGTTCAGTGTTGTGAGCACCTTAGGTAGTTTAAGAATCATGCTCTCCCTAAGGCTGATATCTTCTGGTGTTCTATGCAGTGATTGTACCCATGAGGTGTCTAATGAGATTCAATATTGTGAGATTTGTAGGTGGTCTTAGAATCATGCTGTCTCTAAGGCTGATATCTTCTGGTGTTCTAGATAGTGATTGTACTTATGAGGTTCTGTATTGTGAGAGCTGTAGGTAGTCTAAGAGTCATGCTCTTCTACTTAACCTTAGGGAAGTTGAGTCTACTTGTTCTGTTCACCTGATTCACTCTGTCGTTCACCTGGGTTCATCTCCTGTTATGTCTAAAGAAGGGTGCATATACTTTGTGACTTTTATTGATGACTTTACTAGATATATATGAATATATTTTATAAAAATAGAACCGAAGTTTTTGAAATCTTTAAGAAATTTTATGTGTATGAAACTCAATTTGTAGCAAAGGTGATAGTTCTTCGTTTAGATTCAGGAAAAGAATATGTGAGACATAATTTGCATGAGTTTTTGTTAGAGAAACAGGTGATTCATCAGAAATCGTGTTCATATACACTAGAACAAAATAGTGGCAGAAAGAAAGAACACACATATACTTGAAAGCACTAGAATTCTTTTATTCAAAATGGCATACCCAAAGAGTTTTGGACAGAAGCCATAGGAACTGCAATTTACTTGATAAATTGGATGCTTTCAAGGATAATTAGAAAGATCTCTCCATATAAGAAGTTATTTGGAAGAGAGCCTTATTATGAGTTAAGAGTTTTTGACAATACTAGCTTTCTTCGTATCCCTTCTCAATTTGGAAATAAGCTGTCTACACAGTCTGTTAAGACTTGCTTCATCGAGTATCCCAAAGGATAAAAAGGATATAGATGCTTTTATCCTGTAGGAAAGAATGTTCGGACTTCAAGGCATGTGAAGTTCATGAAGCATAAAGCATATATCGTACTATATCGATAAACACCCAGTGAAAAAAATTGATTCTACCTTCTCATTTCTTGTCCCTTTCCGAGAAGATCCTACAAAAGATAAAGAAAATGAGTGGATTACCTATGGTAGAAGACCTTCAAGGGTTCCTATGTAGTCTTTCATAGAATAACACTAAGGAAAGTGAAGCCTCATTTGAGCCAAATCCTAATACTTCTTAGGCCGATCTTGACCCTGAAGCATTTGAGCTTCTTTTTATTCCTCAGGTGCATAGGAGTTCTCGTCATGATCCCCTACTTGTTTTATTTTATATGAATATTTTTTTGTTACTCACTATACATTCTTAGATATAATCCAATCTTATCATGAACCTAAATCTTATGCTGATGCTATGCTAGATCCTAAGTGGCAGAAAATTATGTGGGAGGAATTGAAAATGCTGGAAAGAATGAAAGCTTAAGCTTGGGAGCTGTTAAAGCTGCCAGATGAAAACAGTGTAGTAGATTGCAAGTGGGCATTGAGAATCAAGACAAGAGTTGATGGATCCATAGAGAGGTATAAAGCTTGATTAATGACAAAAGGTTACAGTCACAGTACGTGATCAACTTTATTGAGACTTTTGCTCCTATTGCACATATAACTACTATCAAAACCTTGCTAGTTGGGACAACTGTTAAGATATGAGACTTGTGGCAATTAGATTTTAATAATGCCTTTTTAAATAGTGACTTGGAGGGAGAAAACATACAAATTGAAGAGAGTGTATGGTTTGAAGAAAACTCCAAGAGGCTAGTTTGATAAATTTAGTAATGCAGTTGTAAAGTTGGGCTGCAAGGAAAGTTTTTGTGATCTTTCATTGTTTGTAGCATCCTCTACTCAAGGGCAATGTATACTTCTATTGTATGTTGATGCTATGATAATTATGATAGACGACAAGGCTATGATTGAGAATGTGCAGCCTCCATTGGCAAATGGTTTTGAGATGAAGGATTTTGGTAAACTAAAGTAATTTTTGGGACTTGAGGTTGCATATTTCTAGAGAGGCTACTTCTTGACTGAATAGAAGTATACAACTGAACTTATTAACAAAACAAGATTATCAAATGACAAGAAGAAAGTTGACACATCTATAGAAGCCAATTGCAAATTAAAGCTCTCAGAAGTTGAACTTAATGATTCTACTGTATATAGTCGGTAGAGAACATGACATTACTTTTGTTGTATATGTGATGAGCCAATTCATGAGTGCTTTTCAATCTCTTCACTTGGCAACTATGTTGAGGATCATTAGATATATTAAGAATACACTACATTATGATTTATTCTTTTTTGCGTCGTCTACACTAGAATTAAAAGCTTATTGCAACACAGATTTTGAGAGTGTGTCACAAAAAAGACACTACTTTTAGGTTGTGTATTTTTGAAACTCTTTGATACCATGGAAGAGTAAAAAGCAACAGAGGGGGAGGGTTGCTTTATTTACAACATATAAAGAGTATTGTGTTATGACCCAGGTCACAATAGAGATTACATGGTTCAAATGGTTGTTGCACGATATGGGTTTGGCTGTTAATGTAACACCCCAAAATTTTATCGAAAATTTTCAAGTTTTTTTGGACTTATCTTTTACAAACACAACAAAATAATATATTTGAAATCGATTCAAACTTTGGGCATGTTACAATAACACATCAACACATACACAACTGGATTTAAAGAACCTAATTAAAGAAATTAATTCAAACCAGTACTCAAATAAATTCAGAGTTTACATGTCTCAACAAAAATCCAACTTAATATAAAAATATCCAAAACGAATCTGGATCCCCCAAGAAAGAGAACGATGATGATCCGTCTAATGCCGTCAAGCAACCCATCACACCAGCTCATGCATTATCTGAAAAATGTTAAAGTAGGGGGCATTAATCCACAACCCCGGTAGGATGCACAAAATGACATAAACATAGATAAAATCTAAACACAAGAGTTATATATAGGTCCATGTTCAGATACAGGTTTCAATCATGCAATCATAATGGATAGGCATACACATTTCACAAATTCATAACCTAATCATGATTACAAGAAACATTTAAGATAAGTATCATACTATGCACAATTTCAAAGGTAAACAAATCATTCATGATGAACCCTGCATTCATGTGCAGATTGAAGTAATGCCACTGGGTTTATATTTTAGTTTTAGTTTTTTTTTTCTTACCCTGAAGGGTATACACTCAGGGATTTTAACTTCAATTCAACCAAGTCAATGAGATGTCTGTTATGCCATATGATTTATTAGCCTCATTGATTAGAAGAATCTGCCAACTCCCTTCAGAGTTTTTCACTGGAGCTATTCGTGATCGAGATAACTCTTAGTGGTCCATACAAAATTGCTTCCTACTTTGAAGAGATTCGTGTCATATCACCTAAGCCACATGATAGTCCAACCCCCCTACGATTGACGACTGGGGACCAATGGAAACACCTAGCTCTCCAAAGCAACAAATGATTGACTGGTAGAGTGTACCACCACCCTCTCCATGGGGGTCTTGGGTTTGAATGGGTCTTTAGATGTTATTTATCATTAAACTCATATCTTAATTTTGAGTGCTCTTGGCACATGAACACTCTAGCCCAAGCTCCACTCAGGGATGCTTTCAAATTGCTCATAGTACAAACCCCATCTCTAGGTTACTTTGTGTACGGCCTCTTTGAGGCAATTATGTGATTATATGCATGTCCTTCTAAATCTTTTCATTCCTTGGTGCTCCACAAGCACTCATGGGTCCCATCGAACCTAGGCTCACTCACGAGTAATGTTTATGCTCATACCACATATTCATTGTCATCATGCATACATTAATTTACATACTCACAAGCTTACATAAAGACTGCATGCATAATTTTATTTATAACTATGCTAATTGAACAAAATCACATGCACATTCCATTTTTTCTTATAATCATGCCTCATGATCCCTAATGCACATTTTCATATATGACATATGACTTCTTAACATACATGATTCAACATAAAGCACATTCTCTTAACATGCATAAAATATTGAAAATCATGTCATAACCATCACTCATCATGCTTAGCAATACAGAAAATTGATTAGGCATTAACATATGTAATTTGGATCCCTGTTTACCTGATTTTAAAAAAATTACCAAAAAATACAGAAAACCGTTTTGACCTTCAAACTTTAACTGTAGTTGCCCTAACATGTCAGAAACAAACCACCACAATTTCAGCCCCAAACTCATTCTCCATAAATCCATGAAAATTCTGTAACAGACCTCTGTCCAGCAAAATTATATGATAAATTCTTTAACCTGCAGATTTTTTTCCTAAATTAAAAAATTTTCTGGCATTTACTGTGAACTCTTTTAACAAAACCCTTTTTGTAGAGTTTTCTAATGTGTTTAAGATTCTACCCAATTTTTTTACAATTTATTTTGAGTAATTTTGGATAGGTTTCTAGATTTTGCAAAACAATTGGTCGAAATAGTCCTGCAAACAAGACAGAAAAATTGTGCTCTATTGTAGAGACCATTTTGCCCTCAAAATTGACTCAAACAGAATAAAAAAAGATTCTAAAATCAAGCCCCACTTGTGTAGATCATCTTAGTATTTTTTTTTTATTTTTATTTTTTTGATTTATATTGTAGAAGATACAAATTGTTTTCCAAAATAAATCAGGTTAAAAATGTGAACAAAATAACAAAGATTTGAAACACATAATGCATTCATTAACCAAGGTCAAAGATGATATCAAACCATGATTATAGATATTCTAAACATATTTATAGTGCATTACAACAAATATTTAGGTTTGTTTGTGCTAAACAACATTAAATTATTAACATCCATCATTCTTAAATCACATTTCATTCATTGATTTATTCAAACATATATACTTACCCATTAATCACATAGAATCAATCAAAGCAAATACATCATGAATTTACAGCTACATTATCATGCTAATTCTCATTACTAACTAATCATGCTCATGTTAATCTAACTTAATTATAAAACATAAAAACCCCGAACAGATTGTGCCTAAATCCCTCTACAAAATGGTTTTACATGAATTAACATAGATCTAGGCATAAATAAATTTCAGAATTTAGATCTCATGCTTGCATCATTCTAATCTAATAATCAAACATTAAATATGTTTAAATTAATCAAGATCTGCAAAAAGAAATAAAACCTAAGCCTCCCCAAACTGATTTTTGTTTAGATACTTAAAAATCCATTTTAAAAAAAAAATCCCATGGTGATATGGATTCACCAAAACAGTTTTTCAAAAGTGAAAATCCTCTTTTTAAAGATGTTCCAAGGTTGGACCTATATTAGCTCAGTTATGAAAATAAATCCTATGCATAACTCATGCATTTGGATTAATCTATGTCTACGCGATTGATGTACCTATCTCGTAAGTAGTTTCGAACTGGCAAAATCCTTTATCTCCCATTTTCGAATTCAAAAGTAACACCTCTAACCTTGGCTGCAACTCTAATGACTCTCTCAACCCAAGAAGAAGGAGAAGATGAAAAAGATAGAAGGAAGAGAGAGAAAAATATGAAATTAAAAAAGAGAGAGATGAATGAAATAAGAAGAGAGAGATAAGATTGAAAATAAGAAGAGAGAAAAAGAGGCAAGAGGGTGGGACGTCCTCCCTTGTTTCCTCTTTCTTGAGCTTCTAAAACCCTCTTCCAAAATTTCCTTTCCAAAATACTATTTTTTCCCTTCTTTCCTCTTGCTTTTTTTTCTCTTTTTCTTCTTTGACTTTCTTGCTTTCCTTTTTTCTATATATTTTTTTCTTATATGATTTCAAAAAATTAAAGTTTTGTAAAGAAATATCCAGCCAAGAGGGGTGTAGGCCCACCTAGGGGGCATCCCACCCACTTGGTTTGGTTTACTTAATTAAATTTTTAATTAAGTTTTATCTATTTAGCTAAAATCTCAAATTTCCAAATTAGTTTTTTGAACCAATTTGAACCTTGGATTTCATACCAAATCCAAATCCTGTAAATTTTCAAACCCAATATGGATCCAACCCCACTTTCTAAATCCAAAACCAAAACCAAATTCAAATTCAAATTCTATTTAAATTCTAATTTATATAAAATTAACCTTGAGTTAAATTCAAATTTTATTTTAACTTTTAGTTAAAATTCTAACTCACTTAGATTAAGCTTTGAGTTAATAAATACAATCAATTTTAATCCCAATGCATATTTGAATATCTAAAAATCCATAAATAAGACATAAAAATAATCTTTATTTATTAAATACTTGCCAAAAAATTACATGTATTACATCCCCCCTCCTAAAAAGGAATTTCATCCTCAAAATTCAGTACAAACACTACTAAAACAAGTGAGGATATTTTTCCCACATCACAACTTTCAGTTTCCAAGTATATTCCTCTATATCATAATGTTGCCAATGTACTTTCACCAGAGGAATGATCTTCTTCAACAACACCTCTTCTTTTCGATCCATGATCTCGATTGGGTGTTTCTCCATGGTCAAGTCTTCCTGTACCTTAACATCCTCATACTGGATCACGTGAGACGGGTTAAGTACATACTTTATCAGTATTTTCATATGAAATACATCATGAATCTTCACATACTAATATGGTAACGTCACTCGATAAGTCGTTGTGCCTATCCTAAATTCAGTGTATTTGGGATTGCATTTTCCTTTCTTTCCAAATTTGAATATACTCTTGGTAGGAGAAACTTGCACAAAAATGAAATCATCTACCTATGTGAGCTCTCGATAACGTCAGTCCGCATATCTCTTCTGCCTACTCTGAGCATTTAGTAGTCTGTCATGAATCTTGAGCACTTGCTCCGTGTAGTGCTCTATCACCACTGGTGTGTCTAAAGTTCGTGCACTAACCTCATCTCAGTAGACCGATGATATGCACAGTCATCCATATAAGGCCTCATAGGGTGCAATGCCAATACTCACATTATAACTATTGTTATAGGCAAAGTCTGCCAACACAATATAATTGTCTTAATCGCTCTTCCAGTCTAAGGTACACACTCTAAGCATGTCCTCTAGAGTGTGAATCACCCTCTCAGTCTGACCATCTGTCTAGGGATGAAACGCCATGCTAAACTTCATCTGAGTCTCCAAAGCTTTTTGCAACTGGCTCCAAAACTTTAATCTAAATCATAAATCTCGATCATAGATGATCGATAGAGGCATTCCACATAGTTGCACGATCTCCTTGAGGTACAAATCCACTAGACTTTCTAATGATCGACTAAATCTAATGGGTAACAAATGTGCTGATTTAGTAAGTTTGTCGGCAATCACCTATATATCATCATTACCTCTGTGAGTCCTGAGTAGGCAAACTATGAAATCCATCATGATTCCATCACATTTCTATTGCAGGATCTCAATTTGCTACAATAACCCGTCGAGCTTCTGATGTTCTATCTTAACTTGCTGGCACGTTAAGCATCTCGAAATATAATATGCTATATCTCGCTTCATCTCGCTCCACCAATAACTATAAAAATTTAATGGAGAATAGGGTAGTAATGAGAATAAACAAAAGTAGAGGTAAAAACAAGAAAAAATCTCAAAATATTACCTTATCTGCAAGTCTTTAAACATTTTAGTACTACCAAAGTATATGGTAAACTTGCTCTTATGTGCTTTGCTGAGCAACTCTTTCCTAATCTGAGGGTCACTAGGCACCCATAACCTTTTCCAGTACCAGATACTTCCATCTTCTTGCAGGTGTAAAGCTGACTCGTCCTCCTGACATGAAGCTACCATCTGAGTGAACTTGGGATCATCCTTCTGCTTTTCTATGATTCTCTCCATGATCTCAATCATTACTGCCATATTGGGTAATCTGATTTTGCCATCTTCAGATCCAAATAGTCTATACTCGATGAGATCCTCTGTTAAACCCCACAGACTCACCAAAACTCCTCCTACCTTATGGCTAAGAGCGTATGCTACGACGTTTGCCTTTCAAGCAATCTTCTTTGCCTCATGTTTAACTCTTCTGCACAAACATGTACTTGAGGCTCTTATGGTCTGTAAAACCTTGAATTGCTCACTATATAAGTAATGCCTTCAAATCTTCAAGGCAAAGACCACTGCTACTAATTCTAGCTCATTAGTAGCATAGTTTCTTTCATGAACCTTCAACTGATGAGATGCATAAGCAATGACTTTTTCGTGTTGCATCAAAACACACCCCAGACCAGTATTTGAGGCATCTGTGTACACGAAAAGATAACCTTATCGAGATGGCAAGGTCAACACTAGAACAGTCATAAGCTTCTCTTTTAATGTTTGAAAGATCCCCTCACAGTTGGTATCCCATACGAACTTCACTCCCTTACGGAGAAGCTTTGTCATCGATAGGGCGATCCGTGAGAAATCCTGGATAAAGTGTCTGTAATACCCTGTTAATCTGAGAAAACTCTTAATGTCACTAATATTCTTGGGTTGTTCCCACTCTAGAACTGCATCCACCTATTAGAATACCCACAATATACTTATTAGTATCCAAAAAATTTCAGTAATTCAACCTAAGATTCATAGGAAAAATACTCACCTTAGAAGGTTCCACTGAAACCCCATCCTTAGAGATGACATGGCCCAAAAACATCACCTGATTGAGCCAAAACTCATACTCAGAGTGCTTCACATATAACTGATGTTCGCTAAAGATTCTCAAAATGATCCTTAAGTGCTCTTCGTGGACCTCCTCACTCTCCAAATAGATCAGGATATCATCGATACAAACAATTATGAACATGTCCAAATACAGTTTGAATATCCTATTCATGAGATTGATGAATGTTGTTCAGGAATTTATGAACTTGTAATGCCCATATCGGGTCCTGAATGCTGTCTTAGGGATGTCCTCACCCCTAATCTTGAGCTGGTGATAGCCCGATCTCAGATCAATCTTGGAAAACATCTATAAACAACCAACAAATTGTGTTAAAAATCTCTCTTAGTGATTCTTTCCTTCCTTCAAAGTATAAATTTGGAAGGTTAAATTCCAAAATTACAAGTCAAGATTTACCTTAGCCTTTTGTAGTTGATCAAATAAATCCTCGATCTGCGGCAAATGATATTTATTATGATCGTGGCTTAGTTTAACATCTTGTAATCAATGCTTAATCGCATGAAACCCTGATTCTTTTGGACAAACAACATCGGTGCTCCTCATGGTAACATACTTGGTCGAATGAAACCTTTGTCTGTCAATTCTGATAACTGCTTATTGAGCTTCTCAAGCTCAACTGACGCCATCCTATATAGAGCTTTTAAGATCGAGGCTGTTTCACACACCAATTCTATAGTAAAGTCCATTTCTTGCACAGGGGGTAATCCATGTAGCTCCTCAAGAAAAATATCCGCAAACTCGTTCATGACCTCTATATTCTCTAACGAGGTCGGTTTGGGGTCGACCAAATAAATACTAACAAAAAGCTATTAAAACTACATCCAACCAGATGTTGAGCTTTTATTGCTAAAAGCAACTTCACCTTCTCTATCGGTTTACCCACTTTATATTCGAAGACAGACAATTCCTGTAAAACCCGTAATTTTTAAGGATTATTAATAAATAAAGAACTCATTTTTTTTATCTTCAAATTAGAAATATGTTTCTAGCTTTTGAATTTTATTTATTTATTTATTACATATTCATTTGTTCATTCAAGCTAATCAGGGTATAATTTGTATTTATAGAACTATTTTGCGCTATAAATTACTATATATATTATATTTAAATATATTTTTGATGGAGTTTATAAATTATTGGAGTGTATTTATGTGTTATTTGGCTCTTGGTAATGATTTATAGGCTAATTTGCTATTTTTGGCTAATCTTGTTATAATTGGCATTTTTTGAGTTTTTGGCATTTACGACACGAAGGGTTCGTTGTATTGCTTGGGTAGCGGTCTTTGCGAACTTTGAAACTCCTCGGTCTTTTGAGTTTTGATTCATTGTTCTTCACATTATTAAGGTAAGATACCTTAACTGAACTTGTAGAGAGCATGTTTAGGCACTAATTATGTAAGCATGATGTCGTTGCACTGGATATTTAAATGAATTACAAATATAAGTTATGCTCACACACTTCACTTAGCTATGGATCTCTAGGACTCTTGTGATTGTAATTCAGAGATCATGTTTGTCATGATTGTAGTTTTATGCCCGTATTGATGACTATCGACCCTCAGAGTGGTCAATTGTATTGATGCATGTATCACAATAGTTTTCACTGGATATGGTACCCGTTGAGGAACTGTTCTCAAAGGATTCTCTGTGAGGGTGTGCATGACCAGATCAGGTAATCGGGCTAGAGCGGTAAGTCTCTGTGAGGAAGTGCATTGTCTAAGAGCGGGTAGCTCGCGAAGACGGTATATTCCTGTGAGAAAGTGTATTGTTTAAGACCAGGTAGACCATCCGTCTAGGGCGGTAACTCCTTGTGAGGTTGTACATTTCTCAGACCAGGTGATCCAGTGTGGATTTTGTAAATCTTTATTAGGAATAAATGAAATGTTATGATGAATTGTGATGATCTTCTGAGTTGATTGAGATAGCCAGTTATGAATCTATAGATTTGGCTTTTCTATTATAGCATGATTATATATTGAACTCAAATATGATAATCAGATCCTTATTGATTTTAGATCTTGATATGAGGTTATGATTGTGACACTTATATTAGCGTATAGGTGAATGACATATCACACCTACAAATGACTAGTTTTGACTTATTAGGTGAATGATACATCACGCCTACAGTGTTTCATTGCAAATGATTGCATTATGATTGTCTAAGTAAATATATCACACCTATATATCATGATTGATGTGTATAATGAATATCTAACTAAATTACTTATAAGGTATGTGCATGTGTTTTACATTGGAATGGTCAAATGTGATTTGACTTATTGTTTATAAGAATTATAAATGCATATGAAAATGATGCAATGATCTGAATGTCTTAGATGCATATATATATATTTCTGCGATGACTTGTATGACTTGAATGGATATAGATATTGCTTTATTACGTGAGTTAAGGTTGAATAAAATATTAAGTGATGAAATGCTTTTAAACGCTTTATGTTCGAATGCTTGAAATGAATGACTCATAGGACGTCGTTCCCTTGTCTATCACTTGACGATGGATGAATAATATATCTTTACCTTTAAATGCTTGATATGTTTTCTTTAAGTTTGAGTTTGGGTTGCTTTACCAGACTTTAGCGAGTCTGACCCCGTTTTATGGGAAATAGGTAATGCATGTAAAGTATGATGAGTAGTTGGAGTGAAGGGTTGGTCTAGCTGCATCCTTGAGGGTTCACTCTTACCTTGCGATCTTGGTATTCATGATCTTTTCCTTTTAAGTACTTGATCATATAGAGACTGAAGTATTTTTTCATACTTTGATTTAAAATGAAATTAAAACTCTTTATATTTCATTCCTATATTGTATGTGGTTTGAAATATGTATATCTCGTATATTTTGATTTGATTGTTATCTTTAGTGTAACCGCGCCTAAAGTCTTAACCATTTTTAAAAATCGTTTCTGCATTATAAGATCTGATTTACTTATACTTATAAAAAAAATGGTCTCGAAATTTCAATATTTAAACTATAATTAAGGTTAAAATTTTTGGGGCGTTACAGATCCGGGCGAACAAAATGTATTTGCCTCCCTCAACACTCTGTACAAGAGTATTGCTCATATAACCTATCCATCCCCAAAATCACAACATAACCGATCATATCTAGAATGATCAGGTTGGTAGATAGGTTATGCTCTACAATCAATATCTCTACTTCAGACTAGTAATTACGAGCGATGGTCCTATAGCTTGAAGGTGCAATTATCTCTAAAGTATAACCCAAAGTAACAGAAGGTAGATTTAATATAGAAGCAAAATGTGTGGCAATAAAAGAATATGTTGCTCCTGTGTCAAACAATATTCTAGCACTATGGACAGCGATAGGGATGATACCTTCAATGATGCTCACATACTGCTCCAACTCAACTGCTATGGTGGCATAGACACGACTAGTAACCTTCTTTTGTCCTTACTGCTGGCGCTGCTGCTGTTGAAGCCGACCTCTTGCTGCCTGATTATCTCCATTGGGCTTCTTCTGAGGTTATTCCTTGACAAAGTGACCCATTTGTCTGCACCGAAGGCATGCACCCGTGTCAGGAGGACACATTTTTCCCTGATGGAAACAATGACACTTAGAGCACGATGCTCCTTGATTATGATGTTTCTGCTTGCCTTTCTTGATGGGTGGTATGAACCTCTTTCCACCAAACTACATCTTCAAGCCACCCGAGGCCTACCCAACCAACTTTTCTTAGGACTTTTGTCCCTCTACCCAATCATCATCTAGGAGAGTGGCCACTTCAATGGCCTCGTCTAGTGATCTCGATCCATGTATGTAGACCTTGGTCTTCAAGCCCAGATTTAATCCACACGTGAACTTCATGACTCGATCCTGATCCTCTATATACAGATTGGGGCAAAATCACTCCAAACTGTAGAACCTCATGATATACTCTGCCAAAGTCTCAGTCTGCTTCAAATCAAAGAACTCCTGCATCTTCTTGTCCGCCCTGTGCTTTGGGAAGTATGCAACATTGAATACCTCTAGAAACTATGCCATGTCACTAGTCTGTCCTAAAATCAGACTGTATGAGTGGTCTCCCACCACTTTTTTGCATGCCCCGTAACCCGATATATTCCAAAGTCAACCTTTCAATTTTTTGGGACCTTGAGAACATGAAAGATCCACTAGTTCTCCTTGATCTAGTTCTCGGCCACCTCAGGGTCTATCTTCTCTGAGAAAGTAGGTAGAGCTATGTCTATAAACTTTTTATAAGACATGCTGCCACTCCCAACGACCTGCCTGTCCTGAGCCACCTACTGCAGGTTGGCTCCCATGGCTTGCATAGCTTTAGCCTGCTGTCCCGCAACCTCGAAGAGGTTGTTCAAGGTATCCATAATATCATTGATCTGTTTGCCCAGGCCATCTAAACAAGACAAGAAAAACTACGGTGAGTCTCTAACCAAAATCCATCATGAAATGTCCCTAGTCATGTTTCTAGGTTATCGATTACACACAAAGGTTTTCTAAACCCTACTTCAAAACAATTCAGAAATTACTAATATAAGGCTGAAACATACTCACAGTGATGTCAGATAACCGAACGTGTCAGAAATCATCAAGTTCTTTCTCATTCTCTAATACCAAAGCTGTAACGCCCCAAAATTTTTCTTAAAAATTTTTGATAAAATTTTGAGGCATTACAGTTAAAGGAGCTACTACATTGTATTGTGACAAATCAGAGTGTTAATCATATAACTAAGAATCTAGAGTTTCATGAAAGAACTAAGCATATATAGATTGATTGTCACTTCACCCGTACAACATACTTGAAAAGAATCATATCTTTACCTACATTGAGATTGCTAGTCAAATAGTTGATTGCTTTATTAAAAGTTTGCTTTTGAAGACATTTCAACCTTTGCTTTTCAAACTTAAAATAATTGTGCTTCCATCATCCTAAGTTTGAGGGGGGAGTATTCAGGAATGTAATGCTCATTTTACAAGGCTTGTACCCTAATTGTACATATGTTTATTCTTAAAGCGTATTCTTGTAACATAACTTATAGGGTATAGTCAACCAATTTTGTCTTAATGTAGCTCAAGGGGTCAACTCTCATAACTGCCCATGAATGTGGACCTCCCACTACCTAATCTCCCGCTATAAGTAGGCCACCATATGAGCTTGATGAGATCTACATGGGTGATAGCACTTTCTCATTCTCTTTGGGGTTCAAGGGTCCTGGTCACCTCTCGACATAATGGCCTGGGCTCATTGAGGGCGTCGATTGGCTGAGGAGAACGTCGACAACCCACCTCCACCGAAGCTTCATTCAAATATGCCATGGTCGGTTTTGGTGAGTGGTGTTCTCCCCGACCATTTATGCTAAAATTGGGTTGTGGGCCTGCGTTTCCGCAACACATGTTACGATTGTGGGTGCACTGGCGTCCATGCCATGCTCACCAGATCCGTTGGCTGTATCTTCTCCCTCGCTGGACTCCCTTTAATTTTTGGAAGTCAATTGGCAAAGGGGGAAATATCGATAGGTGACCCACCGCCATGTAAGCTCTGTTGAGACCGATGGTGGTCGCCACCGGAAAGCAGGAATGCCAGTAGTCAGGATAAATCTGGCTCATCCCCCAACATTTTTTTCTATTTTCGTAGTTGAGATCACCGGCTGGCTGGCCATGGGGGGGGGGGGAGCTGGCTGCTGGCGATGGCAGTCACGTGGTTGGTGGCAGAGGCAGTGGATGGTTTGCCCACTTCCCTCCATTTTTTTTCTTTCATTCTTCGTCACTGCAGTCACTAATGGATGGCTGAGGCTGACGATGGCTTGCCGCCAAAGGCCAGCCATCACCTACAACAGCTATGGCCGGTAACCGGTGGTGGTTGATGGTGGCAGAGGTGGTAAAGAAAGTGAGAGGGGGTGTAACCCTTAAAAAAAATGTTCGACTGGGAAGTGGGGGACTGTGTTTCACTATAACACTGTAGCTATAATGAATACCCGATCTGGTTGGACTTGGTCCCGAATCTGGACTCTGTAAAGGGGTTTCGGGTGGACGGGGGTCTGAGCCCAACCAAGTGGGATTTAGTCTAGGACCCAAACCCTGTACAGGGTTTTTGGGTGGATCGGATGTGTGTCTGAATTGATCAGACCTGATCCTGGACCCGAACCCATTTTGAGGTCCCGGGTGGACCTGATCTAACTTTGACCTGGACCCATTTTCAGGGTCTTGGGTGGTCTGGGTTTGACCCTGACCTGGTTCAGAACCAGTCTTGTACCCAAACATGTTTCAGGGGTTTCAAGTGGATTGGGACTATCCTTGACCCGATCTTGGACCTATACCCAATTTTGGGGTTGTGGGTGGACTAGGTATATGCCTGCCATGATTGGACTCGGTCAAGGACCCAAACCTAGTATTTGGCTTTTTCGGGTGGACTGGGTTTGTCCTTGACCCGGTGCGACCCGATCTAGAACTCAAACCTATTACAGGATTCCTGGTGGACCAGGTTTGTGCCCGACCTACCTAGGCCCCACCAAGGACCCAGACTCAGGGCCCGGTATATCGTAGGGTATGTCATGGTCCGATATAGAATCCGATCCTGGTGCTTGATTTCTTGGTGGACTGTGTTTGGATCCTTGGATCTGGCTCAGGTCTGGGGTCCGATTTGGTGCACCAGGCCAGAATCCATGGGTTGGATCAGGTCCAAAATTGGATCCTGTTAACTCATTATGGAACAAAACCAGTTCAGGAACTGTTTCAATCCTTTTGGGACCGATTTGAGCATCCCAAGACTAGTTTTGAGACTTTGAGGATCGATTTTAAGTTTTTTGAGATCGATTCTGGGCTTTCAATGGCCGGTTCAGGGTATTGGAAGACCTGTTTGAGGTTGTTTTCATGCCTATTTTGGTTATTACCTGTAATAACATGCTTTTCTCGTAACTCTCATACTTTTATATGGTATTTTTATCATGGATATGTGACTTTGGCATGCTATTATGTGTTCCTCATGTTGTTTTAAGTTATCCATGATATTTAAGTATGAGATTATAACTGAATTCAAAGTATATGAATTGTGGCATGCTTTGCAATAAGAATATATTTATAGTAAAAGATTTTGATCAACTTACTCTTGCAATCACCAAAGTGATTCGAGTTGTGTTGATTGAGGGTTCCTTGAACCGTGTTGAGATTAAAATCCGATATTGTGATTGTGGGTGACTTTAGAAAGCAATTATTCTACCCAATGGCAATGTTCTAAATTCACACAAGGTGTAATGATAGGTATGTATATTAGCCCATGAAATATGTTTGTACCTAAAAATGTAGTGCCAAATTAACTCTAGTTACATGATCTACTAGTTTTACCAATTAAGTGTAAATTCTTTGAGAATTGAGGAGGCAAAACAACTTTGAGTATTATTATTTTCTCCAAAGTGGAATGATAATGACTCTATTATGCTAGCTTTAGAAAAGATAAATATTAAAGGTTCTCATGTTTGCATTTTCAATGTAAATCTCATATAGGGCAATTAACCCACTCCTATAAAGAATAACACAGTCAATCAGGAGGCCGATTATGAGAAGTTAGAGCGTACAAATAGGCTTAGCCTATTGCTTTTTCAATCATGAGTGACTAAGAATATTTGAGGCACCATCCTTTACTACAGGACAGTAAAGGATTTTCTGAAAGCCATTGAAACAAACATTATTGCTATATACGAGACTTCATCTCAGGCTATATGGATTAAATTTTTTATTTTGGGTCTTGTTATTATGAACTCTATTAAGAGGTCACTAAAGATCTTTTATGATAATGAAACTGCTATGCCTTTTTCTAATTATAACAAGAGCTCCACTTCGTGTAAACACATGGAGTTAAAATACTTTGTTATTAAAAAAATAACTGAGAATCATTTAGTATGTATTAATATAATCATCACAAAGAAAATGAGTGCGGATCCTCTTACTAAAGGCCTAACACTGAGATTATATTTTCTAACATGTAATGAGGATAAGTCTACTTGATTTCTTGTGATGTATGCCAATACATTATAGTTTTATTTGATCATATTTATGAAACTAAATTGATTCTCTATGATTTTATACATTGTTGATTCTGTATAAAGTGCCTCTCATTTTAAAGAGAGAATAATAGTATAACAATATTAAAATAACCAAATAAAATGTGTTAGAGTTTATAAAGGTATTCTTGACATGGTAAACACTTAAAATGAATAATATTATAGTACATGAAAATATAACATCTCATACAGAGATGTTAATCTTTATAACTCATATGATTCATTCTTGTTATTCAGTATAGTATGTGAACTAACATAAAAATTGAATCAAGATAAATAATAAAAAACCTCGATAATGTGCTTTTTCGTGTTAATGGGTCAAGTAGGAGAATGTTGGATTTTTGGATCAGATCTAACCTAGATGTGACCCATATTGACCCCGACACATCAAGGGACCAAGTCGTCGGGGCTTTTCAGTTTTGGAGGTTACAGTTACAAGGCAATTATGAGAATGTGAAGAGCTCTCATAACTGTATGTGAATGTAGACCATAAATGTGGACCTCCCACTATAAGTAGGCCACCATGGGAGCTCGATGAGAGCTACATGGGTGATACCAAATTTTCACTCTCTCTAGCGTTCAAGGATCCTGCTCAGCTCTCAACATAATGGTTTGGGTTCATTGAGGGCATCAATTGATTGAGAAAAATATGGACAACTCACCTCCACCGAAGCTTTGTTTGAATCAGCCATGGCCGCTTCCAATAAGTAGTGTTCTCCCAAGACATTTATGCTAACGGGTTAGTGTAAACACCCAAAATTTTCCACATCCATTCTCAAACAACCCCCCTCATGCAGTGCCAACCTTGTTAGGTCAATGTAGGAGTCAAACCCCGAGTCAGTTTCAAAAAATCACCATTTTACCCATTTTCATTAGGAAAATTACCATTTTACCCCTAGGTCATCCCGGACCCCAGTCAGTCGGAGTCAACTAAGCTCATTGGTTAGTTCAGAACATTTAGAATATCAGTCATTTCGAATTCATTTGAGTTCACAGTGAGAAAATCATTTCCATTTCTGACGATTCCTGCCAAAATGGGATCATTTCTTCAGAAATGAGCTCATTTCTCACTCAAATCCAAGCCAATTGTCTCTGAGTCAGTCATTCATAGTCAGTCATACTCCCCAAAGTCTAACTTGAGCTCACCAGGAGTTTGAGTGCTTCCATTTAAGTTCAAAACCATTTCTAAGTGTTCAGGAGCCCATTTTAGTCCATTTCAGCTCTTTCAGCTGAAATTGAGCCGACTTCAGTCAGTTGAGCTAGTGTTCAAGCCTCGATTTTAGTTCATCTCAGTATTACTGACCTTTGTTTCAACTCAAACCCAGTTCAGGTTCGTAATTCACTTCATTCCAAAGACCATTCCGTACCATTTCTCTAAAAATGGTAGCTTTTCTTGAAAATTCAGTCAGAAAGGTCAGTTGAGTCAGTGCCTGGTCAGTTTATTTGAGTTCTGAAACTCTAAAACCCAGCTCAATCTAGCTCATCTCAGTTCAATCCAGCTCGAACCCCAATTTTCAGTGTCACTCTAACCCAATAGAGTCCCGAAAACCATTTCTTGAGTTATTTTACAAATTTTATCAATTTTAATACTCTTTGAACTGTTACAAGTGTCAATCGGGGTCTAACATCCAAAACTCTTTATTCAAGGTTACCATTCCGCATAGCATTTCATATAATTTCTCATCATTTCATATAATTTCTTAGCATTTCATAACATTTCATCACCTTTCATTTCATTTTCGAAGTCCAGAACTCCAGTTTTATAAATTTCAATCCAGATTGAGTTTTAAAAGTTTTCAGAAATCAATTTCAAACCTCGGGTTTCCAAAATTGACATTTTCACCCCAGGAGTCTAAATTTGGAAATATTTTCTCAAGAAAAATAATCTGGATTTCTTTCAAAATCAAAATTTTAAATTTTACACTGGATTAGCTTCGCAATGAGCTATTGAACTTCAAAATCTGAACTCGTTTCAAAAACTGCCAAAAATAGCTCGTTTCGTTTTAAAAATATTTTTTTTCTTGAGAAAAACAATCTGGATTTATTTCAAACACAACTTTTTGAATTCTACATTGGATTTGCTTCGCAACGGGGTATTGAACTTCAGAATCCGAGCTCATTTCAAAAATTGCCAAAAATAGCTCGTTTCGGTTAAAAATAAATTTCGAAGTATTTTCGCGAGAAAAACAATATGGATTTCTTCCAAAATTAAATTTTTAAATTCTACATTGGATTTGCTTCGCAACAAGGTATTGAACTTCAAAATCCGAGCTCATTTCAAAAACTGCAAAAAATAGCTCGTTTCGTGTGGAAATTTTCTGAAAAGACTATTTTACCCCTTTAATCGTCAAAATGAATTTCAAAAGTGGAATTTGGACCCACTCTGAGATGGCCCATCCATTTGTATTTTCTATTTTAATTTATAAAAAGAAAAGAAAAAAAATTATTTACCTTTTTATTTATTTTTTTTTGTTTGTTTTATTTATTTTTATTTTATTTTCCTAAGGTGGGACCCACAAGGTGGTCACCCAAACCTCCAGCCCTCTCTCCTTTCCTTCCTTTCCTTTTTCTTTTTCCCTTTCTCTTTCTCTTTCTTCTTCCTTTCTTTCCTTTTCTTTTTCTTCTTTCTTTCTTTTTTCCTTTTCCTTCTTTCATTCTTCCCTTCCTTCCTCCCTTCTTTTCCCTCTTCTCCAGCCATTCACGTAAACTCATTCCCGTCTCTTTCATTATCTCCTCTAAAACCCTAAGTCCACTCTCATTAAAGACCTAAGTTTAAAACCAAAAAAAGAAAAGAGAGGAAAAGACTCATACGGCTGCCTACCTAGGCCTCTCTCTCTCTCTCTCTCTCTTTCTCTCTCTTTTGAGTTGCAGCCTCCATGGCTGCATTTTCAACCTTTCTTCAAACAGTCCAGCCACTCCCTCTTGCAGCCCTTTGAAGTCCAGCATCTACTTCCTTGAAGCCCCCACGTCAAGGTGCAGCCATCTTCAGCCTTCAACAAGGCAGCCAGTGCCATCACCACCAAAATCAGCAACCTCCTTCATGCCCAGCTGCTGCCCATCTCTTCATCACCATCAGCTGCAGCTCCATTAGCTCCAGCAACAACACTGCAGCCAACAAACAACAGCATGCCACCACCTGCAGCCGGTCCATCCTTTCAACCAAACTATCCAGTCCTCCAATAGTGCAGCCACATCGCCATCTTCAAAGCAGCCATCATCTTCAATCTTCCTCAATTCTCAGCAACTTGCAGCAACATCTCCAACCGTGCACCAAGATCCCAAGGTAAAGCATCCTTTTATCCCTATTTTTTTTAGTTAAATCCATAGGTTAATTTCTGGTTGTATTATGTCATGAGGCTACATTGAGGAAAAGGATCCGTCCGATCTATGGATCGGATCCTTTCTCACCAATGGTCAACAAAAAAAAAAAATCAAACATACCTCTTTGATTTCATTGTTTCTCATCATCATCATATAGGTTTTTGTGTTTATAGGTTCTGCATTTAGTTAATTTCATAGGTTCATAATCGTTTTGTTCAGTTAATTTTAACTCGTATTGATATTCGTAGTTTTCTAAATCATGCACAATCGTATCTTTATTTCATGCAATTTGCTTTATCAATAAAATCCTAAAAAAATTGTTATGAATACCTTGCTTGTTTATGATATCCTGCCAAAAATTGGAGTCGATTTGAGTTCTGCAATCCTATTGATTAAATAAAAACAAAACTCGAGTTTTGAACCCTCCAGAAATTCCAGTTTATGCTTTAGCAGACAAGAACCTCCGACACCACCCTTGTGGGAGATTCGGATTGCTCTACAAAAATCACAGTAGATTTATAATTGAATCTACTAATGATCTGGAAATTTTGAAGTTTTTCCAAGCAGTTTTGACCTCTGTAAAAAATCTGATTTCTCAGACCTTTGGAAAAATATCGATTTTCTTTTGTCAGGGTATAGACAGACCCTAATGCACTGAGTCCATCCAATCTGTAGCCCTTCTGCAAAAACTTTCAACACAAAAGTTGTTCCTAACATAATTTCCTTTCATTTCCCAAAATTTGGGAATTTTTGGATCTGTTTCATTATTTTTCCCGGATTTTCTCTTTCTGTCTAACAGATTCCAATGTCCAGAAATTCCAGAGATTTAGATTTCTGATAACAGTATGACCTTTTCCAAACCATAACCCGAATCCCAATGGTGTCAAAAGATCAAATTTCCCTCTGTTTGTCAGGAACAGTTTTCCATAATTTCAGCTTTTTCTCCATATGTCTTACATTTTTCCCATGTTTTCTACCGAAACCTGTCTGTTTCCCCTAAATCCTAGAGTCGCCGGATTCCGATCCGACTTGCCGGAGTGGTAAAGCTCCGACCATAGGTCAAAAATAGAAAGTGTTAAAGGCAAAAATCCTTGCCTTACTGTCCTCTGTCACCCCATAAAATTTGGGAAATTTTTATGGAAATTTGATATCCTAAATCCCCTTTAGAATCAACATTTTAGGCAAAAATCATAAAATTTAAGGTTTTTATTTGAATTTATATACTTAAAAATACAAAAAAAAAAGATTTTCGAGTTCCATTCTGTTATTAGGGTTATTTTAGGTGTCCATGCCAAATTTGGTTTAATTCCAAGTTCATTTGCTCCATGTGTTAGTTTATCTTTAAATTCAGAACCGAAAATTAGGCGAAAATCAGGTTAAATTCGATATTTTATGATATTTTCGCCATTTTAAGGTTTTTATCATGTACATAAGCATGTAGAATCATATTAGGGTTAATTTCAATCTCCTTTGCATTTCATATTTTTCAATTTTGCAAAATTTATTTCAGAAAACCCTGGTTTCAAGGCCATAGTCTTGTTATTGCGGATATTTTGGTCATTTTGACCTAAATTTCGAAATTTCAATTTCTAATTCCATAAATTTTCATTCATATCATCATATTTTATTATATTATGTTTGATTTTTTTCATTTGATTTTTAAATTTCCAAAATTTCCAAAATTTCTTTCAAAAAACCTTGATTTTAAGGTCATCAGGGGTATTTTGGTCATTTTGACCCCAATTTCAGATTTTCAAATTTATTTTAGAAATTTATTCATTATTTATCATGTTTATATCAAAGGGGGTATGAATTTGGGTTTATATCTGAATAATATCCGATAATTTCCCATATTTTCGGATAAATTCAGAAAAACCTACATTTTTGTGCTAACCTTGTTTTCTAGTTTTGCAGGAACATTCAAGAAGAAGACTTAGCTTTTATTTTTTTTTATTTCAATTCAATGTAACCTCAAATGTAATAATTTGGAATAAGAGTTACTTTTCTGCTTAGAATAGGGTTGCATTGCATATAGTTTAATTTATGCAAATTTCAATATGTGATGTATGATTCATGCACATTATTTCAAATTCACTATGGTTTACACGAATGACACGTGCACAAGCTCTTATGGAGTTTATGAACTCGGTGGGATTTGTATTTATGGTCATAGTCAGAATACGAAGAAAACCAAGATTTATGATCTTCATATTAGCCACATTCAGCCTACACACTTAGGCTAACTTCAAAAATGCACTGCATTTCTCAAAGTTTCAAAAGAATTTCTCAATTCCTCAATGAAATTCCCTTTTCAAATTCATATTCATTCATTCATATTATTCAAATTGCATTGTTTTCAAATTCATTTTCCAATTTCAATTTAAAAAAAAATCAGTTTTCTCAAGAATTTCCAAGTCTTTCTCAGGATCTGATTTTCTCAAAATCCTAAGTTTTCAAATGACATTTCAAAGCATTTCCCAAGTTCAAATCAAGATTTTCCTATGTTTTCAAATTCTCAAATTTCAAAATCCCAAGTTTTCAGAAATCAATTTTCTCATATTTTCCAGTTTTCCTGAGAATTCATTTTCCATTTCAAAAGTCATTTTCCAATGAATTTCTTAGATTTTCTCATAATTCTCAAATCCATTTTCTCAGAAAAGCAATTCCAAATTTCAAAATCGATTTTCTAAAGTTCAAATTTTCCTGAGAAATCACTTTCCAATGCAAATTTCTGATTTCCAATAAAATTCAATGATTTTCCCAGGAATTCCATTTTCAAGCATTTTCCAGTCCTTGTCTAAATGCATTTCAATTTTCCAAAGCAAACATCATATTTTCTCAAACTTGCATTATTTTCAAAATTTCATAGCACAAGCCTGATTCTTTGTGCATTCTAAAAAAAATAGAGCATAATTTAGATATTTGAGTCAAGTTAAAGCACGTAATTGATCCTTGGTTCAATTACCCCTGGTAAAGGCGCCATGAACGGTTGAACCTCGTACCGACAGGCGGATCCCATTCCATGAAATTTTCTCGCAAATTTTCAAAACGGAGGCAAGTAAATTTTCAAAACTTTGGTCGAGTTTGACTCGCGAAATTCGTTTCTCTCTCGCAAGGGAGGAGAAAAATTTTGCGATGATAACAGTTAGCCATTGATCTAGTAACACAATGTGTAAATCATTGCAACTGTGTGATGATCACGTAGTTTTTCTTGCCAACATGAACCAAGCCATAACCTGTATGTTTGGGTTTTGGACGGGGTTTAGGCCTGCCAATATAAATAATGATTTATATGGTACCGGGAGCTAAATTTCAGTTGCGGCTTAGAGAAGTCTGCCTATCATGTTCTGGTCATTGCTTTCAAGTTTACATATTTTTCTTTGGATTATTTTACAAAATTTGCTCGGTTTATTCTAATAATTTAAATTTATATTTGAAAAAGAGGGGTAAGACCTGACATGTGGCATGAGGGATAAAATATCATTTAAAAAATAAAAGTAAATAAGCCAAAAAAAATGTGCTAATAAACGACAAGGATCAGTTTATAAAGTGATCCAAACAGGGAGCTTGTAGTTTTTTAGAAAATCTTGAATTACCAAGCTGGTGCAGATTCTAATTTCAACGGCTCCATGCAAGTTCTGGTGCGAGCTGACATAGTTGGACCACTTACCGAATTGGAGGTGACACATCCTGTTAGTATGGATTCTAAGGGAGATCCATTGTCAACATATGTAGATAAGAAGAGTGGGTCTCGGATTGTTAGAAGGAGGAGATACACACAACCTAATGTGGGCTGACTGGTTCAGGTCTTGAAAACTAGGATCCAAGACCCAGGACATAGTGGGACGTCCAATGTAGGAGATGCAAACAAGTTTGCTGGGCCAGTTCTTGGATGAGCTTCTAAAGAAAGGAGCTAACATGATTCAGTTTTTAGTCCTGAAGCTATGCGTGGAACATTCAAGGATTAGGAAGGTCCGGGGTTCGAAAGGAGATTGCTAGATTTCTGAGAAACATGCATGAAGTTGGATATAGCAAATATGCTGTTGGCTTTCTATCAGATCAAGTGTGTGCAAGTTGGCAAATATTGAGAATCTCTTTCTCTCTCAATAGTAAACTAATGAGAATCTCTTTTCCTCCTCTTCCTTAAGTATCATCATAAATGACTCATCTTTGCCTTCTCAATGGCCATCAAAGAAATAAAAAAAACTTATGCATGGGGTTGGCCAGCCCCATGCTTAACGTTCTCATTGAAATGCATACATTTTTATATGTTTACTTATTTTATTTATGAAAAAAAGACTAACATAAGCTAAGCCCATCTATATGGATGATATATGAAGCTATATAAAAGGTATTTATTTCCTTTAGTTATTTAGTTGTATACGTTAAAAATAAATTATAATGTCTTTATTTATTTATTTGTCAGAAAATTATTAATATAAACATAATTTATATAGTCCCGGCCAGATGGACAGGTTAAATATCTAGTGATTGATAAGTTCAAAAAGCAAGCGCTTAGGTTTGTCATTCAAAATGACTTCGTATTACGAGGCCTTGACCACTAGCGGTTGGGACGGGGTGGCTGAAAGTGGAGGAGGCCGAGGGGGAGAACCACGCCTTCCATCTCTTCAACCCGGGGTCGGAGAAGGCGAAGCTGCAGCTCAAGAGATTTGTTTCGTTTATCAACGGTGATTGACGTCTTTTTTTCGAAAGAAGACGTAGAAAAAAGGATTACAGCTCAGCAACAAGTGAGATATCACTTGTTGCAGTAAAACAGAGAACCAAAATACGGATATAATCCATCCTATGCAAATCCGCCGCTAAAGAAAAGCAGGTGCAAATAAAGCAGAGGATTGCCACAGAAAAACAGAGTGAGACAATAGATGTTGCGGATGGATTATCAGGACCTCAATTTCATCGCCCAACATACTGCAGGTCATCCACCTGCATATAAGCTTCATACAACGTCATCTATGCAAATCCGTTACTGCATAAGAAAAAACAGATTGATAGGCACAGTAGACATTGTTGCAGATCAATTTTGGTCCTCAATCCTGCCGGCCACCATGTTGCAGGTCAGCCACCTGCATATGTTCTTCAAACAATTTCGCATAACTACGAGAGAGGGGCCGTTGAACACGACCAATACGTCTGTCGCCACTCCATAACAATTCAGCACACAACCATTTAAGCCGACCTCTTTCCAGCAACATTTACTTTATTTGCTGTAGCAGACCATCTAAAGAGACATGCGAAACCCTAAATACACTGTTATTTCTCTCCAACCATATAGACCTCGATAAAATCAGAACCCAACATCTCCAGAGGAAGACCCATTTCGAACCCATACCCCAGATCTCATGTGTCACAATGAGGGATCTCAAGTCGACATTAGGCCCCCAAGGAAGGTCCTTATCCCCCATGAAAAGTTAACCAAAAATTGAACCAAAGAACACCCCCAAAACAGATGTGTAATGTCTTCCTCTCCAGCAAAGCATAAATAACATTTGAATCCTCTCTTCTTTAAGTTTGCATTCATTAAAACCTTGTACAAGAGTACCAACCACCCTGTGTAAGAAGCCTCGACCTGATGACCACCACCCCATAAGGCAAGAGATGAGAGCCATTAGGCCATGGGGGCAAAAATATATCAAGGCCACAACTTATCTGGTGCCTTGTTCAACACCATAGGAGCAAGAAGGCCCATGAGTTGGATGCATTTATGGGCAACCTGTGGGGATGGGTTGGCACATAAAACCACATCCCACCCCCTTGAAGTGACCAGCACCCTGCAACCAAACTCTCTTTATGTCTAGCTGCCCACTAGCATAAGCAATAAATCCAAAAGCCAAGGGTCCTTTCAAAAAGAAGGGTACCTCCCATTGCCAACCTTCACCATGCACCGGTCTGCCAAAATATCTCTCTTTACACCGTGCTTTTCAAATACGGAAACCTGACCTCCATTTGGAGTTGAAGGACCAACTCCAAGGCCACCCTGAAGCCCGTATTTAGTCCTCATGACAATGGTTCATTCTTTCTCCTCTACACACAAGGACCATAGCTTCAATATCTTGAAGTCATTGATGCCCAAACTCCCATGATAGAAGGGTTTGTCAATGAGATCCCATGAAACAAGGTGAGGGGCCTTCCTTGCCTTAGATTCACCCCCAAATGATTTTTTTAAACACCTTTCTGATTCTTTATTTCACACTAACAGGCATATTAATAATCTGTATTACATGAGACAGAATAGTCACTAAAACATGTCGCACCAGAATAAGTCTTCTCGAGGCCACAAGTGGACATGCTGACCAACTATCCATCCTTTTAGTGTCCCGATTCTCCAATGTGAGTCCCTGGTAATACCAATATGAACTAGGATCCCCAAATTATACAGTGATAAGTAGCCTCGTGCACACCCAAGTATAATAGGTACAGAAAAGCATGCCCCACCATCAGTATAAAAAATAAGAACCTGACTCTTGCTCTGGTTAATCTTTAACCAAAAATTGTCCAAGAAACACTGCAACACCAACAAGTACCACATATTTTGCATCGTTGCCTCTCCAAAAATAAGAAAATCATATGACTAATTGAAGGACTACCAGGCAGAGGAATCTCTTTGAAAAAACCTGTAGAAACAACTGCATCTAGCATGGAGGTGAGACCTTCCATACAAATATAAAAAAGTAGCGGGGACAGGTCCCCTGCTTAAGACCTCGCTGTGGAGTAAAGAAATCCCCCTGGCACCCATTCACACATATGGAAGTAGAAGAAGAAGAAATAAGACATTTAATCTAGGCAGTTTATCACCAAAGCCCATTTTCCCCAAGCATGGCACAAGGTATTCCTAATTTACTGAATCAAAGGCCTTCGATAAATCGACCTAAAAGATGAAGGCAGAATTCTTCGTGAGATTAGTATGGTGTAAGGTTTCATGAGCCAACACCACACTTTCATCAATATGCCTCTTTTAGAATAAAGGCACATTGTACAGGGTAGATAATTTTATGAATGATCACTTTCAACCAGTGGCGTAGCTAGGATTCATGTGAGGGGTGGGGGGCGGGGCAAACAGGGGTGTAGCAAAAAAAAAGAAAATGGTGTGATAGTCGGGGGGTTCGGGGACAGCGGCCCCGAATTTTTTGTTTTTTAGATAAAAAAAATGGCTACAGTTATTAATAAAAATCTATTTTATATGGATAAATCAAACAATTTTCTGCAGTCAGGGCTGGGCTACAAAAATGGATAAAAATCTATTTCATATGGAATCAGGGCTGGGCTTTTAAATTTTTTTTTAACTGTTTCGGGAGGCAGGACTGGGCTACAGCCCCAACCCCCCCCCCCAACCCCCCCTCCCCCTCCGCCTCTACTTTCAACCTCTCAGCTAAAGCTTTGGATATAACCTTATATATACAGCCAAACAAGGAAATGGGACTCAACTGAACAATGTCATCAACCTCCATCTTTAAGAATGAGGACCATCAAGGTTTTGCAAAGCACCCTGAGAATTCGAAGCAGGTTATATGTTCCCTCTCAAAACACGCAGGTGTGTGTTCTCGGGTCTGAATGAGCACCACATATGTAAGCATGTGGGGCTCGTTTTCCCGTGTGTGTTGGCATCACTTAGCATCGGAGTCCGGTTTGTTTGCAAAGACCTAAGTACCCTTCCCCGCCATTAATGCCATGAAACGACGTTTTGAGTAAAGGACAAAAATGTTCTCCCACCAGAAAAAAGAAATGGTTAAAATCGTCATCATTTTCGCCCTAAGGAGTAAACGATTCTGCTTTAACAGAAGCTCCTCGCAATATGTCGCCCTAAACGTTCTGTCTCACTTTTTGACGATGCACCATCTGCTGTAACAGGAGCTCCCTTTGACGACGCAGCCTTTGACGTCGTCTGCTGCCGCGAGATCACCTTTTGCCGTCGCCTGCTGCCGCTAGAGCACCCATTTTCGTCATCTACTACCGCTAGAGCGTAGTTGGAGCATCATTGCCACCATCGGCTGCATCTACTTTCTAGATGTTTCTCCTCCACTGTCGCATTAGCAAAACTTGTGTTCTTTCGATAAGTTTTGTGTAAGATTTGGTTATGTAAACAAATCGATTTTTATTATGTAAATCTGAATGCTAAATCTTACAACTAGTTATACTATTCATGCTAAATAACACCTATTTTTATACTGAAACAAAGCGACTTGTATCTATCCACCTTCTGGGCATCGAAAAATAGTTAGCACGATTTGTTCTTATGAAGGCCAAACATTACAATGATATGTACTTATGAATGCTACATTTAAAGCAACAATGATTTATACATTTAATGCAGTAGCGATTTATGATTTACAACGATATGTACTTATGAAGGGTTCGATTTCTACAACAATTTGTATGTTTGAAGAAGCGATTTGTACGTTCGAGGCAACAATGATTTATATGTTTGAAGCAATAGTCGTGTGTATTTATGATTTATAAAGTTACCATGATTTGTACTTAAGTTTGCTAAATCATACTACGATGTTTACTTATGAAGCCAAAACGTTACAACGATATGTACTTATGAAGGGTGCGATTTATACAACGATTTATATGTTTGAAGCAGCAACGATTTATACGTTTGATGCAGTAGCAATGTGTAATTATGAAGTTACCTCGCTTCGTACTTAATTTTGCTAAATCGTACTACGATGTTTACTTATGAAGCCAAATAATTAGATGACTTATAATGTTGGTGATTGTGTAACGAATGTGATAATTTGTAATAATGTATACTTGGGGAGGTGGTTGTAACTTACAATGATGTGGTTAAATTTATGTGTTGTGCATGTTAGCAATGACTAATTCCTAAGTCAAGAAAGCCTTCGCCGTTGGAGGGGATGACTCTTGAAGAAATCATCCACCAATCCGATATATATGAGGGTTATGTAAAGTACCAAAATACAATGAACATTAAGAATGAAAAAGACAAGAACAAATTGTTAGATATTTATTATGCGGAGCCTGATCCATCAGATATTGAAGATGAAAAGCAAATGAAGAAAGATGAGGAAGAACTAAAGATGAAGAAGAAGAAGAAGAAGGATGACGAAGAGAAGGAAAAACAAAAAAAGGAGGAGGAGAATGAAAACTACGTGCACTTATGAGGCAAAAGGATTTCTTCTTGCCGACTATGCAAAATTAAATCCAGATGCACATCACTCTTCATGTTATCTGTCATGATCGTCAGTTGCATTGTACTATACTATGCATCGAGTTGTTATTTACTGTGCCAATAAAAGAAACGACTTATCATATATGTTTCTTTTATAAATGAATGACACATATTTTCGTAACAAAGGCAAATCGTTGTGGCGATTTATGAGTTATGATTTATGATTTACACATTTAAAGCAGCAACAATTTATACATTTAATGCAATAGTGATTTATAATTTATAAAGTTACCAAGATTTGTAAACAAGTTTGCTAAATCGTACAATGATGTTTACTGTTGAAGCCTAAACGTTACAACAATATGTAGTTTTGAAGGGTGCAATTTCTACATCAATTTGTACGTTTCAAGCAGCGATTTATATGTTTAAAGAAGGAACAATTTATAAGTTTGATGCAATAGCGATTTATACTTGTTAACGATAGCGATTCACGTGACAACTATTTAATTACAGGTATGACGCTTTGAAGCAATTTCTATAGAAATCGCTAAATGAGCAACGATTTGAACACGCAAATGACTACCTCATATATCTACAATGTAAATACCTCACGCACAGGTTTCAATTACATACTACAAATATCTAACAAATCAACACTAGAAAGCACTTATTATTTTACAAATCAGTACACATATTGCATAATATATTACTATACCTAATCCTATAACCTAAACCCTAAACCCTTAATATCTTACTAAACCCTATACCCTAAACCCTTAATATCATACTAAACCCTAACGCTAAACCCTAAACCCTAAACCCATAATATATTACTAAATCCTAAACCGTAAACCTAAACCCTGAAACCCGAAACCCTAAACCTCAACTGTTAACCCTAAACCCTTAACCTAAACCTAAACCTAAACTCAAACCTAAACCCTAACCCTAAACCCTTAATATCTTACTAAACCGTAATGCTAAACCATAAACCCTTAATATATTACTAAACCCTAAACCCTAACCTTAAACCTAAAACCTAAACACTAAACCCTCTACCTAAACCCTCGATTAATATGTTGATTCTGTATATCGATTTATAAGCATCAACAAGAATTTTCATATTGATTTGTATGATATTTGTATTATACTATGACAATATTTTTGTAACAAAGGCAAATCGACTAAACATTACAATGATTTTTAAGATATCAATAGGAAATTCCATATTGATTTAAGATATTGTTTTGATTCTTAATATCGATTTAAGATATTGTTTTGATTCTAAATATCAATTTTTAAGATATCAAAACGAATTTCCAAATCGATTTATGATATTGTTCTGAATCTTAATATCGATTTGTGTGCTGATTCTTGATATCGATTTAAGATATTGTTTTGATTATTAATATCGATTTATATGCTATTATTTTGATTGTAAATATCGATTTTTAAGATATCAATAGGACTTTTCATATCAATTTAAGATATTGTTTTGATTCTAAATATCAATTTTTAAGATATCAATACGAATTTTCAAATCGATTTAAGATATTATTTTAAATCTTAATACTGATTTCTATGTTGATTCTTGATATCCATTTAAGATATTGTTTTAATTCTTAATATCGATTTATATGCTATTGTTTTGATTCTAAATATCGAGTTATATGTTGATTCTGTATATCGATTTATAAGCTATGAACAAGAATTTTCATATTGATTTGTATGATGTTTGATCATCGAATTGCGTTATACTAAGACAATATTTTTGTAACAAAGGGAAATCGACTAAACCGTTGTCACTGAACAAATCGTTGTAATGATTGACGTTCGTAAATAAAAATCAAACAAGCGTTTAGCGTTGTGTACAGTGAAAATGCCACTGATTTGCTTTTATAAGCTGCGTTACTATCACGATTTACATAATGATTGATAAATGTCTGAAACGATGAATTCTGAAACGTAAAAGCAATATACTAGTAATGAATCTCTTTGTATAAATTTTGACAAACGGTTCAAACGATTTGCACAAACGCGATTTGTACACATGCACTACGGTTTTTATCCAGATGTCTATGTGAATGGCACGTACCATCACGATTTACACAATGACGTATGAAGGCCATGTGTTATCGTGATTTGCTTTTACTGGCTATGTCTATGTCAACGATATTTCCTAATCGCTTTTACAGGCGATTGGGGTTTAGGGTTTAGGTTTAAGGATTTTGGGTTTTACTTCAACAATACAAATCGAGTCAACTTCTTATATACAAATTGATTTCGTTCATAAAGACATCGTTCTCGCCAGAACCTCGTAACTACAGATCCACATGATTTAAAACCACATTCATAAACAAAAAATATTAGTATTTAGTTACAATACATCATGACCAATGGTTTGGCTTAGATACAATACATGACCATCATTAAGAAAGAAAATAGATATCATCACTAGTATGAAACCCACGTCCAAAATAGTGATGTGCTTCTAATGAAATCCAGGTGCGGGAATGTGGACAACTATTTATGGGAGGACATTTCTGTCAAATGCATATCTATCTTTTAGAGATTCTCATTTTTATATAATAGGTACTCGAAACATCTGTATCGTTCATCATCAAGTTCATTTCCTGCTGCAAAGCGATTCTATGTGCAGTTGCGGATACATCCTCTCCAAGAAAATGAGCTCATTAGTAATGGCAGGCCACTGTACTATTTTCGTCGGGCTGAGGCTGATAGAGACTCTAGCAATGGTTCACCTTGAGAATATGATTCACAAACTTCAGCTCAGGCACTATCCCCTTGAAGAGCCGATGGGCTACATCATAAATCGCTTTTACGTATTTGTTATAAATTATATCGAAGACAAATACGTAAAAGCGATTTATGATGTAGCCCATCAGCTCCTTCAAGGGGACAGTGCCTGAGCTGAAGTTTGTGAAGCATATTCTCAAGAGTGCGCAAATGCTAGAGTCTCTATCAGCCTCAGTCTGAGGGAAATGGTGCAGTGGCCTGCCATTACTAATGAGTTCATTTTCTTGGAGAGGATGTATCCGCAGCTCCACATAGAATTGTTTTGCAACAGGAAATGAACTCGATGATGAACGATATGGATGTTTTGAGTACCTCTTTTGTAAAAATGAGAGTCTCTAAAAGATAGATATGCGTTTGACGAAAATATCGAAGAAGGAGAAGACGAAGGCAGAGGAGAAAAAAGAAAAAGAAGAAGCTGCGCTGCTGCATAAAAGATGAAGAGATGTTAAATAGACTAGGGTTTTACACTTGCACAATGGGTCGGGTCGGGTAGGGTTTTATATATATCTATATTAGGGTTTGTGATCATCGCAAAATTTTCCTCTCGTAATATTCTCTCTCTTCCTTCTCTTTTCCTTTCCAACCTCTATTTCCTCCTTTTTAAAGGGAGAAAATAAAAGACATAAAGAAAGAGAGAAGAGAAAAGAAAAGAAAATGAGAGAAGAGGAACTCTTTTGCGGGGTCTCACTTGACCTTAATTTCGAAAATATTTAAGAAAACAACTCGCATTCGTTTTGAAATTTTTGCGGGAAAACTGGGAGACGGGATTCGCTCGTCGGTACGAGGTTCGACCGTTCCTGACGCCTTTACCAAGGGTAATCGAACCAAGGGTCGAATTCATGCCTTTTGCTTTGCCTTAATATTATCTAAGAATTTATCCTAAGACTAAATGCACAAAGAATCATGCGTGTGCAATGCAAAGATGTATGCTCTTTTTGAAAATGATTTGAAAATCTCCAAGTGCTTCTGAGATGAATTTGATAATAGAGTGAAGAAATGGTTTTTAACTTTAGAACTTAAGATTTAAAGTTCTAAGTTTTTGGAATAATCAGAGTTTGGAAAAATGAATCTGGATTTTGAAAGAGATGATTTTGAAGTTTGAGATAAAAGGAGAAGAAAGGAAATTTCAAAGTCATAAATGGACTTTGAATCAGAATAGAGATGAAATGAAATTGAATTCTAACTTTGAAGTTTGAAATCAGAATGAAATGTGAGAAATCTAAATAGAATTGAGAAATAGAATTGGTTTTTGGAATTTTTGGGAATCAAGATAAACTTGGATTTTGAAATCTTAAATAAAATGGAATTGGATTTGAGAAGTTGGAATTGAGAATAGAAGTTGATTTAAAATCTGGAATTTAAGATGGAATTCGAATCCAAAGTCTGGATTCTAAATAGAGTTGAGATTTAAAATTGAATTCTGGATTCAGAATCCGAAAATGGGAATTGGATCTGCAATCTGGGATCCAAGATGAAATTGGATTCTGAATCCTAAATGGAATTAGATCTGAAGTCTGAGATCTAAAGTAGAATTGGCTTCTGGATCCTAAAATAGATTTGGATCTGAAGTCTGATATCCAAAGTGGAAATTGAATTCTGGATCCTAAATGAAATTTGGATATGAAATCTAAGATCCAAAAATGGATATTGTACTTGGAAATCTGGATCCAAGTTGGGATTAAGATCTAACTTTGAATTTGGATTCTAAAAAGTCCAAATAAAACCTTTAAAGATGGATCTGAGTTTTGAAAACCCAGATTGAATTTAAAACTTTAGGAGGATTTAGATTTTGAGATTCAGAATCAATCTCAAACTTTGTTTTTGAATTTTGAGATCAAAAGATGAATCAGAAACTTCAAAGTTAAATTGAACTTTGAATTTGAATTTTGAATTGAATTGGAAATTTGAAGTTTGAATACAAAATGAATCAAGTTGAATTAAACTTTGAGTTTGATTTCAAAGTCAAAATTTTGGACTTTGAAAATGAGATAGAATTGATAAATTGAAATACAAATTGAAGAAGAGATATTTACAATTACTTGGATTTTGAAAAAGGAATATGATGCAATTCTATCCTAAATGATGAATGGATTTAAAAGATTTGAAATTGGACTTTAAAAAAACTATTCCATTCTTTAAATGAATTAAGAATGAGATTGAAGATATAATATATCCCTGACTATGGCCATTGAATATATTATATAACAACCACATTTAAATTCAAGTGAAGAATAGAATACATTTTGGTGCTTTTATAGAATTTAAAATGAAATTAACTCTCAATATACCTTGACTATGGCCATTGGTATATATATTGAATTAATTTTAAATTAAATTCTGATAAAAGAGGAAAATATTTAAGGAAAATATGATGAATTTTGAAAAGGATCCAGTGTGGATCCCGTGTTATTTTATAAAAGATAAAAATCTTAAGTTTTGTTTACATCCTCACTATGTGATGTAAATCATCAACTTAGGATTAATTACCTTTTACAAAATAGTGTACGTGCCATTCGTGGTTCACCATTGTGAGAATTTGAAAAATAAAGGCAAAAGCATGAAAATAAACAATTTATGATGTTCACCATGCTCATTCATTCTATTTAATACAGGAAATATAAATTCTCATTAAGATCTAGCTATTACAATACATGAAATCAAATTTACAACTCCAAATAATGTTTCCTGCAAAACAACTGGGTTAATATGAAAATAGAGGAAAAATTGTACATATCACATGGAAGTCAATGGTAAAATGTTCATATGCCAAGATATATATGATGGAATGATATATATAGATATCTATGTATATGCATATATATATATATATGTATATAAACATATATATATGTATATGTATCTGTATATATGTACAGAACATCTAAAATCCATGAGAAAAGACATTCAGAATTTTGCTTTTGAGTGAAATAAAAAAATGTGCATTTACACAATTTTCATAGAGATTCAGCAAATATGTAAAATAACAAGTGTGTAAATATTGGAGAAGAGACCAGTGCATTGATGGTGGATGAGGATGAGCATGTAAATGAACATACGGCTGTGATGGATGCTGGATATGCAGGTTTTTGCAGAGATAAGACTGGGAGATGGGTGCTTGTAAGATAGTGGATGCATGGTATAGCCTAGGTGAAAGGGGTATGGAGCTGGAGCAGTGATGACTAATGAAACTGGCAGGTGAGAACTTGCTGGTGCAACATGGTATATGACCACAAACTAATGGGCGCAACTTTGTAGTAACAGAGTACATGTACATTACTGCAAATGAAGCTGTGACAAGTGAGTGGTTGTGTATAAGGTGTGGAGGATTAATGCTACAGGAGTGCAATGAAAGGACATATCATGCTCGGGTCACTGCAAGCAACCCTTTAGAAGCAAAGATGGTTTGTGATGGGTAAAGGTGAGGTGCTGCCAGTGGCTGCAACGATAGTGAATACTTCAAATAATGTAGGTATGGAATAGACACAATGAAGTTAACATGGCTAACAGTGGGTGACTAATGAGGGTAATAGTGTTGTGGGGTGTCTATGGTATAGTGGACACACACAGGTGCGGTGGGAAATACAGGTGACTATGGACATTATGTTGTGCACAACAAGTGACACCCAGGTCGCGGCTGAGTGCTGCAATAATAAAAGCAAAGGTTGAAATGGGTGTCACTAGATGAGCCGGCTAATGATAGGTGTAATGGGTAGGGTTTGTGCTGATGTGAACATTGAGTGTGCTACAAGTGCTAAGCACAAGTGCAGCAGGATGCTGTGTGAGCAGCATAATAGGGCTGATGTGCTACAAATGGCAGCAGAGGTACTGCGAATGTCAGCGGAAACTTTGGTCGAATCTTGGTGCTGAGTGGGAGTTATTACTGAAAGAAGTGTACCAGATGCAGAGGGACCATAACCATTGCCAAGACATAGAAAAGATGGGTGTGTGATGGACATGTAAGACTATGTGAAAGGGATGAATGGTGGATAGAATGTCACTCTTTAGATAAATATACAGAGGCATGTCTTTAGTGAAGATATGTTGAACCATAAAATACTGATGAAGCAACAGATAATTCCCCAAAAAATTATATACATATATTAGATCAAAAAAAAAGAAGAAGAGTAAAACCAGGCATATCCAGACTCAATCCTCAAGCTCATGAAATGATGTGAAACCAATTAAAAGAAGAACCTGTAATGATGTGTGTTCCCATTCGTTGTAGAACCAATCACCTTTGTTATTGGTAAATGTTTAGTCATTGACCAGACTGATTGCAGTAATAATGGAATTGAAAGAGAAAAAAATAAAGATATTCCAGCCACCATCCATCAGAACTTGATATATAACAACCATTGGTCCACTTCTAGCAGATATCTGTATGAGAGAAACTGTGGCCATAGTGCCAGCTCTTATCAAAAGATATTAAAAAACTGTTGGGGCAGTCAATTTAGACTGGCAGAGGCAATGGTCATATCGTCTCTTGTGAAACGAAATCAACATTTCATTAATAAGATTTTATGGGATATCTGAGGTCAGTGAGATGACATTTTTGCAATTTATTCTATCTAGAACTTTTTCAGCAGCACACTAAACAAAACAGAAAAGTAAGAGAGAAGAAAAAGGAAGTGTCTATTGAGTTTTTTTTTTAGACATATTCCCATCTGCAAATGTTGTTTCCTGCGCACGCTCGGAGCAGAGCTTGTTGAAAGCAATAATGTATATCTCAATGGGCGATGAACTCTCTTTATCGATCAACTGAAGCAGTGGTATTAATGGCTCTATAAGGCAACAGAAAACAGGGAAACTTCTGGGCAGCAGAACCCATCAACGACCCAAGAATTGATACTTCTGACAGAGTTGCTTAGAACCAATTTATCAGGCAACAATTTCTCCATCACCATTTTCTCAAACGTGGTGAAGTATCACCTTTTCTGTCCTTGAAGCAGTCTAAATTATTACACTTGCTTCATCAAAGCTTTAAAAGCCATTCCCATCTATTCGCATGTATATTCAACAAAGGAATAACCGATGAACACCCCAAAACCTAAGCTAAGCTATAGTATAGTGATATGAACACACAAGATGATGGTGGTGGCTTACGGGTGGGTGGAAGGTTTTGAGGTAGAAACGAAGGACTAGATGGATCTCGTCCTTATTGCTGTGCTGCTAAATTGCTTTCTGTAGGTCGACCAGGAGGCAAGAGTGGTCCAAATTGAGATACAGAATGGGAAAATAAGGGTGCGACTTCAACATAGCGCCAGATGCCACAAAGGGTGCGGCTCATGCATCAGCCAGGGGCACGGGCGTAGGTGGTGGAACAAGGTTCTGATATGAATCTGAAGCCACAGGACTTGCAGACTCAATGTCAAATGAGACGCAATGGGGAAGGGATGTGTCATTGATCCAGTCACGCATGGTTGCAGTGAATCAGGATAGCAATGCGATGAAATAGACGAGGCTAGAACTGAAGGGATTATAAATGCAATAAAATGAAGATAAAATGCTGAATGAAATCCAATTGGACCACGCAGATGGAGATGCAGAAAATGACGAAGTATAAACCTTGAATATTCTACACATAAAGAAAACAAAGACATAGCTTAAAAAAAAATTTAACAAGGGGATGACAGAACTATCCAATTAAACACGAAAAGAAAAAAAATAACAAGCAAGGTAAGAAAAAGAAATCAAATGTTAGGAGACAATCATTCATCATAAAAAAAATGTAGGAATGAGGAGGCATTCCCTTGGTTGTAGCAAGCAGAGGGTCCGCTCCTGCTATATGCAGGATGATCCCCTCTTTAATGTTCTTAAATGAAAGAAAATGAAGCAGAAAAAAAGAAAAGAAAAGAGAGTTAAAACAAAGTGGTACTGAAGATAAAGGGGAAAACGATGTTTTAGCTAAAAGAAAAAAAGAAAGAAAAAAAGGAGGAATGTGATTTCTTACCTGTAGTGGGTTTCAATTTATTAGTTGCTTAAAGGGGGATCATTGTGTGAGAGTTGGTGATGTGGTTTCTTGCAAAGGAGAGGTTGTTCTTCAGTGTCTTATTTGCAAAGGAGTGGATTATATCCTTTGCTACTGGATTTTTAACTCAGGAGAGCTGGAATCGGCTGAGCTCCTTCAGTTGAGGCAGACGGGAACCAGGAAACGAGGGAGGGGAGAATTGCTTCGTGAAGGAAAAGAAATGGATGATTTGTTAAAGAGATGGATGTCAGCCAAGGGTTTGCAGAGAAGCTCTGTTGGCAGAGAGCGCGATGATGATGGATTTCATGGATGCCCAACCTTTCTCCTTCACGCCCTTTTTAAGGAAAGGGAGGAAGCTTCAGGAATTCGTTCGTTGAAGATGGATGGTGTGAAGAAGATGGGTTTGTTTGAGATTAACGATGGAGAGAGGAGAAGGAAACGCACAGGAGGAGTCCGTTGGAATTTTTTCTCTTTTCCAAAAAGAGGATTCCCCTTTTAAGAAAATTTTTGGCAAATGGTTAAAAAGTGAGGTTTTTAGAAAAATCAAATTAAAAAGTTTCAAAACCTATTTGTTTTCTTCATAATTTTTCCAATTTTTTGTTTTTGTGTTATTTTTTCATTTTTTGTATTTTTAGGATAAAATCCTAAAGTTTCACGAGAAGACAAAGATTAAAAATATTTTTTGGTATTTTTGCCAAATATTTACATAAAGGGAGTTTTTCTGAGAACTCAAGGCGATTTTTGAGAAAATTTCTTCAGAAAATGGGTTTATATCCGGATTTTTAGGAAATACTCGAGGTTTACAACCTCACACTGAGAAATATAGAGTTGGGGATCCAAGAGGATGCCGGATGAACTGCCCGAGCCTTCAAAACCATTTTTTTGGTATTTTTGTAATTTTAATTTGGAATTTGGACAACGAGGCTCAGATTTGGATTTAAAACATTGGGTTTGGATCCGAAATTGAATTTTGAGTATATCAATATGGAATTCAATCCATAAAATCTGAAGAACGATTGAAATTTAGCTTTGGTCTTCTTAGAAAATGGAACCAGAGGCAAAAAAGTCTTTTTACAAACCTTTAAAAAATTTGGGGTGTTCACAGATGCCCCTTTTTGCTACTAAGCCGGTTGAGAGCCGAGTTTAGTGGCAAAGATAACACTCCAAATTTTGAAAATGCCCCAGTCAGCAGATCTGAACTGGGTGTGGAAGAATTATTTTGAAAAATATGGCTCTTCAGGCTTAAAACCTTATCCTGAATGGTTTTTAGGGGGACAAAATCCTTGAAGATGATGTGATCGAATAATATAAATGAGGAAATCGTGATGAGATTTTGTGTGAACATCCCGAAATGGTGGAATGAGAATTTTGATCAAGTCTCATGGGTGAGACAAGATATGCTTTTTGGAATGATTCAGGTTTAGCCCTTAACCTGGATGGAACGAAGATATATCAAAACGAATTGAAGGAGGAAGGAATACATGAGAACCTTGATGGGACATTTTTGAAAAATGCCTCGTGAAACGAAGCTCAAGTAAAATCCTTTCTTGGATGGATATGTGAAGCATGAATTTCTTGATGGGAAGAGCCATGATGGGACTAAAAGAAAAACACCTCGTCACGACAAGTGATCTTGTTGGAACGAGACTCAGGTTTAACCCAAACCTGAAAGGAAGATACCTCACGAAGCGAGGTTCAGGCTTAACCCTTAACCTGAAAGGGGAAATCTACCATATGGATTTCTTAAATGGAGATGCCATAATGGGGCCTTCGGAGTTTGGATGAACAAATCCGAAAGGGGTTTTGCGAAAGGAGGAAAATGGGGTTCCCTAAAGCTTTAAAAAGGGGACGAAATGGGACGTCTCATTGCTGAGACTGAAATAGCTTTTGAAATGAATGACCTCTCGCAGAAGGTTCAAGTTTGACCCTTAACCTGAGTGGGGACGACCACGCGGAATCTTAGGAGGAAGAAACCGTAATGGGACAGAAAAAAATACTTCTTCTGAAGGAGGCAACTCTTCTAGAAAATATAAACAACGCTAGGCTGCGTCAAAATGAATATTAAATATTTATTTCATTCTTGGAATAGCTAGAAAATTTTGTCAATAAGATAAAATCGTAGTTGATTCAAACGCTTGAAAATGTGCACGTGTGTGCGAAAAGATATTCCCTCTCTTACCTAGAGTATTTCCTCCATCAAGGTTAACTCCTTGGTTTTAAGAGTCAAATTCAAAATTTTAGCGCTGATGATTTTCTTCAAGGAAGCTATCCATTTCCTTGATATGAGAAGAGAAGAAATATTCTTAATTTCATAAAAATAAGTAGCGAAAAGATACTGATAAAAGAATTTTGCGTGAGAAAAGATGGCTTCTGGCAATTTCGACAGTTTGATATCTGGGTGTTTTCCCATGATGATCCTTTTGCCCTCTTTTTGAGTCACTGCACTTTTTCAGGTTTTTACATCATCCTTCATTTGGATGTGTCCTGACTTTTCTCTTTTTTTTTTTGAGGCAGGGTACGTCACAAACTCCTTCATCTTGGAGATGTTCTGATCCTTCTTTTATCTCAGGGATTCTATTGATGACATTGACTCAAAAGGTCTTTAGATGATAGCTGGAATCAAATATTTTTTAGGGCTTGTCAGTAGGTTCCTCGCACTCGCCTTCATCTCGACGGTGATCTGTACTTTTCCTGCAAGGATCCTTCACAAACTCCATCTCAAAGATGATCCAAATCTTCTTTGGCCCCGGGGGTCTAGCTCGCCTATTCGTCTTCATCTTGACAACAATTGAGAGATCCCTTTTGCAGATATTTGATCACAACTTTAAATGAATGTGAAGACATGGATTGAGTGAATTCTTTTTATAGCTCAAGATATTTCCACTGCCTGATTGCCAGAAAGTCATTTTTAAACATGCGTCATAGCCAAGATCAATATCAATTTGCTTCTGGCTTTTCAACATCATTGAAGATTTCTTTTACTGATCATATCGAGGATATTTCTTACATCCTTTTGGTTGATCAACAGGAAAAGATTTGAATTTTATCTCTTTTTCGCAAAAGGTTTCACCTTTTTGGAAAGAATACTAGAGGTAATTTGAGGAAATTCTTTTGTGTAATCAGATTTTTAGAATCAACAAGTGTTTTTAGCAAATTGGCATAATGTTCCAGATTTTTTTTGTGAAATAATCACTCAATATAGATTTTGATGAGTCTTTTAGCTGTAAAAAGAAATGGTGTAAGAATCAGACTTTAGAAAACTTGACTAATGAAATACATTAGGTTTTGGAAATCCCGACCAGTTATGAGAATCTGGATTTTGATAATCCCGACCAGTGAAAACACTGGATTTCAAATGCCGACCAGTTATGAAAATTGGATTTCAAATCCCGACCAGTGAAAAATACTGGATTTCGAATCCTGACCAGTTACGAAAACTGGATTTCAAATCCCGACCAGTGAAAAATACTGGATTTCAAATTCTGACCAGTGAAAAATACAGGATTTCAAATCCCGACCAGTTATGAAAATTGGATTTCAAATCCTAACCAGTTATGACAACTTGATTTCAAATCCCGACCAGTTATGAAAACTGGATTTCAAATCCCGACCAGTGAAAAATAATGGATTTCAAATCCCGGCCAGTTATGAAAAATGAATTTCAAATCCCGACCAGTTATGAAAACTGGATTTCAAATCCTGACCAGTTATGACAACTGGATTAGAAACTTAACTCCTCTAAATTAATTACAGTTAGTATATTAACTACTAATCTAATTAAACTACAAATTAGAAACTTCTAAACTAAACAAAAACATTGAAAAATGCAGGGAAAGTTTTGAAATATACGATTTTCCAATATTTTCAATTTCAATGGAGTTTATCAAAAATACTGATAAAAATGAGTTTTGAATGCAATTTTTCACTGGAGCATGCATAAAATAGTATGAATAGAGTGAAAAATATATGCATGATCAAATTTCCTTGTTCTTATCATTTGCTAGTCTTCGAGCACACTGACCTCGAATAAAAAGCAAAAGACAAACTAAACAAAGCAAAAACCTAACTCACTTTCGTAGGAATCACGGTTGCATTTAGCGTATGCAACAAGCCCTGTAAACCACTGAGTTACCTCAGTGGACGAATAAGGTCTTGTGAGGGTTTGCAGTAATGTTACTCACAAACATCCCTATCATGTATCCATAAAAATTCAAATTCAAAAAGCATTAGGCAATTGAAGAGTTTATTTTCACAAATATTTCATGTCATTATACTTTCAAAAGATAATTAGAGTGTATTACATACCACCATAGAGTAAAACCTTTTCTTTTACTTTTCTAAATATCATAATTATTTATGCTTTATTCTTACAAAATCAAATATATACATGTCATTGTTTACTTATCCTCACTCATATGTTTTTTGCATAGGTTTTCTCAATATTTATTCCTAAGCAGTGAACTTTTTCTTTCTTTTTTCCTCCAGATTTTCAATTTTTCTACATTTTTTCTTTCTTTTTGTTGAGCACTATATCAAATTTACAGTTTTCGAAACTCATGTAACGAGCTTTGGGTCAGTGACTCCCATGCCAGACGACCTTAGGGCACTAGATACAAAGTATTCCTCAAACTTAATTGCTCGAATCACTAGACCTTCCATTTTAATAGTTTTACGTATAGCTTGCTTCTTCTCATGTGCAATGTCAACATCTATTAGGCTCTCTTTAAAGTCCATGTAATGGGCTTTCAGGCCGATGGCTCCTAAATCAGATATCTTTAGGGCACTAGGTGTAAACACCCCTGAGGCTCTACTTGCTCGAACAAAATAGGCCACATATATTAACTTAGACAAAGAAGTAACTTTCTTTATTATCCTTTTCAACATGGAACTCAAACGCTTCAACTTGTGTCTGAGCCCAGCTACTGGAAAATACAAAAAGATCAAATAACTAAATATATGCTCTTTTTCACTTTTTGAGCTCTTCTTTTCAATTTTTGTTCATTTGCTTAGTTTTCATAAATAAACCGTGCATATTAATACTTGTGGTTCAAAATAAATTCTTACATGCATCTATTGCCATTTCTTTGAAATCCACATAAATAATCATATTTTTCTAGACTAGTGTCATAAAAATTTTTTGTGGGGCTTAAAATTTTTCTAAAATATTAGATTATGTAAAACATTTATATAAGGTCAAATTCATTCCTTAAAAGCCTAATTTGTTTGAGTTTTCATCAATGTGTAGATACGTAGACATAAAAAGATTTGAGTGTGCAAACTACACCCTCCCCCATGCTTGAATGACACTATCCTTAGTAGCACTTCCTCATGTTTGCATGAAACTATATGAATGCACATGAGAGACTGAAAAAATAGGAGGAAAGTAGTAGAAGTCACCTGATCCGCACTGTGGAATCTTACTTGATGTTGCCTTGTACTGGCTCTGCAGAGATTCCACCTGTCTCAATATTTAGAACTCATAAAAAAATGCACAAAATGCAATGCATATATGATCTAACATTCATGCTCATGAACAAAGAAAATGACAGAAAAATAACAAAACTACTAATATCACAACACAAATATGGGTTACCTCCCATAGAGCGTTAAGTTTTACGTTCTTAGTCAGACGGATCTTTGGTGACCCTTTATCGTCCATGAGATTAATGGGCGTGAAGTCATGCTCAATAGAATAGATCTCGAAGAACTCATTGAGATGACAGTAGGGGTATTCATTGCTAAGGCCATAAAAAGATGGCAATATTTGAATTATACTGACCTTGATCTTGAACTATGTTGCTCTTACAATGGGTCTAGGGATGCAGGACACATGAGTATATTCATTGGGAATGAAATACTCCCTCAGAAAATGGGTCCACTGCTGATCCTCAGCCATGGGGCCGGATCAATGGGCTCTCCTAATAATAGACTCGAGGTCCTCAACAGTCTCAACAAGCTCGGGGTCAAGCGAGCGTCGCACTTGCATACACATCAAGGTAGACCGGTGTTGCAACCATCCTAAAGGAGGGTCTTTCTATCTACCTAACACGCAATGTGATCAAAGCACAATAAACCATGACGTGGGTAAAATAAAATAAGGAAGAAAAACAGTAAACACACACCACACACTTGCACCCAAACATATATTTTGCGAAAAGCAAACTATGAGCACGGTACCAATCATGTAAAGTCCCCTCTTAGGGGTAGCCTAATAGATGGGCCGTGCAGAAATAATAAACTGGTCTCTAGGGCTCATAAGCACGTGGTTTTACAATTCTAAGTACTGAAATAAACTAACATATATATATATATGGATCAAGCCGAGCTGCAGCCCCGTCTATTTTGGCTGGGTTTGGATCAAACTTAGACTTAATTTATAAGCCTAAGCTTGGCCCGTGACAGGACTGGGCTTTGCCCAACTCATTGGCAACCTCTACTTACAACTATATTCACTTACAGCCAAACATACATGGTGAGGAATAAAAAAAAAATGAATTCTTGAAAATGTTACTTATGCTTTCAAACATTAATACAACTTCTTTGAAACCTCCAACACTGGTTCCCAAATAAAGCGTTAACTTAATTGGGTGCAAGCGGTAAGATGGGTACTCACCTAGACTGGGCCGTATAAAAAAATTCTATATTGTTCAAGTCTCCGCCGACTACCGCCTCGCCCAGGAGCACCCCGTCCCGACTTGCCACCTCGACTGCTGGGTTGCCCTCCAGTGGATGGCGCGCCAGACTGGTCCCGGCGCAGAGCGGTGGCTCGCAGAGCACGCTGACCTCAGCCAGATCTTCCTTGCAGGTGACAGCGCCGGCGGCAACCTTACCCACCACGTCGCCATGCTCGCCGGAGGGGTTTCCGAAGTTTTCGGGTCGGCTTCGGTCGCCAACGAGTCGGTCGAGGTAGAGGTGAAGGGGGCCATTCTGGTTCACCCGTATTTCTGGTCGACGATCCGGATCGGCCGCGAGACGCCGGAGATGTCCGCGATCGTGGAGTTGCTCTGGGCGGTGTCGTGCCCAGCAAGCCCCGTCGTCGACGACCCCATCTTGAACCCGCTGGTGGTCGGCTCGCCGTCGCTCTCCCGCTTGGGCTGCCGACGGGTGCTGGTCGCCGTCGCCGGGGAGGACATCCTGCGGGATCGCGGTTGCTGGTACTACGAGGCCTTGACCTCTAGCGGTTGGGACGGGGTGGCGGAGATCGAGGAGACGGAGGCGGAGAACCACGTGTTCCATCTCTTCAACCCTGAGTCGGAGAAGGCCAAGCTGCTGCTGAAGCGATTTGCTTCCTTCATCAACCGTGATTGACGCCATACTAGCCGTCCGTTAAAGGCCGGAGTGATAATGACGCATTTCTTGCCAAAAATTATACTTTTCTAAGTGGTTTGGTTTCTTTCGTCCACGTTCTGGAAGACGATTGATCATTATTTTGATAGAGACAAAATATTTGGTGTTGATTGTTGTTTTTTGTTTGGATACCACCAAAAGTCGACTTATTTTGAAAATTTTATGCTCACTGAAGGGGAGAAGATAAGATGGGGAAATTGCATTGGGCTCATCAATAGGTCATGCCGGCTCCCTGAAAAAGTTTTGTAGGGATGTAAATGGATTGGATTGGATTGGATTGGATTTGGTTTGGATTCAGACATTGTGAGATTCAATTAATAAGATATACTTTAGTCTGAGTCGGGTTCCAACTCAGACAAAGACCTAATCGAAGTCCGACTGCGAACATAAAACCTGAATCCCCACCAAATCCGATTAGCTGTACTGTTCGGATACGGTTGTATGGCTCGGCGTACCAAAGAAACTATGAAATTGTGCATGTTAATTTGATGCATGTTTTGTCTTAAAGTGCTATATGCGATACATTATGATCTATACCATATAACATGATTGTTTGTCTCGTATGGCTAAGTGAGATGAATCGTGTTACCGGATCTAGTATGATCATAGGGTCTCACAAATTGAACCCCAAAAGCTACAAGGATGGTGGGGTCATTAAGATAATTTATGTTATTTAATAGATGCATATAACCCACTTTGCATGAATTATAAATGGGGTTACAGAATTAAAAGATCATTATCTGCATGTTTAGGGTGGAGTTAATCCTAATCTTTGTATGGAGGCCTATATATAAGTTAAATCTCCAACCTTGTAACGATTCATTCCTTGATAATAGTCATCCAAACGACATCATCCTTGCTGCAAAGGTGTGTTGGCCAGATTCTGATTATTCTTGGATATCTTTCAGTAACTGTACCTCCCTCTCTTTGTAGTTGTGTTCCGTCCTCATCGTCATTTCTGCATCCTTCTTTTTAATAAAGCTTTTATTTTCTTTTAAAAAAGAGAGTTTAACATAGAAAATCATAATAAAATAATTAAAGCATAGATTTTTTTTTCCTTAGGTCTTCTATTTATGCGCGTAGTTCATGCATGAATTGGGAAACCTGGTTGACAGAACAGACTATATCAGGTCGAGTAAAAGTAAGGTACTGCAACATCCCAACTATACTGTGATACTTAGTTGAGTCCTCATATATATCTCCGTCTTGAGTGCTCAGCTTCTGATGGAGTATACTTGGAGTGGCTAGGGGATGACAATCCTGCATTCCCGCTTTAGCAAGAACATCCAACGTGTACTTATGTTGAATAAGAGTCAATGTATCTTCTTTTCTGTCAACTTCCACTCCAAGAAAATATCATAGTTCTCCAAGATCCTTCATTTTAAACTTTTGATGCAGAAACTTCTTGGTGACATCTATATGTAACTTGGAATTCCATGTGGCAATGATATCATCCACATATATAAATAGTAAGGTGATCGTCGTATCATCAATGTAAATAAATAGGGAGTGATGCAATAACGATCGCTGGAAACCATTCTTCTGAATCTGAAGCGAGAAACTCTTGAACCATGATCGAGATGCTTGTTTCAACCCGTAAATTGCTCTCTGTAACTTACAAACATACTCCTTCGGGTCCCCTTCTGTATACCCAGTGGGTTGCTCCATGTAAACTTCTTCCTTTAAAGTCCTATGCGAAAATGCATTTTTAACATCCAACTGATTTACTAACCATTCCTGCTCTACAATCAAGGATAACATTATTCGAATGGTTCCCATTTTCACAACCGGACTGAAGGTTCCATCATAGTCTTGCCCATACTCTTGTGTGAATCCCTTAGCCACAAGTCTTGCTTTATATCTTTCTACACTTTCATCAGGTTTATATTTTATTTTATAAACCCATTTCGAGCCCACCACATTTTTATCAATTGGCCTAGGAACAATCTCTCAAGTGTTGCACTCATGTAGTGCTTCTATTTCTTCGTCCATTGCCTCAATCCATTTTCTTGAATTTACCGCCTGGTAAAAACTGACAAGAGTATTTTCCTTTTCCAGAGACGATAAAAATAGTTGAAAATCCAAAGAAAAAATTTCATAACTAACCTATTTTTTAATAGGATGTCGAATTTTGTTTGATCTTTTGAGAACAACCTGCTCTGTGGGACCAGTTGACTCTTGACATATACTATCATGAGATTTTGCAGCTTCATCAATTTCATGACAAGTGTCAGATTTAGGGTCTTGTCCTCGTCTGGTGTAAACAACACCCTTGTATCTATCTGCCCCAATCTCTGAAACAGAAGGTACACAAATCTGACTTTATTGTGCTTATTCCTATCCATTGTTCATCCCCCATTGATGACAACTAGGAGAGCAAGTTCCATTACAACTCACAAAGAGATCTACACTCATCTTTAAATGATATATCTCAATATTCTTGTCCAATCTAGGAGTCATCTCAGACCTGCAATCAAAATTTAACTCATCGGACACGATATTTCTGAAAATTTTAATTCGCTTGGTTATGGAATCATAACATCTGTACCCCTTATGATCATCTGCATAGCCAACGAATTTGCATTTTAAAGCCTTTTCCTGAAAATTATTTCTCAAAGAACTATCATTATGCACATAACAAACACAACAAAAAATCCGCAGATTAGTATAATCTGGATGTTCACCAAACAGTGTAAAATGGGGGGATTTATTTTCTATTACAGTCATGGGCAGTCGATTTATAACATAGACTGCGGAGTGAAATGCTTTTGTCCATAAATCCATGAAAAGATTGTTGTCATGCAACATACTCATCCCACTTTCAACAATATGACAATGCTTCCTTTCAGCGATCCCATTTTGCTGAGGTATATGAGAACAAGACACTCTGCTCTTTATTCCATTACTTTAGAAAAAATTAATGAAGTCATTTGAGAAGAATTCTCCACCTCCATCACATTGGAAATACATGATGTTCTCAGAGAAATGATTTTTGACATAGGCATGAAAATTATAGAACAATTTAAAGACCTCAGATTTGCACTTCATAAAGAATATTCAGGTAAAACAAGAATAACTATCAACAAATATGAGATAATATCTACTTCCAGAACAATAAGCAATGGGAGCTGGTCCCCAAACATCTGAACATATGATTTCAAAAGGTTTTGAAGCTCTTTTATTGATTTGATGAAAAGGTAAGACATGACTCTTACATAGACAACAACTAGAACACTTAACATCATTCCCTCCTAAAATGAGACTAGACTGGGGAATTAGATCATCGATTACAAGTCTTTTAATAAAATGATGACTACAATGCCCAAGACGCTCATGCCAAAAATTTGGCTTATTATATTATTCAGATACACTAAGGGCAGACTAAGGACAAATTTGGATGAGAGCTTCAAAGTGGAATAACTATTAAAATCAGCACAAGTAGAAGGCTCTTCTCGAATGACATACATGTTTCCCTCTCTTTTTTCTTCAGCAAACGTTTCCCTCATGCCAAGATCCTTGACATAGACAAAAGAAGGAGTGAATTCAACAGAGGCATTTTCATCATCAACAAGTTTAGAAACATATATATTATTCTTTTTTATGTTGGAAGCAAAAACAATATTGGAAAGCTCAATGGAGGATTTTGACAAGAGAATAAAAGAATTTCCAAAATGAGAAATAAGGTGATGAGATTCATCCCCAGTGACTACTATTTTTACCAGAGTAAGAAATAGGATTCGAGAGCTTACCCCCATCATCTGTCACGTGAGTCACTGCCACAGAGTCTACGTACCAAGTTCCTTGTTCATTCTGCTTCAAATTCATTCTCGCCAAGGCTGACATTAAAAACTCTTTTACCTCTCCTCCGAGCCTTGTGGCATCTGCTACCTTCTTAGTTTCACTGCTCATACCTTTGCCTTTATTTTTTGGATCGAACCAACAATTTGCTTTGATGTGACCCTTCTTATTGCACAGAAAGCAAGTAGGAATGTTTCTTGACCCTTGTCCTCCAACATTAGGATATGGTGAAATACTGGGAGTGGGGAGTATTCCACGACCTCCTTGCCCATTCTTTCCTCCTCAAAAAACATTTTCATTTCCTCGTCCACGCCCATAATCCATTCTCGTTACCAAGACATCTGGTGCACCTGTTTTCATGGTTGTTTCTTCACCCAGAAATTTAGCACGTAATTCTGTAAACTTAAAAAGCTCAGACAAACACAATAGAGATGTTACCAGAATATGATATTCCTGCCCAAGCCCATTCAAAGTCTGCTACACTTTGTCTTTATCACTTACCTCATACCCAACAACAGCTAGTTGATCTGTAATGCTCTTAACTTTATTCAGATACTCCATAATTCTCATTGTATCATTCCTCAACAGCTGGAACTCACGTTTGAGGTACATAACACGAGCTTCTGATATTTGTGAGTATGTCTGCACCAACTTGTTCCACAACTTCATTGTTGTGCAGTCATCTGGAATTGATATGAGTACTTCTTGTGATAATGTAGATGTGATGTAGGCCATGAGCACTTGATATCTTTTCATCCAGGCTACATATTCAGAATTGTGCACAAAAGTGGTAGTGATGGCCCCTTTATCGTCCTTTTTCTCTTGCACGATGAATTCTGGGGGAGCAGGATCTGATCCATCTAGATGCCCAGAAAGATCTTGACTCCTAATAAAAGAAACTATCTGTCTCTTCTAGGTTAGGAAATTAGAGTTGGCTAGTTTTTTGGAGACAAGTTGACTGAGAAAGTTGGATGGAAAGCCAAGTGAAAAAAGGAGGACTCCATGTACGTACGTGTTTTTTTTTAATATAATCCAATACACACCTTTGAAACTGTTTTGGGGCTAGAATGTGTTGTTCCATACGTTAAACAATTCTGGCCAGGAACTTGGATGAATGTGGACTAAACTGGAATCCTTTAAAAAACTTGGTAACTTAAAATTTGAGGAGCAAGACAAAAAATGGAGAAGGATAGAATCTGATTTCAAAGAGAAGAACTTCACGTCTGATCATAAGAAGAAAATGCTGAGGATGTTTTTGACTTGAAACTTGATCAGATCTGAGAGAAGAAAATGGTCTGATCTAATCTGAACCGAGACTTGATCAGATATGAGAAACACGTGATCAGATCTGATCATGACTCATACACATATGCACTGGGTTTGTTAGAGAGAGAAACTCAGGGAAAAGCAAGTTGATAGGTAGAAAAGAGGAACAAACAAGCCAGAAAAAGGAATATTGAAAAAGAAAGGAAGAATCAGAGAGTACCAGGGAAGAAATACTGATTTAGGAAGAGGAGACGATCTGGATCTCTTTGAGCATGCCTTTTGGAACTAAAATCCGCTCTGATACCATGTTAGAAAATCACCCAGCATCACCTGCGTCAAGAAGAAAGAGATAGAGAGAGAGGGAGGAGCCACGACAGATGAAAAAACATGATGCCCAAAAGTGGGTCGTGTGAGACTTTTATTCATAATATATACTTTAAAATTAGGGTACAAAAATGCCCTTTTTAAATTACAGTTTAATACAATAGTGCCATTAATAAGTGGCACGACATATAGAATGGATGGATCGGATCAGATCCATTGGATCTGATCCAATCTACATAAACACGTCTTTTCATCCACTTCATGTCAATCCAATTTTAACCTCCTCTCAAAACTAAAATATTTAATTATAACTTCTTGCCTTTGAGTGATGCTTTAACATTGATGCAACACATTTGGATCCATATTCGGGGAAAATATGTCATCAGATCTGAACATGCGATCTGGCTCCATTTCAAACTCCAGATGAAAAATTTGATTTTTTTGTGATCTTTCAAAAAAAATTGAAATTAATTTTGATTTGAAATTAAATAATTAGATCCATAATCTAGATCTAATAGCCTGAAAGTGTTTGTTTGGGCTATTGGTGGGTGTATGTGAGATTTTAGAGTAGGTTTTTTTATTTTTATTTTGAACTTGTAATCGTTCGAGTTAAATCTTTCTTAAACAAGTTTGGATCCAACTGAGACCGAAGACCTGCCCATTGGGGGAGAGTCTCTCCTCCCTCCCTATAAAAACATTAAAACATGAAGGAGAAGGGGTCTTCTCTCCTTCAACATTCTTTGCTATTTCTATCCCTTTGAGAACTCAAAAGTGGTGTGGTGCTCCTTCAAATTCACAAGGAATTGACTTTAATTTGTGAAACTATCAGAGGTAATTTACCAATGTACTTTTGGGTATGAACATGCTTCCTGGGATGGTATACACGTCTACTATTAAACCTTCTGTGAATTTAGAACACATTTTTCACATTCGGGGAAAATGTCATCAGATCTGAACATGCAATCTCCCTCCATTTTAGACTTCAGATGGGCAATTTTGATATTTTTTGTGATCTTTCAAAAAAAATTAAAATTAATTTTGATTCAAAAATGCAATGTATTAGCATTTATAAAATTTTTTAATTTTTGATTTTTATAAATTTTTTAATCTGATTAAATAATTAGATCCAAAATCTAGATCTAATAGCCTGATTAATATTTGTTTGGGCTATTGTCGAGTGCATACAAGATTTTTGAGTAGTTTTTCTTTATTTTTATTTTAAACTTGTAAGCGATCAAAAGTTGAATCTTTCTTAAACGGGTTTGGATCCAATTGAAACCAAAGACCCACCCATTGAGGGGTGGGTCTTTGGGTGGTGATTGAAAACTCAGAGCGAGACTCTCCTCCTTCCCTTTCTGATAAAAATGAAGAAACATGAAGGAGAAGGGGTCCGCTTTCCTTCAACATTTTTGGCTATTTCTAAACCCCCCTTTGAGAACTCGAACATGCTGTGGTGCATTGCTCCTTCGGATTCACCTTATTAGAGCTCTTCAATTGTGCGAAGGTTGTTCGTGGGAAGAATGATTGGATGTCAATAACCAAACTGGTTTATCCGCGTGTTGTTGGGATTGAGGACGTGAGAACCATCTTGGCCAACGATGATCTCACCAGATTTAAGGTTGATTCAAACTTGTCTCTTGGATGCTTTTCTGTTACATTGGCTGTAATTTTTGTCCTTATTTTGGTGTTCTTATTATGACAATGGATTAATTTAAGGGACTGATATTTAATTCATTATCATTGTTGCGTGTGGATTTTAATTTCTTAAAAATATATGTTTACGACAGGTTATTTCAGTTTCATGATTTTTGGTGATTTTGATTCGTGTTTGACTGTTATGCATTATGAAAACTGAAACTGATTTTTTTTAATTTGAATCTGATTTTTATATCTTATGGATGTTAGTATATCTATTTAGGACATGATCTATCATTTTCATGTTGAAATTTTATGACCAACCATTGTTTATGTAATACCCATGATTTTTTGAGGAATTTTCAAGAATTTTTGCAATTCTCGGTTTGAGTAATAAACAAAAAATGACGATTCGAGTTAAGCATTATGCTATAGGTATGTAGGACTTAGAAAAAAATCATAAGTGTATAAGATGCACCCACACACCCCTAGGGTCTCATTGACCCTAGTGATTGTTTTTATTTAAGAAATCATTTCGGAAAAAATCAATAGAAAAATCCTTAGAAAATAATATATATATATATATATATATATATATATATATATATATATATATATATATATGTATAATTAATGTATATTCAAAATTTTAATAAATGACATGCAATTACATTTGAACCTAACTTAATTTCATTTAGTATCATTTCACTTAATTTTACATTTAGTTTTTATAAAGAAATGAATTTTAATTTCAAGTGAATTAATTAGGAATTTATTTAGTAGAATAGAACTTGTAATTTAATTGAATTTAATGAGAGCGTAGGAGTCTATAGGTGGGCCATCCCATCCTATGTGGCTCTCCATTTTAACTTTTAAAATAAGGTAAAATAAATCTTAGTTTAAAAAAAAAAGTTAAATTGAAAGTTTCTAAAAGTCTTAAAGTCAAGACTTTCCTTTTTTCAAAGCATAGAGGCTTTCTTTAGAGGGGGTTGGTTGGACCAAAAGAAAGAAATAGAAACACACAGGAAAAAAGAAAGAAAGAAGGAAAGAAAAAAAAAAGGGACAAACAAGCGACGACTTGGGAAGAGTCGTTCGACCCTCCCCCTTTCTTAATTCTGTGAGAGATCGGGGAGGACCATCTGATCCTCCCTCTCTCTCCTCTTACCCTGTGCAAGCACCCGACGATGCCTGCACATAGCCGAACGACGTTCGACAGTCTGCCTGACGTCGTTCGTTCGCTTGCGCCACCGAAGCGGTGTGCCACCCTTTTCTGTTGGTCACCGGTCTCATCAACTCTCCAAAGACGTTGTCGGCTGCAACAATAAATTTTTTTTTATTAACAATCCCTAATGCTGACGGTCAAAGAGGGAAAATTGAATTCGATGGGATTTTGATGACCCAAAAGAAAATATCAAGGCAAAATTAAATATTTCAATGATTCAAAAAGAACAAGAGGCTCTAATTTTAATTGTTTGATTGATTTAGGAAAATCATCTATCTTTACCTGTAGATATGTTCATGCTAAATCATTGAAAAAATAAAAAATAAATAAAGTATAATGCAGAAGCGTACTCAAATTCATCGTTGCATCGATAGATCTTGATGGGGTTTGATCTTCCAAAACCTGTATTGATGACATTTCCTTTTTCTTTAAACCTAACGAGAGAAGGACACTTTTTTTCTTGATGAGGAAGAAAAAAAGAACAACCACTGTATATGGTTTTGAGGAGCATAACTGTAACCACCCTATAATCTTCTTTTCAATTTAACCAATTATAAAATAAAATAATTGACATATTGGGGGCACATAAGGTTACTTTATAAGATGTCATGATCACTTTAAATGTGCTTTTACTTTAGATAGTTTATAATGAGTGATTAATTATATACATGTAGGCTCACATGAAATATCTAACGTATAAGTTATAAGAAATGAATCCAACAGTAACTTTGTAGTATTTCAACCACTGTTCAATTGATTTTTGTTTTGTAGCATGATCTGTATTTGACCAAAAAAACTACACATTATGACACAAATCTTATTTTAGAGCAATCACATTTTGTTGTTGCTCCCGTTGATATTAATGGAAGAAATTACCAAGTGCTCTTGTTTCTGTTTTGCAATGCTTTCGCATAATATTTATTGTGTTAAAAAAAGATTCTGAAATTAGCAACTAAAAGCTTCTGCAGGTTGTGGCTGGGCTTGTATTCAATTGCTGGTTGAAGCTAATGGATTTTGTATCAGACGCTGGATATATGTAGGTTAAGAGGATGCTGGTTGGATTAGAAGTTCATAAAATGGATGTACATTACATGTAACGGATATTGGGGCATAAGACAATCCCAAACAGTGCCTTTGAGCCAGCTCTATCTTTTGTTTTAATTGATTATGGAATGACAGGTTCAAATTCACTTGGCTCCGACTAGTGTAATATCAAAATGCAACCAATTTTAATATAGCGGGGTTGGCCTGAATATTTGTTAAGGATGTTTGAACTCTCAAAGTTTATCATATAGCTGTGAATATGTAATTTGATGTTGAGACATGATGTTTTAAAGTGTATAATGTAGAACGGCATGTGAAAGTGCTTATATTATTATTCTTTTCGTTCAAAAAAGAATAGAAGCGGTTTTGTTAGAGTGGTTAAAGGATACTATGGTTTCAGTGTGATGAAAGAGAGAAGAGAGAGAAGAAGGGGGGGGGGGGGAGAGAGGAAAGAGAGGTTGAGAAAGCATACTCGTACACTGACAGAAGTACAGGGAAGGAAAAAAGAAAGGGCGGACAGAGAGAGAGAGAGCGTACGCGTGTAAAGAGGTGTTTTAAGAAAGTCTTTGAGTGAGGGGGTGTTTAAAAAAAGGACCGTCCAATGAAGGAGATCAACGGTTAGTGGTTGCGCCGATCCAAAACAGGTGGCCAAACCAACGCATTTCTCTCTCTCTCTCTCTCTCTCTCTCTCTCTCTCTCTCTCTCTCTATATATATATATATATATATATATATATATATATATATATATATATATATAAACCAAGTGAGAGTGGATCTACGCATCTCCATCAGGGTGAGAATTGTGTTGAGAATTGTGTTGGTGATTCAACGCAGCCGATAATCAGTTACATAAGACATGACCTCATCCGGGTTCCTGTTCAACCCAACTCAGCATCTCTCAATTCGACCACCTTAGCATATCTGGGTTACGTCCATGAATCGACGAAGTTCGCCATCTCTGACTATAAAACCTACATACAGTTTTATATAATCGAATCACAACAGCACACACACACACACATCATAAGTTCAATAACGATGGAGGCGCTGATGCCCTTCCAAGAGATCGTCTTGGAGATCCCCGAATTCCTTAGCATCTACAGAGATGGACGTGTGGAGAGGCTTAGCGGGACGGAGAGGATCTCACCTTCCCTCGACCACCAAACAGGGGTGTCCTCCAAGGACGTCACCATAGACCCCGAGACGGGCCTCTGCGTCCGCCTCTACCTCCCCCCTCTCGCCCCTCCGAAGCGGCGGCCCCTCCTCGTCTACTTCCACGGCGGCGGGTTCATCATCCAGTCCTCGAAATCACCATTATACCACAATTACCTCAACTCCCTCGTGGCCGAATCCGGCGCCGTCGCCGTCTCCGTCGAGTACCGCCTCGCACCGGAGCACCCCGTCCCGACCCCCCACCTCGACTGCTGGGCCGCCCTCCAGTGGGTGGCGCGACAGACAGGTCCCGGAGCCGAGCCGTGGCTCGCTGAACACGCCGACCTCGGCCGCCTCTTCCTCGCCGGCGACAGCGCTGGCGGCAATCTCGTCCACCATGTCGCCATGCTCGCCAGCGGGAAGTCCGAAGTTTTCGGCTCAGCTTCAGTCACCAACGAGCCGGTGAAGGTCGAGGTGAAGGGGGCCATTCTGGTTCACCCTTTCTTCTGGTCGTCCGTCCGGATCGGCCGCGAGACACCGAAGGCAAACGCGACCATGAGAGTGTTCTGGGCGGTGTCGAGCCCCGCGAGCTCCGGCGTCGATGACCCCCTCATCAACCTGCTGGCGGTCGGCTCGCCGCCGCTCTCCGGCTTGGAGTGCCGGCGCGTGCTGGTCGCCGTCGCCGGGAAGGATCTCTTGCGGGATCGCGGCTGGTGGTACTCCGAGGCCTTGACAGCTAGCGGTTGGGACGGGGTGGTGGAAGTGGAGGAGGCGGAGGGGGAGAACCACGTCTTCCATCTCTTCAACCCGGGGTCGGAGAAGGCCAAGCTGCTGCTCAAGCGATTTGCTTCCTTCATCAACGGTGACTGACGTCATCTGGGCCGTCCATTCTGTGCCGGAGGGGGTTGATATGACGCTCTTCCTGCCAAAAAATTACTTTCCTACAATAAAGTAGCTTGGTTGCTTCAGTTGACGTTGTGGAAAATAATGCAATATTGTTTTGCTACTGCAAGATAAAAAATAAAATAAAACATTTGGTGTTTATAGTTATCCCCGTTATAGGCGAGAGCAGATCGTATAAAACAGGAGCGAAGCAGGGATCTAGAGAGACCAATCACATGACACCATTTCACGTGGGGCCTGCACTTTGTAGCTGTGGGCCCAATACGATGCTGTCATGCTATTGGCTATAGCACTTAGCCACTCCTTTGATCCCCAACTGCAGCTTTTGTAGTGTTTATGGTTGATGATTGACATTGCTAGTATTACTTACCGTTTTATGTCTGTATGTCACTAAAAGTCCGAAAACTTGTTTAAGTGCATCCACTTATCCAATAAAGCGTGATAAGCTGAAAATTAGTATTTTTGCCAAAAATTGTATTTTTGCAAAAAATTGCATTTTCTCTTATAATGGGACAAGATGGGAAATTGCATCAAGCTGCACAACAGAGCATACGGGCCACCTTGTCCCGTTTATCTCGAAAAGTGAGTGGTGTTTATGGAGATGTAAACTGCTCGGATTCGGTTCTGATGCAGGTATTATCAGATCCTATTATGCTCTGCTTGCCAGTCAGAGATGGGAGTGGAGATGGCAAAAAAAAAAAAAGCTTTCTATTTTATATAATTTTTAATGTTTTTATATTCTACATGCCACAATTTAAAAAAATTTAATTTGATCAAGATCTTTATATTTTTATATTTTTTTAATATTAAACTTTTTTTGAGATAATATTTTTTTAATATTATACAAACCAGTATTTTCCCTATATTTTGCAGCAGCTAAACATACCGGCAATTTTGAAAATTGCTAAACATGACAATGATTTTCTCTTAAAAAACATTAATCACAAAAACAATTTTCAAATATCGCTGGTATCACTAAACATAACAATTTCAATTGAAATTTTTTAAAAGTATTATCGATTTTGAAAGTCATTGGTATGTTCAGTAATTTGTAAAAATACATTGGTGACGCGTTCTGGTGCATGAGAAGTTGGGCAGCACGATAAATTTACTTTGCTACGTATGAACTTAGGTCCGATCACTGAGGCGTGGTTCTGTGTTCGGGACCGATCACTCTATAAGCGTTCGGCACTTCTAATAAGAATAGTACACTGGGACCCATTCTTAAACAACGGACCACGCTCTTTTTATCGGTGGCAGCTACTACTTGGCTCCTTCTAGTTGGCTTAAATTAGGGATGGCAGTAAACTCGACCCTTTATTATTTATCTTTTCTGAGACAAGTGGTGTAAGTTTTTATGAAATAGATTTTTAAAATAATATTTTTGAATAAAATAATTTATGCAAGCTAGATACCAAATAATAAAAACTGGCTCGCATGAGTGGTGGAGTTTGGGTCGATCTCAGGGAACGGGAGAAACACTTTGTATTCCACAGAAAACTAATCTACTCTTTATTGCCTTGAAAAATAAAAGAATTAATTAACTAAGAGTGTAGCCTTTTGTGGAGGGCTTAAACAAATACAAATAATTAAGTGGCCATAATACAAACCCAAAATGAATAAATCCTAAGCTAAAAAGAAAAAAAAAAGGGTGTTCAATGCTTGGGCTTCTAGTTCCTTTTGATGCCTATGCTTTATTTGATATTCCTTTACTTATTGTTGAGGGCTCCCTGAGAGGCTCAAAATAGACTTTTGAGGGGACCTTTTGGGGACTTCATAGGGTTTTTTAGGGGCTTGTTTGAGAGCTATCAACCATTTTTTTGCAAAACAAAAACATAAAACACTAACAAAACACAGAAGAACTAGACAAAAATTTAATGTTAATTCAAAGAAAAATCACAAAAACAAGAATCTAACTGCTAATAACAAACTAACTACATGTAACAACAATGAACTAACATGTAAAAAACTAATTCACTAAATGACAAAACAACAAAAGTAACTAAATAACAGTAAGAATCTAACCGATGTAACAAACTAATCACTTGAACAGGAAAAACAAACTACTTAATCAACAAAAACCGTAAATCTAAAATTTAATTACTCTTGACAAACTAACTATCTAAAGAAGAATTCAAATAACAACTGATTGGCCTAATTATGAACTAAAAACAACGTGAACAATACTAATTTAACTAAACATGGTTGAAGCTAAATAAAGTCCTAAATGACTAAAATTTTAAAACACATAGATGCCAAACTAACTAAAAACAAAATATATTAATCTAATTAGCTAGAGTTAATATTGTGAAACACTTACTATGGCTGAAGCAAAAACGGAATTATGTGAACCTATGAATCACTGACTCACACATGAAACAACTTAAAGAAAAATAGCATATAACCAGCTAATTAACAAACTAATGTATTTTTAAACAATGAAAATGTGGTATCCAAAACTATTTAATATCATACGACAATTCTGATCTAAACTAAATAAAATTCTTGCAAGAGATTAACTTAGACAAATTCAAGAACACGTCAAAGGGAGAAAATCATGAACTTAACTAAGCACTAATTACTGAAATAAGACGTCTTAACTACATCTAGAAACGTAGCAAGAATTAACATAAATGGATAAGCTAATGTAACTAACAAGAAATTCTACAGGCTTGTGAGAAAGCTATCGTCAATAGCGCTGAAACTATGAGTCACCTTGAGTTGTGTGAATGATTGAATCACTCGTGAGCGGACTTTAGTTTGTGTGTATGCACTGCGAGAAGCATGCTAAATATGAGTTTTATGGCACACACACCATGACGCAGCAGACCAGCGTATTCTGCAGAGGTGCAACCTGATGGATCACATTGCAGTCAAGATCACGCTAATTGTGATATAGCAACCCTGTAGGTCAACGATCTATTAAAAGTCAGCAACACAAAAACATAACACAAAATGACTACACCCAGCGAATGGATTGATTAAATCAACGAATCTTGGCTGAATATACCGATCTGCGTAACAATATCAACTATTGCACAGATCTGTAACCCAGCATCAATTTGTTCGGGTCATTCTTCTGGAATATTCAATATGGGTTCATTAGTGCACACAAATCCAAAGAATCCAGCGTTTCTATTGACAATCACACAAGATCGTTCATAGGCTAGCAATACACGCAATGATGTGTTTTGAAGAAAACTAACACCAGACCAAAATTAAACACATGCACTCTAACTTTATTTATTTATTTAATTAATTAACACTATCTAGAACATCAGGCCAGAATAACATCGCAAAGCTAACTTCTACGATGTGGAGACAAAACACATAAAAATCAGATCATGTTGTATGCAATGAATATGCAAAAAATCAAACATAATGCATGCAATGATTATAAAAACTATGTACGGAGATAGGGGAGAAGAAGCAAACTATGTGATTTACCTCTGATGAAAGGGTTGAGAAAAAGAAGATGATCTTTCCTCCAAGTTGCACGTACCTCTGACGATGGGGATAAGGAGAAGCCGACGATAGGAGTAATTAGAAGCAAGACAAAACAAGAGGGAAGGAGGAAACGGGGGAGGAACCGACCATGAGTGAAACAGGGGAGGAATAGAAGAGAGGGAGGTAGAGGACATGTTTTCCAAAAGAGAAGACGTGGGTTCTTGCTGGAAAAATATTATTTATACTAAGCATTAGGTCAAAATACATTTTTTCTATGAAAGTCAAAACAAATTTCACAAATTCCAAAAAAGATCTTCCTTAAAAATGTATTTTTCAAAAGAGACTCTTCTAAATTAATTACAATTAGTACATTAACTCCTAATCTAATTAAACTACAAATTAGAAACTTCTAAACTAAACAAAAACATTGAAAAATGCAGGGCAAGTTCTGAAATATACGATTTTCCAATATTTTCAATTTCAATGGAGTTTATTAAAAATACTGATAAAAATGAGTTTTGAATGCAATTTTTCACTGGAGCATGCATAAAATAGTATGAATAGAGTGAAAAATATATGCATGATCAAATTCCCTTGTTTTTATCGTTTGCTAGTCTTCGAGCACACTGACCTCGAATAAAAAGCAAAAGACAAACTAAACAAAGCAAAAACCTAACTCACTTTCGTAGGAATCACGGTTGCATTTAGCGTATGCAACAAGCCCTGTAAACCACTGAGTTACCTCAGTGGACGAGTAAGGTCTTGTGAGGGTTTGCAGTAATGTTACTCACAAACATCCCTGTCATGTATACATAAAAAATCAAATTCAAAAAGCATTAGGCAATTGAAGAGTTTATTTTCACAAATATTTCATGTCATTATACTTTCAAAAGATAATTAGAGTGTATTACATACCACCATAGAGTAAAACCTTTTCTTTTACTTTTCTAAATATCATAATTATTTATGCTTTATTCTTAGAAAATCAAATATATACATGTCATTGTTTACTTATCCTCACTCATATGTTTTTTGCATAGGTTTTCTCAATATTTATTCCTAAGCAGTGAACTTTTTCTTTCTTTTTTCTTCCAGATTTTCAATTTTTCTACATTTTTTCTTTCTTTTTGTTGAGCACTATATCAAATTTACAGTTTTCGAAACTCATGTAACGAGCTTTGGGTCAGTGACTCCCATGCCAGACGACCTTAGAGCACTAGATACAAAGTATTCCTCAAACTTAATTGCTCGAATCACTAGACCTTCCATTTTAATAGTTTTACGTATAGCTTGCTTCTTCTCATGTGCAATGTCAACATCTATTAGGCTCTCTTTAAAATCCATGTAATGGGATTTCAGGCCGATGGCTCCTAAATCAGATATCTTTAGGACACAAAGTGTAAACACCCCTGAGGCTCTACTTGCTCGGACAAAATAGGCCACATATATTAACTCAGACAAAGAAGTAACTTTCTTTATTATCCTTTTCGACATGGAACTCAAACACTTCAACTTATGTCTGAGCCCAGCTACTGGAAAATACAAAAAGATCAAACAACTAAATATATGCTCCTTTTCACTTTTTGAGCTCTTCTTTTCAATTTTTGTTCATTTGCTTAGTTTTCATAAATAAACCGTGCATATTAATACTTGTGGTTCAAAATAAATTCTTACATGCATCTATTGCCATTTCTTTGAAATCCACATAAATAATCATACTTTTCTAGACTAGTGTCATAAAAAGTTTTTGTGGGGCTTAAAATTTTTCTAAAATATTAGATTATGTAAAACATTTATATAAGGTCAAATTCATTCCTTAAAAGCCTAATTTGTTTGAGTTTTCATCAATGTGTAGATACGTAGACATAAAAAGATTTGAGTGTGCAAACTACACCCTCCCCCATGCTTGAATGACACTATCCTTAGTAGCACTCCCTTATGTTTGCATGAAACTATATGAATGCACATGAGAGACAGAAAAAATAGGAGGAAAGTAGTAGAAGTCACCTGATCCGCACTGTGGAATCTTACCTGATGTTGCCTTGTACTGGCTCTGCAGAGATTCCACCTGTCTCAATATTTAGAACTCATAAAAAAATGCACAAAATGCAATGCATATATGATCTAACATTCATGCTCATGAACAAAGAAAATGACAGAAAAATAACAAAACTACTAATATCACAACACAAATATGGGTTACCTCCCATAGAGCGTTAAGTTTTACGTTCTTAGTCAGACGGATCTCTGGTGACCCTTTATCGTCCATGAGATTAATGGGCGTGAAGTCATGCTCAATAGAATAGATCTCGAAGAACTCATTGAGATGACAGTAGGGGTATTCATTACTAAGGCCATAAAAAGATGGCAATATTTGGATTATACTGACCTTGATCTTGAACTATGTTGCTCCTATAATGGGTCTAGCGATGCAAAACACATGAGTATATTCATTGGGAATGAAATACACCCTCAGAAAATGGGTTCACTGCTGATCCTCAGACATGGGGCCGGATCGATGGGCTCTCCTAATAATAGACTCGGGGTCCTCAACAGTCTCAACAAGCTCGGGGTCAAGCGAGTGTCGCCCTTGTATACACCTCAAGGTAGACTGATGTTGAAACCATTCTAAAGGAGGGTCTTTCTATCTACCTAACACGCAGCGTGATCAAAGCACAATAAACCATGACGTGGGTAAAATAAAATAAGGAAGAAAAACAGTAAACACACACCACACACTTTCACCCAAACATATATTTTGCGAAAAGCAAACTATGAGCACGGTACCAATCGTGTACAGTCACCTCCTAAAGGTAGCCTAATAGGTGAGCCGTGTAGAAATAATAAACTGGTCTCTAGGGCTCACAAGCACGTGGTTCTAGAATCTTAAGTACTGAAATAAACTAACAATCCTGAGTAATAAGCAGAAAAATAAACTTGTAGCCCTAAATAAGTAACAAAAAGGAAACTAGCAATCCTAAATAAAATGAAAATACAGAATGAGAAATAAAGTGAATACTCGTATCTTTCGCAGTTCCCCAGCAACGGTACCAAAAATTTGGTACAACTTTTATGAAATAGATTTTTAAAATAATATTTTTGAATAAAACAATTTATGCAAGCCAGGCACCAAGTAATAAAAATCGGCTCGCATGAGTGGTGGAGTCTGGGTCGATCTCAGGAAATGGGAGAAACACTTTATATTCCACAGAAAACTAATCTACTCTTTATTGCCTTGAAAAATAAAAGAATTAATTAACTAAGAGTGTGGCCCTCTGCGGAGGGCTTAAACAAATAAAAATAATTAAGTGGCCTTATTACACACCCAAAATGAATAAATGAATAAATCCTAAGCGAAAAAAAAGAAAAGGGGCTTCAATGCTTGAGCTTCTAGTCCCTTTTGATGTATTTGCTTTATTTAATATTTCTTTACTTATTGAAGTAGCTTGGTTGCTTCAGTTGACATTATCGAAAATATGCAATATTGTTTTGCTACTGCAAGATAAAAAAAATAAAACATTTGGTGTTTATAGTTATCCCCATTATATGTGAGAGGAGATCGTATAAAACAAAAGCAGGGATCTAGAGAGTGGTTAATAGCCAATCACATGACACCATTTCACGTAGGGCGTGCACTTTATACCATTTTACGTATAAAACCCTGTCTTTTGATTAAATATGTGTCATATATTCTTTGCTGCATTTTAAAAGATATGCCACAAACATAGGTGATGATATGCATCTGGCCATACATGAGACACTGTAGCTGCATTTGCGTGATCACCATCTGTAAGTACAACTTTAGGGTTCTTCCCATTCATTGCCTGTGTAAATACTCTAAACAACCACTCAAAGGTTCAAGTCAAGAGTGAATCCAATGCCTGTATCCTTCTTATCATGTGCATCATTAGTGCACATGTTTACTTCTTCAGGTGAGTCATTAGTACATATGTTCACTTCTCCATAACTTTCTAATGATTGAGATACATCATCTTCACTGCAACTAGATGATAAGCTCACCACTGTCATAAGCAAGATATCAATTTGTGTTAGCCAGCACACATGTTTACTACGATTTATTCAAGATGCATATAACAACGAATATCGATTAGTTAAGCAAGTCAAAGAAATGATTGAATGAATCATAGTATAAAAGCAACAACGATTTGTTAATTGCTTAAACTATACATCGAGTTGTTATTTATCATGCCAATAAAAGAAACAATTTATCGTATAAATGTGTTGACAATAGTGATTCAAGTGACAATGATTTAATTATATCTAGGACGCTGTGAATCAATTTCAATAGAAATCGCTAAATGAGCAACGATTTAAATACGTAAATCACCACCATAAGCACGCAGTAATATAAATTTTGCACGCACACGTTTTAAAATAATACTACAAATATCTTATAAATCGACACTAGAAAACATATAATATCTTACAAATTGATATATATATATCACATAATATATTACAAATCGATATGAAAATTCAGCATAATTGCTTATAAATCAATATTAATAAATAAAATAATATCTCACAAATCGATAGTATGTTATTACAACCGCGATTTGTGATACATTGCATATACTGAGTGAATGGACGGTACCAGATGGGGTAGAGGCCCTTCCTCGTATTTGTAACCAAGCATTCTTGTCAACAGGTCTTAACGTCCTACAAATATCTTTAATTTTCCAACCGTCGAAAAGCCAACATCCACCTGTAATAACAAAACAATACCTTAATAGCACTTACGATGATATACGTTCTTCAACAATAGCATGATGACATGGAAAGATACTCACGATGCCTTAATGGCACTTGTTCAAATGTTTGTGCGTCATTGCTTTTTTCATATTGCCTAACGAAGACGAAGAAGAATAGAAGACTGTAAGAAGAGATGATCTACAAATTTCCCTATGATGCCCACCAATGATCGAACCAGTCGATCAATTTATAGTTATCTCCACGAGATAGGAATGAACCCGGGAATGTTTTGTAACACAAGGCAAGAACAAGAAGGCGACAATGTGTTGTAACATAAGCTAAAAACCAAGGCGGGAACCTGGACTCGCGGGAATGTGCAAAGCTATTTACGGGAGAACATTTATGTCAAACACATATCTATCTTACGGGAGAACATTTATGTCAAATGTATATCTATCTTTTTTATATATTATTTTATTCTAAAATCATCATGGGTAACATTGGCGTATGAATTATTGCAGGTCCCAAGATATTCCTCCATGCACCCCCAAACACACGAATTTGTCTTTGGGGAGAACACACGACCCCCTCTTTTATCTGCAGTTTAGAATGCGAAAAATGTAAAACTGCATTTGATCTGGGCTTGGCAATCGTGGCCAAGCACAATGTGTACTTGAAACTGGTGTCATTCATAAATGTTGACGGATTTTAGTAGGTTGAACGTTATGTCATTCATAAATGCTAACCCATGTCCTCTTATGTAGGGATGGCAGTGGACCGGAGCGGGGGACAAGGTCTCCACACCCGCCCCGTCTCAAACAAATTATCCCCATCCCCGCCCCGCCCCCGCCCCTGTTCCCATCCCCGCCCCCGCCCCATCCCCATCCTCGTCCTGTTTGTATTTCTGTTTCTAATATTAAAAAAAATAGAGATTACCCCTTTTTAGTTTCCCTTTTATCGGGTGTCGAGGGGTAGGATTTGCCGAGAGGTGTCGTCACAGATGTCGTCGGGGCAGGGTGATTTTCACTAGAGCTTGCATCGTCGGGCCACGATCGAAACGCCCAAGAGCGAGTCTCTAGAATGGTGGGGCCCGTTTCAGGACATGGTGATTGGTGGCCATTGCCACCGTTGACAGACGGGGTGGAAGTCGGCAGCTCCTCGCAGTCGCGATCGTCCTCTATCCTTAGAAGCAACACCTTCTTGCTACTGTCCGACATCGCTTCCTTCGTCCCTCGACGGACTCCGACGATGATGGTTGCCGATGGTGGACAAAGAGGGAGGGTTGAGGGCAGACGAATGTGGTGCTGCTGTTGTACACGATTTAGGGTTAGTAACTTAGTAAGTTAGTAATTTTTTTAACCGGGATGGGGCAGGATTGAGGCGGGGCGGGGATGGGGTGGGGCGGGGCAAGGGAAAGTGTAAGTACATCCCCGAACGGGGATGGATTTTAACCTTTGTCCCTGCCTCCATCCCCGTTTCATACCCTTCATCCCCGGTCCAAACGGGGCGTGGCCCCGCTTTCCCCCGGTCCACTGTCATCCCCACTCTTATTGGTGAATGGGGGGTAGTGGGTTCAACGGAGGGAGAAATGAGGTGAATTGGGCCCCACCCATCGCATGGTTAAAAAAGGAGCCACACACAAATCCCTGTAGATGCTTCTCTTTTGGGTACGTAGGTCAAAATTTGAATTGGTCTAACCCAAAGTCCAAAATGAGTTCTTTCCTCTAGAAGGATCTGAATTCAAGATTCAAATTATACGGATTAACTATTTTGGGTCTCCACAAGAATCCAAGCTAAATCCTCATGGTCCAAATAGACCTTTTAAGCATTTTGGATATTTTAAGTATTATTTATTAGTTAGTTACTCCAAACCATACTTTGGCGTCGATTATTTGTGAAAATAATTAAAATTAATCAATTCATTGCTAAATAATTAAGAAAAAGGCCAAAAATGAATAAACAAATGAAAAAAACCTTGGCCCACAACCTGCTCGTTATGACCGTGAGGCTAATCCCGTCTAGCCAGACTTATTATATTATATATACATAATATACATTATATGTATACACACATATATATATATATATATATGTATATACATATAATGTCAACCTCTACTTACAACTACATTCACTTACAGCCAAACATGGTGAGGAATAAAAAAAAAATGAATTCTTGAAAATGTTACTTATGCTTTCAAACATTAATACAACTTCTTTAAAATTCATTTCCCTGGAACTCAAGTTTTTTGTATTTCCTCGGGCTCCTTGCAAAATCCTTCAACACTGGTTCCCAAATAAAGCGTTAACTTAGTTGGGTGCAAGCTGTAAGATGGGTACTCACCTAGACTGGGCCGTATAAAAAAATTCTATATTGTTAAATTCTTGCTTCTTAGGTGAATGATAGTCATGGCTGAAGAATGGACGGCCAAACTTTGTCCACATCTAGAAGCTTTTTGATGGAATTTGGGGGAGGTCGGCACTGTCCCGTGGACTACAAACAAAACCAAGCTTACAATTTATGGTGAAATATAAAGACCACACCCATCATCATCCATCTCGTCCTTCCCGTAGTTGGGTGTAAGCTGTAAGATGGTACCCACCTAGACAAGCCCCATAAAAATTATCTATATTGTTCACTTCTTACTTATTTGGTGAATGATAGTGATGGCTTAAGAATGAACGGCTGAAATTTGTCCACATCAAGCTTTTGTTGGATTTTGGGGAGGCCGAATCAAGTGTAATCACATGGCGTTTGTACCTGATCCTAATTACTTTTGGGGTGCCGTTCATTTTGTTGATGGACGGCATCTAAGGTGCCTTGAACAGACTTCTATGCACGGTACAAGCAAAACCAAACTTATAATTTATGATGAAATATCAAGACCATACACATCATCATCATCATCATCCATCTCGTCCTTCCCGTCGCAGAACGATGGAGCACTCCCAAGAGATCATTACAGAGATCCCGGAATTGATTCGCGTCTACAAAGACGGAGGTGTGAGAGGTTCAAGGGAACGGAGAGGGTCCCGGCTTCTGTTGACCACCAAACAGGGGTCTCCTCCAAGGACGTCACCATAGACCCTGACACGGGCCTCTCTGCTCGCATCTACCTCCCCCCACTCCCCAACGACGAATCTCCGAAGCGGCGCCCCCTCCTCGTCTACTTCCACGGCGGCGGCTTCGTCATCGAGTCCGCCAATTCCCCCCTCTACCACAGTTACCTCAACTCCCTCGTCGCCGAGTCCGGCGCCGTCGCCGTCTCCGTCGACTACCGCCTCGCCCCGGAGCACCCCGTCCCGACTTGCCACCTCGACTGCTGGGTTGCCCTCCAGTGGGTGGCGCGCCAGACTGGTCCCGGCGCAGAGCGGTGGCTCGCTGAGCACGCTGACCTCAGCCAGATCTTCCTTGCAGGTGACAGCGCCGGCGGCAACCTTACCCACCACGTCGCCATGCTCGCCGGCGGGGTTTCCGAAGTTTTCGGGTCGGCTTCGGTCGCCAACGAGTCGGTCGAGGTAGAGGTGAAGGGGGCCATTCTGGTTCACCCGTATTTCTGGTCGACGATCCGGATCGGCCGCGAGACGCCGGAGATGTCCGCGATCGTGGAGTTGCTCTGGGCGGTGTCGTGCCCAGCAAGCCCCGTCGTCGACGACCCCATCTTAAACCCGCTGGTGGTCGGCTCGCCGTCGCTCTCCCGCTTGGGCTGCCGGCGGGTGCTGGTCGCCGTCGCCGGGGAGGACATCCTGCGGGATCGCGGTTGCTGGTACTACGAGGCCTTGACCTCTAGCGGTTGGGACGGGGTGGCGGAGATCGAGGAGACGGAGGCGGAGAACCACGTGTTCCATCTCTTCAACCCTGAGTCGGAGAAGGCCAAGCTGCTGCTGAAGCGATTTGCTTCCTTCATCAACCGTGATTGACGCCATACTAGCCGTCCGTTCTGTTTCGGGGATAATAACACATGTTCTTCTTACCTAAAATTTACTCTTCTCCGTAGTTTGGTGCTTTTGTTGACGTTGTGGAAAATAATCACAGTTATTTTTGCTACTGAAAGAGACAAAAAGATATTTGAAATATATATATATATATAGCTGCCAGATGTATTTTTCCGCAAAAAATCATGGAAAAATGCATTTTTTAGGGTATGATTGATAGCTTGTTCAGGGTTGGACGAAATGAACAAAACGAAGGGAACAGAACATTGGTTCTTCTGTAACAACTGTTCCAAGTCTAGCGTTTGTTTGGACCGTACTCAAATGCTATGTTTCAAATGTTCGTTGTTTGATGATGATGTGCGAATAACTTGGACAATCAAGGATAATGGGTCGAATCACACCCCAATGCTTGGTTTGGACCTTACTCAAATGCTATGTTTCAAAAACATGATATGGGTCTTTGAATTTCGCCCAGATCCCTCGGCACTGACGTCTTTCACCAGATATACATAAGCAAAGGCACCTTCTCTGAGTTGCCTGACTATTCTGAACTTGTTCTCATTGATCCAAACGCCCCCCCACCTCCATTAACAGCGTCATTGAGATCATTCAATCTGGAAAACAAGCAACCCATCTTCTCCCTATAGAGTCCAAGAACCTAAATCATATCAAACCAGTCCAAGATCTAGCCTTGCAATCAATGTAGACCTACCCAATCTCATGAACGTTCCCCTCGGATCATGAACTCGTTCAAGGAGGGGGGGGTGTGCCTCTGTGAAAGCAAGCACACCGGAGAGAAGAGGAAGGCACAGGCGAACGCCAACCTCCCGTGAAGCAAGGCAATGGAGAGTTCGACAGGGTCGCCAGCTGCTCAAAGAGGAAACAGGGACAGTGGCGCCGATGGGTTTGCTCACCGAAGAGAGAATGGGGAAGCAAACCGACGAGAGAGAGACACATCGACGGGTGCGATGTGCTCGTCGATGCATTTTTTTTTGTTTCCTCAGTTCCTGTTCATTTTGTAACGAGGTGTGGGGGGAGGTGGATCAAAAATTATGCAGTATAATGGGCGCGGTGGATGCACAGAATGCCATCCACCGCGTCCAACGTTTGTTGAAAATCGCCGTTCAAAACAAGATTTTTGTCTGAATCACGCTGAGAACGATGCATCAAACATACCCTTTGGGATTCATCAGTGCTTTTGAAGGGCCACTAAAAGTGGCAGTGAAGCTGGGACCTTTAGTGGCACTTCAAAACGCCGCTAAAAGCCTTTTCTAAATATGAGGTGCATCCTTAAAGGTCTTTAGCGATGCTTTTGAATTGCTGAAAAAGGTCTCAGCAAAACTAGCAGCTTTTGCTTCAAAAGTGCCGCTAAAGGCCCTTTTTAAGGCTTTTGCACATTTTTTGTGCAATTTTTTTTGTTGACCATCCATCAAGCATGTGCAATAGACAATCAACACGATTAAGCATGGTTAAGCAGTTATTGATCAAGCATATTCTCTCTCTCTCTCTCTATATATATATATATATATATATATAGAGAGAGAGAGAGAGAGAGAGAGAGACGGTGCTAAACCCATTTGGTGCTAAATCGAAGCTAAAGCGTGTTGGCCGCCCATTATGCGCATTGATGGATGATCAGTGCGCAAAAAACCTTTAACGGTATACTAAAAGCGCCAATAAAGGTTGTCTCTTAGATTGTGGAAGCTAATTATTTTGATCCAAAAACCCTTAAAAACCAATTGGGTTTTTCATTCATATTAGGGTTTTGGTGTAAAATGCACATAGGAAACAATTGGTTCCCCCAAAAAAACTCAAAAGTCTAGGAGAAGTGGACCAAGAATTGCTGCCAGACTCTTCAAGTTTTTGACCAAAATTCTACTGCCTCATATAGCAAAATAGTAGTCATTGACACCCCGTCTTGTCATCAAAACTGAAACACCACTTTCCCTCCCTATCATCCCTTGTCACCAAAAAGTTTCTAACACCAATTGGGTTGTCATCAAACACTTTTTGATGACAATGGTTCATATAGGCCCCGACATATAATGAGAGATTTTGAAATCATTGAGTAACCTAATTTTTCTCAAAATTTGTGAGGCCTCTTCAGGTTCTATAGATAAGGGCTTCTTTTCGGATCCGTTGTCGATATACCCAAGATAATCACTTAAAGGTACTGATAGAATTATCCGATTTCAAAAGTTACCACCACCAATATAACCAAGTTCACCAGTTAAAAATATTAGTAGGGGGATTCAGATATCCAAATTATATGACAAGATTTTTTCAAAAACTCTCTAAAAAAAGAAAGGCTCTAATACTAAAAGAGAGAGTGCCAAACGTCTGCAGGATCAGACGATGGGTCCCAAAGAGGCTCAGGTTAGGGGGCCCAGCCGGGGACAATGGATCCAAACAATGAGGGTTCAGACGGCTGAATGGCCGGACTGTGAGGCCGGTCCTGGGGAAGCTTGGGTTAAAGGGCCGAGCCTGATGGTAGGGGTCTGGACGGTAGGAGACCAGACGATGAAACTGCAGATTTCGGGTTTGCAAATGATAGGTAGCAGATTAAATGCAGTCTGCAAGTCTTGCAGACGGTGAAAACCAAACGACAAAGCCCTGCCAGACGGCGAATCCCACAGACATATGGGTTTGCATATGGTGAATCTTCAAACGACAGGAGCTAAACTACAAAATCTTTTAGAACAGTCTGTGGTCAGCTTTAGATTCATGTTTAACTCTCAAACCTAGTAAGGTTTCATGAGGTGGTGCAAACGAACTTCAACTAGACCTAACCAACAATGTGAACCAAGAAAACCTTTTTCACTTGGATTGAATATGTTACATTTTGTTAAATAATGGGACATTGTTCATTCCAAATTTATGTATTTTAATGCAAATAAAGGCAGGTAGTGCGTGGAGTAAAAGCTATTTTTTTTTAAGGAAAAATAATCAGAATATTATTCAAAATAAAGAGGAATAATACATTAGGAATGGCGAGGTGTCAATTCCATGAATGAACAAAGGGCAAATGGTTCAAGTAACTTTGGCCATTTGAAGAGAATTCGTTGCGAGAGCTTTCCAAGGGCAGCATTCACCAAAACTGTTGGGGGAAGCTGAAATTTTATGTACGGCCGAGCGTTACTTTGTAGCCAAATAAGCCTCTACATAATAAGCACAAAACATCTCTACACAAACCTGATTTTACTGCTCATATTTTTGATAAAAGGGGCAATCACACTACAAGAAAAACTTCAATTAGCAATGGATATTTGCGACAAATTTTTTTCGTCGCCCATTTACGATGGATTAGCGAGAGAAAAATATCTGCCGCTAACATTCGAAGTATTTGTGGAATTAGCGACGAAAAACATATATATGGTCGTGAGTTAGTGACGGATTAGTTATGGCCAAATTTCATCTCAAACTCTATCGCAAATAAGCTACGGCTCAGCAACAGAAATTTTTTGTCGCTACTCCATCGCAAAGTTGCGACAGAGTTTGGCCGTCGCTAATCCATCGCTAAATTTCCCTTAAATCTCTAATGCGAGCCCCTTTTCTCTTTTTTTTCTGATGTCGCCCACTCGCTGCCCGTCGAGCTCCTATCGCCCGCCCGCCCGCCCGCCGCCGTCGCCCATCGACCTCCCATTGCCCGCCTGCCGCCTGTCGACCTCCCATCCGACAACCGCAGATGACCCCCCACCCCCTCTCTCTCTCTCGGGTTGTCGGAGGGCCAACAACCCCTATCGAGCCCTCCTCTCTCTCTCTCTGTGGTTGTCGGGAGGCCGGCAAGAGACCAGTGGCCACCTGCCGCATCTCCCCCCCCCCCCTCTCTGTGTGGTTGCTGGAGGGCCCGCCCTCCGTCTCTCTTTTTCGGGTTGCCGGCAACCCCTGTCGTGCCCTCCCCTCTCTCTCTGTGGTTGTTGGGAGGCCGACAGGAGGCCAGTGGCCCCCTGTCGCATGTCCCGCCCCCCTCACTCTCTGTGGTTGCCGAAGCCCCCCCCTCCCTCTCTCTTTCAGGTTACCGGAGGGCCGACAACCCCTGTCGTGCCCTCCCCTCTCTCTCTGTGGTTACCGAGAGGCTGGTGGCTCCCTGCCGCATCTCTCGCCCCCCTCTCTCTCTTTCGAGTTGCCGGAGGGCCGTCAACCCCTGTCGTGCCCTCCCCTCTCTCTCTCTGCGGTTACCGGGAGGCCGATAGGAGGCCGGTGGACCCCTGCCACATCTCTTGCCCCCCTCTCTCTCTGTGGTTGCCGGAGGGCCCCATCTCAGGGACTGAGCCCTTTAGCTAAGCGAACCAGGCTGGGCTCTGTTCAAACCAAGCTCAACTCGGTAGGATGACTTAGCGGATAGGCATGACCCACGACAAGTGGGTTGTGGCTTCAGCTGTTGCATTAGGTCGGTAGGGGAAAAAGAGCAGAGTGGGAGGGTTGTGCTCGGCACCCTTCTTCCTAGCAAATCTAGGTTGGTGGCCTCCTGCCCCCTCTCTCTCTGTGGTTGGCGGGAGACTGGCAGTAGAATGGCGGACAGGGGTCGTACCCATGTCACTTTCTGTTCTTTAGTATGGCTACAACCTTCTAAGTCTTCACACTTTTGCAGTTTTACGCTGCATCCGCCTTTTGACTTCGCGGCTCGAGCTGCGTATCATTTACACTCGTAGACACTCGAGCGCGCCACAATCTCACAAGGTAGGGAAAAACTTCACGAGGACTTTGAAAACTGCAAATCGGGTAAATACTCGCGGTGAGTAAGTGATGTAAGCGCATCATATGTTATTTAATTTATTGAATGCAACACTTTTTTGTTCACACACTCACTTAGTTTTAGATATCTATGACTGCTTTGATGGAGTTCGGAGATCATGTTGAGCATGATTTTAATGTATGAGAATAGAAGTGTTCTTATTTTTTTATTTTGAATTCAATGCTAGTCATGGTAGTAGTTAGTGGGATATTAGAGTGTGTTTGCTACATGTACATGTTTGACCGAAGGAGGTGTTGGACAAATTGTGGTCCTCATTCATGGTATACAATTGTTTCTCATAATTAATGTATTTCATATTTAATTTTTTTGTTATAGTCATGTCTACTAACTTTCTGAAAACATTTGTAAGCTTCGAATCGCTTCGCGACTACGATGGAGGAGTAGAATGCGAGAAAGGTATGGCAGAAGGTGACTGTCAATCGATTTGCAGACATGTTGCACAATATGAAGATTGCAGCAAGAAAAGCATCTGGCGGGATAGATGATCCACTGCAGTGGAAGGGTCATGGACCTCCTACTATCAGGTCAGATGTTTGGGATGCAATGTGCGACAAGTGGGCAGGGCATGAATTTTGAAACCGCTCAGCGAAGGCTGCACAAAACCGAACGAAAATGCTCGATGCCCATCTACACACAGGTGGATCTAGGACTTTTGGGAGCCACCTAAAGAAAATGATAACTCATCAATATATATATTGTCAATTTTATAAGTATTATTGCAAACCTGTTAAATAATTCTTTTATCATTTAACTTTGTAGGAAGCAGAAAAAGGAGACATTATGTCATACAAGGATGTGTTTGTTGAAACACATAAACGTAAGACTACGGGAGAGTTCATATCAGAGAAGGCGAGAACGACAATGGTATGTATTTATTGTATTAATAAACATTATAATATACAAGTTATCATAAATATTATAATTCTTAATTATTAATTCATACTATAATCATTATTTTGTAGGAGTCATATAAGCAACAGATGGTAGAGTGATATAGCAATGACTCCACTCAGCATCCACCTTTTTATCCTGCAGCATGGGTGACTACAACAGGTGAACCAAAAAAGGGTCGTGTGTTCGAGTTTGGGAGTAATATGAATACCTCACCACTCGTTGCTTCCTCCAGTCACGGCTCACAGAGTTCTCCTGTCAGCATCAACTCCAAGCATCCGACTGACCTGCCTAATTCTTGGGATGGTGTACGCCAGCTCGTTAAGGCCACAATGTGTGACTATTTACATGAAATAATTTCTTACGTTGTCCGTAATGAGTTGTGCAGTTTTTTTTGGGACAGAGAAACTTTGTCTGCAGGTGCCTCTCAGGTATGAAAGTTTTATGTGATGTATTGCATGTCGTTAGATTTCATGTTACTTTGATTGCCTTAACTTAGGTGCATTGCATATAATTTATTTCATTATATTTTGTTTATCAATATTAACATTTCTTTTCTTTTGTAGGTTGCTGGAGATAATCAGCGTAGAGGAGCTGAAAGGGCAGATCTAGACAATGAAGAAGATAACGCACAGAATCTTGGTGATGATTAAATTCATGTGTTGAATTTATTGTACCTTCTTGTTGTTTAAAAAATGTAAATGTTCACTTGTAAATAATTAAAACTTGGCAAAAAATTATAGTGGATCGATAAATTATTTTAGTTGCTTTTTATATGTATTTTTTATGTGTACTTTGTTTTTTATATACAGGAAATATAAATTGTATCACGAGAATTTTTTTCGATATTTATGTTTTAAACAATTTTTTAAAATTTTTTTTCTTGTTTGTGACGGATATTTTTCATCTCTATTTACAACCGGCATCCAATTTAGCGACGAATATTAATCTGTCGCAAATGTGAATCGACCAATGTTTTTGTGACGGATTTTAATTCGTCGCTACAATAGCGACGAATTTTAATCCGTTGCAAAACCAAAATCTTCGTATATTAACGACGACCTTGCAATGAATCATGACATTCGCTAATTCATCACAAATTAGCAACAAAATTTGTGACAGGTAGTTTCTGTCGCTAATTAGCGACTATAATTTTGTGATGGAAGCTATTCGTCGCTTAGCCAACGCTAATCCATCGCTAAACTGTTTAGCGATGAATTAACGACAAATTTAGGTTGTCGCTAATCCACAGATTTCTTATAGTGTCAACACATTAGACCTAGGTTTGCTAACACTTTCCCATAATTGATGCGGAAGATTCCATACCTTTATAAAACACTCTTAAAAAAAGACAGCTCAAAAACAAGTGATTAAAGTCTTCCTTATTGCATTTACAAAGAATACATGGGCTTGGCAAAGAGAATTCTCTTTTCTTAAGAGTTTGGTATGTGACAAGTCAATCATGCAAAATCAACCATCCTATACGGGAACTATGGATAGGGAAGAAAAGGTCCCATAGAGACTTGTAAGGGAGCCATTGGACTATGGGTGGCCTAAGAGATCGTTCAGCAGAATCCATGAAGAAGGTACCATTTTAAAAAAAGTTCCACCTTGGAACGCCCATGTTGGAGGTGGGACAAATTGAAGACAACTCTCTCATAAGAGACATCCATTCCTCAAACACCATTGGGGATGGATTTCCTCTAAGTCATATTTTTCAACCACATTGCCGGTCCCAAAAGGAGTGGATCATGCTTTCTTTGCCTCTTGCTGCCCAATAGAGCACTGATGGGAGTCCTTCAAATGTTCAACCTCACACCATGCATCTTTCCCAAACCTAGTTTTTTCCCATTTTCCAATTCAATATGGGTGGCTTAATCTGATCCAACATTTTCAAATAACGGATCCACTAACCCGCTTTGCCCCACCCATCCATTCCCATGAGCAAAAGCTAATTTGATGGAGAATGAAAGGGAACGGAAGCAAATTATGTCCTTACCTAGAAGGAAAAAAACATACTATTATATATGAGCTTTGTTGAATGCTGAATATGTTGCTCAGTACCCTGTAAAGTACTTCTTTAGTAGTTGGTTTTGTATGAACATTATTTACTTTTAGAACAGATGTACTTGTATAGTTTTTACATTTTATGAAAGCATGTCATAATCTTTTATATTGTGGTGTTACCATCAAACTAGGAATTTATTGCAAAAATTGGGCTATCACAAATTTTAGAGAACTAATTTTTTTTACTTTGAGTTTTTTTAGACACAATGCAAATACATGAATATGTCGGTTCTAGTTAAGTAGAAGTTTAAATTCATAAGATCATAGGCCGTAGCAGGTTAATTGATAAGATCATGGACTTGCTCAAATGTGGGTAAGGCCTAATGCTCTATAATTGGATTTAGACAGATTTTGGGTGTAACTGGTTCTAAAGAGATTTACTTAATTGGCTGAAGTTTTCATTAGAAGGAGATTTTATGAAGAATTTGTACCTGATGATTTTGATCAAATCATGCCTCAACTTGTAATTGAGCACTTATGTAGGCTTAGAATATTAGGTGGGAGACTATGTCCTTTATATACTTGGTCAATATGAGTAGGCTAGGCCGAATCTTGCTGAAAGGATGGATCCTCACATACTCAAGTGACACTTTTTTATTTTTATTGATTTTTATCAAGTGACTATTTCATGTTGAGAAACAAGCCACATGGCAACTCATATGAGAATCTTGGAACCATGCCCAACAAAAACACACCATGTTGCATCGTCAAATAGCACAAGTATCACTAACATATTGTATTAATATGTTTACGTAGAGATCCCTTCCTAATAATTTTCACCACCAACCACCACATGAACCCAGGTAACCCAAGCCTGGTATGAAATTTGGAATGGGTAATATCCAAGTGAAACCCGACCCATTGATAGCACTATTCATATTACTATACAAAATCAAAACTTATGAATTACGAGATGAAATCTCAAGATCACACACACCATCATCATCGTCATCCATCTCGTCCTTCTCCTCCCAGAACGATGGAGATCGTCACAGAGATCCCGAAATTCCTTCGCGTCTACAGAGACGGACTGGTGGAGAGGTTGAAGGGAACGGAGAGGGTCTCGCCTTCCCTCGACCCCCAAACCGGGGTCTCCTCAAAGGACGTCACCATAGACCCCGAGACGGGCCTCTCCGCCCGCCTCTACCTCCCGCCGCTAGCCCCTCCGAAGCGGCGGCCCCTCCTCGTCTACTTCCACGGCGGCGGCTTCGTCATCGAGTCCGCCAAGTCCCCCCTCTACCACAGTTACCTCAACTCCCTCGCCGCAGTGTCCGGCACCGTCGCTGTCTCCGTCGAGTACCGCCTCGCCCCGGAGAACCCCGTCCCGACTCCCCATCTCGACTGCTGGGTTGCCCTCCAGTGGGTGGCACGCCAGACTGGTCCCGGCGCAGAGCCGTGGCTCGCCGAGCACGCTGACCTCAGCCGGATCTTCCTCGCCGGTGACAGCGCCGGCGGCAACCTTACCCACCACGTTGCCATGCTCGCCGGCGGGGTTTCCGACGTTTTCGGCTCGGCTTCCGTGACCAACGAGCCGGTCAAGATCGAGGTCGAGGGGATCATTCTGGTTCACCCGTTCTTCTGGTCGTCAGCGCGGATCGGCCGCGAGAAGCCAGAAGCGTCGAAGCTATTGGAAGCACTCTGGGCGGTGTCGTGCCCCGCGAGCCCCGGCGTCGACGACCCCATCCTCAACCTGCTAGCGGTCGGCTCGCCGGCGCTCTCCCGCTTGGAGTGCCGGCGGGTGTTGGTCGCCGTCGCCGGGGAAGACATCGTGCGGGATCGCGGCTGGTGGTACTACGAAGCCTTGACCGCTAGCGGTTGGGAAGGGGTGGCGGAGATCGATGAGGTGGAGGGGGAGGAGCACGTGTTCCATCTCTTCAACCCTGAGTCGGAGAAGGCCAAGCTGCTGCTCAAACGCTTTGCTTCCTTCATCAACCATGATTGACGCCATCCTAGCCGTCCGTTAAAGGCCGGAGTGATAATGACGCACTTACTAAAAATTATACTTTTCTACGTGGTTTGGTTTCTTTTGTCCACGTTGTGGAAGACTATCGATCAATATTTGGATCTGAACAAAAAAATAATTGTTGTTGATTGTTTGCTTTTTGTCTGGATGCCACCAAAAATCCCACTTATTTTTTAAAATATTATGCTCACTGAAGGGGACAAGACAAGATGGGGAAATTGCATTGGGCTCCTCAATAGGTCATGCGGGCCACTCCCTCAAAAAATAGGTGGTCTGTTGTAGGGATGTAAATGGTTTGAATTTGGTTTGGATTCAGATATCATAAGATTCAATTAATAAAATATACTTTAGTCGGAGTCGGGTTCAAACGTAGACAAACATGCAATAATGCTAACCAAATCAAAGTCCGACAGCGAAATAAAACCTGAATCCCTACCAAATCCGATTAGCTGTACTGTTCGGACATGGTTGTATTGCTTGGCATACCAAAGAAACTCTATGAAATTATGTTTGGTGCATATTTTGTCATAAAAAGCTATATACGATATATGCATCTCGTATGGCTAAGTTAGATAAATCTGGATACCAGATCTAGTATGATCATAGGGTCTCACGAATTGAAAACCAAAAGCTACAACCATGGTGGGGTCATTAAGATAATTTATGTAATTTAATTATGTTATTTAATATTATTTAATAGATGCATATAACCTTCTTTGCATGGGTTATAAATGAGGTTACAGAATCAAAGGACCATTATCTCCATGTCTAGGGTGGAGTTAATCCTAATCTTTGCATGGATGCCTATATCAGTGTTGTGAGAGGCGAGGCACACGCTCAAGGTACTGAGGCGCACACTCAGGAATTGCTTTGAATACATAATTATCTAAAATAATTTCAAATATAACACTGTTTGGATTGCCATCACTATGATTTCAGCTAAATGTTTGATGCAAGTTTCAATAGCATTAATAGCTCCCGATTAATTGCGTGGCGGTAAACCACTAAAAATCTTGCATTAGTATAACTAACTTAAATTTACATATACTTGTATATAAGTAAGAGATGTGCGCAAAAGTGCATTACTGAAAAACTATAGTTTCATGATAGTTCTATTGCATGTATGCATTTGATATGTCCAAGAAAAAATATTTATATGCATCACTAAAAATTTTTTTTTAGGCCGTTTTTGATGGAACCAAATTCAAGGTTATAATTTAAAAAATTGAGAGCTATTTATTTTTCAAGTCCTTCAAAAACCTTATATTTACTAAATAAACCATCAAACAAACTCATATATGTATATAACAAACTCATATATGTATATTTATATTAAAAAACCATTTACGAGTGTTATTTTATTAATATTATATATTTTATTATTTTGATCATGAAGCTTGCGCTTCAACGCCTCGCTTCATAATATGCTCAATGCCTCGCTTCGCCTCATCGCATTTAACAACCTTGGCCTATATATAAGTTAAATCTCCAACCTTGTAACGATTCATTCCTTGATAATAGTCATCCGAACAGGCATCATCCTTGCTGCAAAGGTGTGTTGGCCAGATTCTAATTATTCTTGGATATCTTTCAGTAACTGTACCTCCCTCTCTTTGTAATTGTGGTCTGTCTTTATCGTCATTTCTGCATCCTTCTTTTTAATAAAGCTTTTATTTTCTTTTAAAAAAAAGAGTTTAACACAAAAAAGCATAATAAAATAATTAAAGCATAGATTTTTTTTCCTTAGGTCTTCTATTTATGCCAACTGAATTAATTCGATTTAAGCCCAAATAGCCACAGAATTGCAGTTACCAAGCAATGACATCACTTCAACTATAACTACTTTGATTTTTTTTTTGTTTAGAATTATGACAACTTTGTGAAAATACCAATTATAACCGAGAATCTTGCGGATATTTAATACGCACTAAGCCCACTTCATGTGAATCCAATTTTAACCTCCTAGCTCTCAAAACTAAAAAATTTAATTATAACTTCTTGCCTTTGAGTGATGCTTTAACATTGATGCAGCACATTTGGATCCATATTCGGGAAAAATATGTCATCGAATTTGAACATGTGATCTTGCTCCATTTCAAACTCCAGATGGAATTTTGATTTTTTTTGTGATCTTTCAAAAAAAATTGAAATTAATTTTTATTTGAAAATGCAATGTATTAGCATTTAGATTTTTTTTTTATTTTTTTATGAATTTTTGAATCCAATTAAATAATTAGATCCAGAATCTAGATCCAATAGTCTTTAAGTGTTTGCTTAGGCTATTAGCGGGTGTATGCAAGATTTTTGAGCAGTTTTTCTTTATTTTTATTTTGAACTTGTAATCGTTCAAGTTGAATCTTTCTTAAACATGTTTGGATCCAATTGAGACCAAAGACCTGCCCATTGGGGGGTCTTTGGGCGGTGATTGAAAACCCCAAGAAGGAGAGTCTCTCCTCCCTCCCTATAAAAACACTTAAACATGGAGGAGAAGGGGTATTCTCTCCTTAAACATTTTTTGCTATTGTTACCCCTTTTAGAACTCGAACGTGTTGTGGTGCGTTGCTTCTTCGGATTCATAAGGAATTGACTTTAATTGGTGTTACTAGTAGAGGTAATTCAGCAATGTACTTTTGGGCACAAACATGTTTCTTGGGCTGGTATATACATCTACTATTAAACCCTCTGTAAATTTGGAACACAGTTTTCACATTCGAGGAAAATGTCATCGGATCTGAACATGCAATCTCCCTCCATTTCAGACCTAAGATGGGAAATTTTGATTTTTTTTGTGATCTTTCAAAAAAAAATTGAAATTAATTTTGATTCGAAAATGCAATGTATTAACATTTAGAAATTTTTTTTATGATTTTTTTAATCCAATTAAATAGTTAGATCCAAAATCTAGATCTAATAGCCTGTTAATATTTGTTTGGGCTATTGGCGGGTGTATACAGGTTTTTTGAGTAGTTTTTCTTTATTTTTATTTTAAACTTGTAATCGATCAAGAGTTGAATCTTTCTTAAATAGGTTTGGATCCAACTGAGACCAAAGACTTGTCCATTGGGGGTCTTTAGGTGGTGATTGAAAACCTAGAGAGAGACTCTCCTCCCTCCCTTGCTGATAAAATGCTGAAATGTGAAGAAGAAGGGGTCCACTTTCCTTCAACAATTTTGGCTATTGCTAAACCCCCCTTTGAGAACTCGAACGTGTTGTGGTGCACTGCTCCTTCGAATTCACCTCATTAGAGCTCTTCAATCGTGTGAAGGTTGTTTGTGGGAGGAACGATCAAATGTCAATCACCAAACTGGTCTATTCGTGTGTTGTTAGGATTGAGGATGTGGGAACCATCTTGGCCAGCGACGTTCTCATCGGAGCTAAGGCTAATTCAAACCTGTCTCTTGGATGCTTTTATGTTACATTGGTTGTAGTTTTTGTCCCTATTTTGGTGTTCTTATTGTGACAGTGGATTAATTTAAGGGACTAATATTTAATTCATTATCGTTCTTGTGTTTGGATTTTAATTTCTTAGAAACATATTTTTACGATAGGTTTCACGATTTTTGGTGATTTTGATTCGTGTTTGACTGTTATGCATTATGAAAAATGAAACTGATTTTTTTTTTAATTTGAATCTAACTTGTGTATTTTATGGATGTTAGTATATCGGTTTAGTATAGAATCTATCATTTTCATGTTGAAATTTTATAAGCAAACATTGTTTATGTAATATCTATGATTTTTTGAGGAATTTTCATGAATTTTTGCAATTCTCTTTTTGCATAATAAACCAAAAATGATGATTTGAGTTAAGCATTATGCTATAGGTACGTAGGATTTAGAAAAAAATCCTAAGTGTATGAGATGCACCCACACACCCCTAGAGTCTCATTGACCCTAGTGATTGTTTTTATTTTAGAAATCATTTCTAAAGAATTCAAAAGAAATTTTCTTAGAAAAATAATATATATATATATATATAATTAATGTATATTCAAAATTTCAATAAATGACATGCAATTACATTTGAACATAACTTAATTTCATTTAGTCTTATTTCACTTAATTTTATATTTAGTTTTTTTAAAGAATTACATTTTAATTTTAAGTGAACTAATTAAGAATTTATTTAGTAGAATGAAACTTGTAATTTAATTGAATTTAATGAGAGTGTAGGAGTCTATAGGTGTGTCATCCCATCCTATGTGACACTCTATTTTAACTTTTAAAATAAGGTAAAAGAAGACTTAGTTTAAAAAAAAAAGTTAAATTGAAACTTTCTAAAATACACGACAAGTCTTAAAGTCAAGACTTTCCTTTTTTCAAGGCATAGAGGCTTTCTTGAGAGGGGGGTGGCTAGACCAAAAGAAAGAAATAGAAACACACAGAAAAAAGAAAAAAAAAAGAAACACATAAGCCTTGATTGACATTTTCATTTTTTTGAAAGGGCTTGGACCATGGGGGTCAACCAGCCCATGTGGCCACACATCATACTATACATATATTATATATGATATGATATAAATATTATATCCTAAGAAGTTAAAGCAAAATTTAACAACAAAAAAAGAGAAAAGAAATAAGAAAAAAGAGAAAATAGGAAAAGTTTGAGATTTGGAAATAAACCTCAATTTAAATCAAGGTCTAAGATTAACTCAGCCCTTGACCTCCCCTAGCTTCTATAAAAGCACGGGAGGGCTCATGCTCCCCCCCCCCCCCGCCCCTCTATTTGCAATTTTCAGAAGTCTCCTCTTTATCCTCTCTTTTCCTCCCTTTCTTCCATATGTATTCTTTGCGCTTCCTCACTTAGCCCAACAAAGAGGACACTCACATGCGTGTGAGGAGCAAAAAGAGTTTCTTGGTGTAGGTGTCACTTGCATTGGGCAGTCGATTTCTGGTGGAACCTCATTTTTTCAAGTGTAAAAGTCGATTTTGTCAAAGAGGTAGGGGGTTGTATTCTCTACACATAAATTGAAACTTGTAGGCACGAGTTCCTCTGATTTTTTATAAGCACAGACCCTAAACCATGCCTCCCACATGTGGGTTTGGCTTAGGGCTGTCGAAACATGAGATAAAGAGGGTTTTCGAAAGAAACTCCTCTCTAAAAATTGATTTATTTAAAAATCGGGTTTGAAAACCCAAATCAAACTTTTGATAAAAGAATAAAAAATAAATTTATATAAGAAATTTGTATTGAACTCAATAGAAAGGGGCTTATCTTGATTTCTCTAGAAGAAATTGGTTCACCCCCAAAAGTAGCTAAATTATTGTATTAAAAAAAAAAGAAAACATATATACATGCTATCGATTTTGTTAGAAATAAAATCTATAAATTTTAGAAAATACATGTAATACTTAGTTGTTTTCCTACAAATTTTGGTTAGAAATAGTGAAATATGTTCACGTGGATGTACTGAAAAAAATTAGCATGATTTTTATTGCTTTCATCATGGAAACACATGTGTTTTATGCTATCGATTTTCTAAAAAAAAAAATTATAATTTTTAGAATATTTGTTTAATATATAATTATTTTTATGCAAATTTTAGTTAGAGATTGTAGTAGATATTTATGTGAATGCATGGTGATGATTAGCATGATTTCTTATTTTATGTCATGAAAAAATTATGTGTTTTATACGTGTTATTGCAAAATTTATCGAAACTATTTATGAGAAAATAGGCTTCATGGAGACGGGTCTGTTTTTTGGCCCAACAGCTGCGAAAACAAGATTTGTTCATCGTAGATTAGTTTAAAGTAGTGTAGTGTTTTCAAAATTTTTCTTGATGTGTTCATATAAAAAATTTGAGAAGTATGAATTCAGATGGCCTATTTGGGGCCCACCCGAATGCATATACTCGTTAATACGTATTTTTGGCCTAACACCCGATCGATAAATCACTCGTATCTCCCTCGTTCGAATGAGTTTTTATGAGTGGTTTATTGCATTGGAAAGCTAACAAAATTTCACAAAAATTTTGAGCTTTGCTCATGAACTAAGCACTATTTTGTGACATTCGAAATAGAAAAGTACAAGTTTGTACCAAAATATTCATAATTCCTTCATCCGAATGAATTTTTATGAACGGTTTATGGCATAGAAAAGTTGATAAAATTCTCTACAAACAGTGCAAAATTCATCTCTAACTGATGATTATAAAATTTTATATAACCTCTGTAACAGTCGGACAAAGCAAGTTTTTGCAAGTTTGAAACCTGTTTAGGAACCGACTACCGAATGCTTGCATATCTTATGTATTTGTATGTGTGCCCTTGCGAATTTATGTTGTACTGTTATGGACTATTAAAAATGAGTTTGCTATAGGAAAATTAAGTGTTCACTATTGAGATATGATGAGATTGATGAGCTAAGGCATAAGCATTCCCTTGTGGCCTCTATCGAATAAATGGATCAAAGTGGCCGACTTGCGAATTGAATGCAAATGATTAATGGGTTGTATATTGTTGTATTTTTTTATATATAACTGGCTTCCATGTGCATGATGATGATGATGTGAATGAATGGATGCATCTATTGTTTAAGAAAATTCATTTCATTATTTATGTATCTATGCATGATTTTGAAAAGACTGAAGCATATGCAATAATATCAAACTAAATGTTTCAAAAGTGCATCCATAGGTCCTAAAGTGGCCAAATTCTTTGAATGAGACTGTTAAATGAATATTGTATGTAAAATAAATAATTAAAAGTTAAACATGTAACATTAAAATAATGATACTTACTAAGAGAAGGTAAGTGATACTAGTATGGCTTCGTGGGTATTGATTTGAGTACGAAAGGTTGTTCCTCCACAACCACGAAGATAGGAAAATCCTGTATATTACACTACAGCGTGGATGTATATAATCTCATGAGTAAAGTCGGATGCATCGTGATGGTAGTGTGAGAATTTCTCTCACTCTTGGCATCTTTTACCCAGCACTGACGAATGGTGCTCGACCAGGCCAAAGTCATTCTTTGATTGAAAACACTGCCAGTGTCGTGGACCTGACCTAAAACTTTTGTCATGTTTTTACCGACATGGTTTTGAAACTATAACTTAATATGGCATGTATCATATAAGAAAAAAAATTAATTAAAGACAAGAATTGACTCATGCATAAAATCGGCTTCTGCAATGGTAAGTGCATGCATTTTTAATTGTTTATGCATTTGAAATTATTCATATTTAAGTGGATGTTTGATTGAATATACTTTTGCAAATGTATGCTTGAATGAGTTATTAGAAATCCATGTTCATTTTGCATTGTATCTAATCTTGTTGCATGTATGAAAAATTGAAGTAATTCATGCTTACCTGTTTTAGTTTATGTATTCTGAATAGTTTTACCTTATTGAGACATGGTTGTTTGATCCTATGAATTTTAAATATTTTTAGGTAGCGATTGAATTTGTACGCGATGGTGAGAGGTTACGACGGGGACCGAGTCAAGCCTTTTTTAACCTCTGAGTGTTTTGGACTGAAAGCAATTTTAATTGCTCAAGACTCTGATATTTGATTCAATTTGTTAAATAGAATTTTGTTTTGGACATGTATGAACGTTTATTCAATTTATAAATGTTTAATTTATGAATTAAATGGATGCATAGATGTGAGTGTAATTGAGAAATAACGCATCAAGTTTTGTCCCATTTACTTTTTCGCTTTAGTTTTTATAAAAGTATTTTTTTTTAAATCACAATTTTCGAAATACAAAATTTTGGGTGTTACAGTTTGTCATGTGTTGAGCGGTGCTCAACAGCTGTTCCGTGAAACACCCAACGAGCTGAATATGTTGTTTGCAACCTGATTTAATAGGGCTCTTCGAATTACCTGTGCTGCTTGCAAAGACACCCTTAGGTGCTAAGAACAACCCCTTAGATTCCCCTTGTGACGCACTTAATCAGTGTGAAGGGTGGTGTGCCTACTGGTTTCTACTTTTATGATTTTTTGCGTCATAGGGAAGCATCAAATATATAGGAACTTGCTGACACATCTAACCCCTAGGTGTTCATTTTCTGTTTTAGCGTCAGCCCTGATTTATGTTGGAGTGCATTTTATGGAAATAAAACGGGGAAAGTGAGTCGTATCGATTTCTGTTGCTAATACGCTTGACTGTAGTCTAGCGTAAGAGATTTACTGTGTTTATTGTTCGTGCTTCTTCATATGTCTTTGACAGGTTGAACCGCAGACTGAATCTTCGTCAACCGTGCGCTTATATTCCTGTTAACAGCTGATATGATTTTTTCTGTTTAGCGCAAATCCTGTTTAGTCCTAGCTCATTGAAGTCGGTTTTGTGTTAAACAGAAGGGGTTTTCTGTTGGCGTTATTTGCTTGTTTCTGTTTAGTCCTAGCTCATTCATTTATATGTAATTTTGCATTGACAGATTATCCGTATTGCTGATCGTGTTTTGTTTTCTCATACTTTTTGTTACTGGCTGAACCGCAGATTGAATCGGCGCTAATGCCGTGCCTCACATTATGTCAATCACTGATTAAAGAAATCTGAATTTTAAACAACCAAAGGTGATAGCGTGGCATTAATAAAAAATACACAATATATATGTACATTTGTCGTCATATCTATTCAAACTTTCCCAGGTTGAGGTTTCATCCCCGTAGTCTCGTAGGATTCAGTGTTTGGGACATCGATAGGGTGATCCTCAGCGTCACACCCCCTCCCCTCCATTTTTCTTTGCCAAATATGCATTAGTAGCATAAACTATGAGCACAAAATGGTTCAAGGGGTTGATGAATAAACAAAGGAATAGGTGTGCCCTGGAGCGGCCTTTTTTCTCGGCAAATGACCGGCATGGGTGTGAAATATTGTGCATTTTTAAAATGATTGTGACATACAAATTCAATATGTAGCCAAAATTTGACTTGTTAGATATTTAAAATTACTTATTTTCTTCTATTTCATCCCCATCACCACCACCACCACCACCACCACTTCTCTGCCATTGCCACCACCACCACCATCATTACCATTATGCCATCATCATCATCTTTATTGCCATCACTACCATTATCATCATCATTTTTGCCACCACCATCACCATTGTTATCATCATCACCATTCCTGATTGCCATCACCACTACCGTTACTGTAATCTTTGCCAGTTCTGCCAATATAACTAGTTGGAGGGCAATTTGGGGGCGAAGCTTAGGGAGGTCACCGTACCCAGCCAGGGATGGAATATCTATATACAAAGAGTGAATGAGAGGTGAAAGTGCGGAAGGAAGTGTGCTAGAAAGGTTGGGAGTACGAGGCAAAAATGCGATTTGGTTCAGCAGAGTACACACTGCATGGATGGTGGTGTGGATGGAGGTGGTGGCAATGGTGTTGGTTGTGTTGGTAGTGGTGATAATGGTAATGATAATGGTGGTGGTGGTAATGGCAATGGTGATGGCGATGTTGATGATAAAAATAGTAGTGGTGGTGGTGGCAACGATGAAGATGGTATTGATAATGGTGGTGGTGCTGATAGTGACGGTGGGGAATTGGTGGTGATGAGGGGGATGATGAGAATAGAATGAAAGAAGCCGTTCATTTTCCGGTAAAGTTCAAAAAATTACCATGCCAATTTTTTGTTATATATATAAATTTCTACAAATGTCATGGTAATTTTTGAAAATGTACAATATTTGGCAGTCAAGCGGGTCATTTGCCTTTTTTTCATGACAAGGAACTTGCCTAGGAATAGAGGCCATCTAATGGGTCTCTCCTCCTAAATAGTCAACCCCGGATGAGTGCCTTAGCCTGCAAAGAACACCCTTTGGATAAGCCACCATGTCTTATCCCAAGGAAAATCGATCCTGAATAAGATGGGGTTCCACCACCTTAACAAAAACCACCTTAACCGCTTGGGTAACCTGGGGCGGGCTGCCTTGATGTGGTTGCCCTATTGGTTAAGGCAAGTGTCCAAACATTCAAAAGATTGGATGTCACAAATCCATTCTTTCTTCAATCAAACATGCGAAAGGTATGGAGGAGATAAGTCTAGATAGGATTAATTCTAAAGAACTGAGGTATTTTGTTTATGTTTTTTTTTTTGCTAACGGTATGCTGAGCCATGATGGAGGATAATGACCAAGAGCCCACGGATAAGATAGTGCAGCCATTATCAGAAAAGAATTCTCTGCATCATTAAAATATATAAGTAGAGGCAGGGGAGAAAAGTATGCCAGCCATCTGCGGTTTAGTTAAGCACACATTCAAATCTCAAACACATGCTACTACAAAGCGAAGTTTCAGTTTTGGATATTGACAATTTTTTTAATGCTAATGGAGAATGAAGACTAGATCAAGATGGGGGGCTAACAAAAACACAAACCACACAATCAACACTCAAGAATTTTAACGTGGTTTGGTAGAGTATGTACCTAAGTCCACGTCCACCAAAACCCCTCAGATATTTTTCTTATTCATTCAAGAAGATACAAGGTGGTTTTTATATACATATAGATTATCAGTTTTGTTCAAAGGACAACAGGCCCTCTTTTGAGTTCTTGTGTAAGGAAACTTATATTTCTTTCTTGAGTCCAAGTTTAGTTTGAGTTGGACTTTTGTTAAGTTCCCTTGGCCTTATCAACATGTTTCCCTCTACACCTTGACTTTCCTTCGACAAGGACTGCTTTGAATCAATATTTTCCTCTTTGGCACGATTCACACCTTCCTTGACATAGTTGGAGATCTTGAGATAGGACCCAATAGGTTTTCCCACAGCCTCCCTCAAGCTCAACAGTCCAAGTTGGACGTTTGAACTGGTAGAGGCTTCTGCTATTTGATCCTTTGAAGAAATATAATTAACACAACTCCTTCGTTGCATGCTTCTCTCAAACAAAGTGAAGATCAATCTCTATATGCTTACTACAATTGTGATACATAGGATGAGCAGCCAAGTAAGTTGCACCGACATTATCACAAAACAGAGTAGGCACACTTGTAGCCCAAGTTCCCGAAGAAGAAATTTCACCCATGTCACATCTACAATTGAATTAGCAAGAGCTAGATCTTCTACCATCACTAAAGGATCCATTAAAGAGCAAGATTTTTAAAACAAACCATAATGAATAATAATATTTAGATATAGCAAAATTAGCTTCATAGCTATCTAGTGATCCATTGTAGGTTCATGCATAAATTGACAGACTTTATTAACTACGAAAGCCATATAAATCCATATCTGAACAAGTTATCATAGCATATTGTAAGGCCCCAACTACACTATGGTAAAGCATAGGATCTTTAAAAGATTGTCTAGAATTTATAAGAGTACATAAGAGGATGACATGGGAGTAGCAACTGGTCTGGCTCCTGTCATAGAGGCTCTTTCAACAAATCAAAAACATACTCTTGTTTAGACAAGAACCCATCCTTTGTTAGTATGGCTTCAATACCTATGAAAAAACATAATGACCCCAAGTCCTTCAGAGCAAATTCTATTCCCATTTTCTTTATGAGATTTCGAACAAATCTCTCAAACTTCGTAGTAATTATGATATCATCTACCAATATAAATATGTAGACCACATGGTGCTAGTTCTTCAAGACAATGAGAGAGAGATCCGTTTTGGAATATGTAAACCCCAAAATTATCAAATATGAGCTAATCCTTAAAAACGAGGTTTGTCGAGTCTTTTTAAGCCATACAAGGCTCTTTTTAACCTACACATGATTGTGAAGCTTTGGATCTGCGGAACCTTGAGGTTGCTCTATATAAACATCTTCAGACAAATACCCATTGAGAAACACATTATTTATGTCAAGTTGATGTATACACCAATTGTTACTGATTGCAATGACCAACACAGTCTTGATATTCATGGACTTGATTACAGTACTAAAAGTCTCAAAGTAATCTTACACTACAACAAAGCAGTAGATTAGCGACGACCACATTTCGTCGCTAACATGGGTAGCGACGGATTAGCGACAACGAGGCAACAATATGCTTACGTCGCGAATATTTCGACGCTAACTGGCGACAGAATTATTCCGTCGCCAGGTCCGTCGCTAATTTCGACGGAATAACGAGCGCTATATTCCGTCGCCAATCCACCGGTACTAAACGGCGAGCACGGCTTGGCGACGGATTTACTTTCGTCGATAGATTAATATGAATACCGACGGCTGGTTCCGTCGCAAACACGAAAAAAAATTAAAAAAAATTATTTGAAAATTAAATACCGAGAACTGTACAATTTATATTTCCTGTACAATTTATATTTCCTGTAAATAAAAAACAAACCACACAAAAAATTTCATATAACAAGAATCTACAACAATTAATCGTTCCACCTTAAAATTAACAAGTTTAATTATTTACAATTCAACAATTACAATTAGGACACATAAAAAATAGAACTTCTTCAACACAGTTTTCTAATCATCGCCAAGATTTTGTGTGTCTTCTTGTTCATTGTCTTTATCTGTCCCTTCAGCTCCACTACGCTGATTATCGCTAGCAGCCTACACAAGAAAAGAACAATCAGTATTGATAAACAAAATATAATGAAATAAATTACACACTATATGTGATTCTATCATGTGCTCATGTGTGATCTAAGGCAATAAAAAAACTCTATATGTGATTCTATCATGCTCATATGTGCTTTAAGGCAAACAAAAAGTTATATATATATGTGATTCTATCATGCTCATATGTGTGTTAAGGCAGTCAAAAAATTGAATATGTGATTATAGCATGTTCATATGTGTTCTAAGGCATCTAGAAAAACTCTATATGTGATTCGATCATGCTCGTATGTGTGCTAAGGCAGTCAAAAAATTGAATATGTGATTATAGCATGCTCATATGTGCTCTAAGGCAGGCAAAGCAAAAAAATTTATATGTGATTCTATCATAAATGATATATGTTCTAAGGCAGTAAAAAAACTCTATATGTGATTTGTGCATGCTCATATGTGTGCTAAGGCAGTCAAAAAACTGAATATGTGATTATAACATGCTTATATGTGTTCTTAAGCAGTAAAAAAACTGAATATGTGATTATAGCATGCTCATATGTGTTCTAATGCAGTCAAAAAAACTTTATATGTGATTCTATCATGCTCATATGTGTTCTTAGGCAGTCAAAAAACTGAATATGTGATTATAACATGCTCATATGTGCTCTAAGGCAGGCAAAAAATTTTATATGTGATTATAGCATGCTCATATGTGCTCTAAGGCAGGCAAAAAACTCTATATGTGATTCTATCATGCTCATATGTGCTCTAAGGCAGGCAAAAAGTTATATATGTGATTCAATTATGCTCATATGTGTTCTAAGGCAGGCAAAAAAACTTTATATATGATTATAGCATGCTCATATGTGCTCTAAGGCAATAAAAAAAACTCTATATGTTATTATAGCATGCTCATATGTGCTCTAAGGCAGGCAAAAAACTTTATATGTGATTCTATCATGCTCATATGTGCTCTAAGGCAGGCAAAAAGTTATATATGTGATTCGATTATGCTCATATGTGTTCTAAGGCAGGCAAAAAAACTTTATATGTGATTATAGCATGCTCATATATGCTCTAAGGCAATAAAAAAACTCTATATGTTATTATAGCATGCTCATATGTGCTCTAAGGCAATAAAAAAACTCTATATGTTATTATAGCATGTTCATATGTGTGCTAAGGCAGTCAAAAAACTGAATATGTGATTATAATATGCTCATATGTGTTCTTAGGCAGTCAAAAAACTAAATATGTGATTATAGCATGCTCATATGTGTTCTAATGCAGTCAAAAAAACTTTATATGTGATTCTATCATGCTCATATGTGTTCTTAGGTAGACAAATAAACTTTATATGTGATTATAGCATGCTCATATGTGCTCTAAGGCAATAAAAAACTCTATATGTTATTATAGCATGCTCATATGTGCTCTAAGGCAGTCAAAAAACTGAATATGTGATTATAACATGCTCATATGTGTTCTTAGGCAGGCAAAAAGTTATATATGTGATTCGATTATGCTCATATGTGTTCTAAGGCAGACAAAAAACTGAATATGTGATTATACCTGAGAGGGACCTGGAATCGAAGATCCCCTATCCAGAACAGCGGCCTTGATCTCATTTCGGAGAAAGGGGGCAACAGTGTATTGGAAGTAGTTATTCAGTGATTCATTAACGATCTGGCGTACATCATCACCGGAAAAAATAGTCGGCTGCTTGGAGCTTATGTCGGCGCAAGAAGTCGGTGAGCCGTAACTGGAAGAACCAATAACTGGTGAAGTGTTCATATTACTCCCAAACCCGAACACACAACCTTTTTTGGGTTCACCTGCTGCAGTCACCCATGCTGTAGGATCAAATGATGGATGTTGAGTAGCGTCATCGCCATATCGCTCTACCATCTGTTGCTCATATGCCTCCTACAAAATAATGTTTAAAGTATTCATTAATAATTAATGATAACATTATGATAACTTGCATATATATTGCAATGATTATAATAGAATTAATACATACCGTTGTCGTTCTCGCCTTCTCTGATACGAAGACTCCCGTGGTCTTCCGTTTATGTGTTTCTACAAACACATCCTTATATGGTACACTGCCTCCTTTTTTTGCTTCCTGCAAAGTTAAATAACAAAAGATTTAGTACACAAGTTTGCAACAATACTTATAAAATTAATATTATATATTAATGAGTTACCATTTTCTTCAGGTAGATCCCAAATGTCCTAGATCCACTTGTGTGTAGATGGGCTTCGGGCATCTTTGATCGATTTTGTGCATCCTTCGCAGAGCGATTTCTAAATGCATCTCTCGCCCACTTATCGCACATTTCATCCCAGTAATCTCTCCTGATAGTAATAGGACCATGGCCCTTCCACAGTAATGGATCATCTACTACGCCAGATGCTTTTTTTGTTGCAGTCTTCATAGTGTGCAGCATGTCTGCAAATCGATTGGCAGTCACCTTCTGCCACACCTTCCTTGCATCATTTTCTTCCACCGTAGTTGCGAAGCGATTCGAAGCCTACAAATATTTTCAGAAAGTTAGTAGACATTGCTTAAATAAATTAAATATAAAACACATTAACTATGAGAAACAACTGTATACCATGAATGAGGACCACAATCTGTCTAACACCTCCTTTGGGTACTCTTTTCATTGAGCAACTGGTCCTGGTAGATGTTGAAGAAGTGAATTCCTAATCTCCCGTACTACTTATTGTGGCTCAAACCTCGTGCTGCACATGAATTGTTACACAGTAAATATCAATATAAAATATTTAAAAGATATGCAATAATTGAAAACAAAATACTTACGGTCGATTATCGATATACACTATTCGAATGAGTCTTCTTGTGCCAGCCTGAGAAGACCCTGTTTCCTGTGTTGGCTGTTGACTTGTGTGATCAACTGGTGTAGGTGGGTCGTGTACAGGCGCAACATCATCTGTAAAAAAATACATTAGAAATTCTCAGAATGCGCATTTGAACTAATCAAGCATCCAATTAGTTATATGATATACCTATCACAGGAGCCCATGAAGATGGAGGTTGAGCCTGGCTACTACTGGGTGAACGACCACTATAACCTCCACGAACCATATTCTAACAAATAACATATGTCATACAATACATTCAAATAATTTACATCAAGTATTACAATGCATTCAAGTCATTCAAATAATTCAAATCATTCACATCAAGTATTGCACTAATTCAAATCATTCGTTGCATAAATTATAATACATTCAAATAATTGAAATCATTCACATCAAGTATTACAATGCATTCGAATCATTCGTATCAAGTATTACAATATATTCAAATAAAATTTTTAATCATTTACACCAAGTATTGCAATACAACTCACATCAAGTACTGCAATGCATTTAAATAGAGGTTTGTAGTATAAGATTTTGCTCACTAGCTTGAGAATTCTTCCTCGTCACTAGTTTAACTTTCTTCTTCTTCTTCTTCTTCTTCTTCATTGTTTGCCCATCCACTTGGTACATCATTTGGATCACATTCCTCTATGAATGTTTCATCGGCCAATGGAGATATGACATGCATATCATGCGCAACATCGTGACCATAAGCGAAGTCATAGACATCATCTGATTGATAGTAATCGTTGTCTTCAGCTAACTCATCTTCCTGTAACTGATTATACTCGGGGTATAGTTTGGATTTCACCTTGCAAACTGCCCACCATTCATTTCTATCTGACTTTTTTATACTCGGATATGAAGTATAATAAACTTGTTGAGCTTGCGAGGCTAATATGAATGGTTCATATGTTTCAAACCTGGATTTATGATTCACCTCCACAATGCCTGAAGCTTTGTCGAGTCTTGTTGCAGTTGGATCAAACCAATGACACTTGAGTATCGTAACCCTGTTATTCATGCCTAAGTAAGTCAACTCCATTATTTCCTCTATAACACCGTAGTAATCATGTTCATTTTCACCGTAGCTGCTACCCTTGACACACACGCCACTATTTATCGTTGATTTGTTTATACCGTAGTCTTTTGTATGGAATCGATAATCATTTACGATATACCCGTTGTAGCATTGCACAACTTTGGTCGGACCATTTTCTAAATCACATATTCCTTGATCTTTAACATAACCATGGCGAACCTACGCACAGACATAAACAATGATTGTGATCACGATCAATTAAGTAACTTAGTGTTGTTTATAAGTACAAAATTTATGTTAGCTTCTTTAACAACTGTTTCAACCACTCCACAAACTTAGTTTCACGTTCTTTTTGTACTTCTGCATCAGTGAGATGTGAAACTTCGCTTTGCAACTCCAGATCAAATCGTCTGCAAACCACAAATACTTATATTACCGAGTCATGTATTCACATATAGAACATAAAAGGATTTATAATTGAGTTGCATATACATATACTTACTCAATGTATGGGTCGATCGCTGAGCAATTAAAAAGAATATAGATGTGTGCTGCATCTTGCTATCGATCTGTCAATAGCCTTGATCGACAACTACCAAATGCATGCCCAAGTGGTTGAAATATCGACAGCTTGTCAGCTACAGTTACTTGTTCTCCATCATCGTTACAGGGCGGGCATGTGTAACATGTTGGAATATGAGGTTCGAAGTACATAGATGAGAAATTTGAAATCTCTTCTAAAATGTACGCCTCACAAATAGAGCCTTCTACTCTGGCTTTATTACGAACCTTTTTTTTTAGGTCGAACATGCATCTGACAATAATATACATTTCAAATTTTAAATATCTGTCATTAAAGAGACAAATATAAAAAAACATATACCTTTCAAATGGGTACATCCATCGATATTGCACAGGGCCACCAACCCTTAGTTCATATGGCAGATGTATGATCAAATGTTCCATAACATCGAAAAATGCTGGCGGAAATATCTTTTCTAGCAGACAAACAGTGGTGATGACAGAGTTCTCGAGATTCTTTACATCTGATACAACGACCTCCGATGCGCACAATGTTCTGAAACATCCGTTCAACTCAGACAATACCCCTCATATAGGTTTGTCTAACATATCATGGAATGCTAGGGGTATCAATCGTTGCATAAAGATATGACAATCATGGCTCTTCAACCCATATAACTGTCCATCGTCAATCTTCACAGCACGAGCAATGTTAGAGACATATCCATCTGGAAATCTCAGTTGTCTCAACCATTGACATACATGTTTTATTTGATCAGGTCCGAGCACATACTTCGCCTTAGGTTTCAGTACTTTGCCATTATACTCTTTGAGTTCCAATTCTGGTCTTTTACATATTAATTTTAAATCCATACGGGCCTTCGGATTATCCTTCATTTTTTCTTTAATATTCATTATTGTATTGAACACATTATCAAACACATTTTTCTCTACATGCATCACATCCAAATTATGTCGTATCAATAGGGTCGGCCAATACGGTAGTTCCCAAAAAATAGATTTTTTCGTCCAATTGTGATCCTTCCCAAATCCACAGAAGGGTGTAGGACTGCGGGCATCTGTTAATACATCTAGAAAGTATCGCAATCTTCTTAGAATCTCTATGCCGGACAATCTTGAGGATGGACCTTCCATTTCAGTTGTGCCTGCTTTAAATGCATTCTTTTGACGTCGAAACGGATGATCGCTGGGTAGAAATTGACGATGGTATTCAAACCAGCAAGGCTTCCTTCCATGCCTCAATCTAAAAGCTTTGGAATCCTCCATGCAGTACGGACAAGCCAACCTCCCATGTGTGCTCCAACCAGATAACATACCATATGCAGGGAAGTCACTGATTGTCCATAGAACAGCGGCCTTCATGTTGAAATTTTGTTTTTTGTGGGCATCATACGTGGTAACACTGTCATCCCACAGTACTTTTAGTTCATCAATCAATGGCCTTAGATATACATCAAGATTTTGGCCAGGTGAGGTCAGACCAGGGATCAACAGAGATAAGAAAAGATTTGGACGTTTCATACACAAGCTTGGTGGAAGGTTGTATGGAGTTACAAATACTGGTCAGCATGAGTATGGAGTTGATCTACCCCCAAATGGATTAAATCCATCTGTACATAGACCGAGTCTAACATTTCGCACTTCCATTGCAAAGTTCTGATGAGTACGATCAAAGTGCTTCCAAGCTTCAGCGTCAACAGGATGCGTGATCTTGTTTTCATCGTGTCGAACTTTATTTGCATGCCATCTCATGTGTTTAGTTGTCCTTGAAGACATATACAATCGCTGCAATCTAGGAGTGATAGGAAAGTAGCGAAGCGACTTGTATGAAACTTCCTTTGATCTCGTGCTACCATTGCCTCTTGTCTTTGGCTTGAACCGATGATGCCGACATGACAGGCATGATACGTTGTTTTCCTGCTCCTTGAAATACAACATGCAGTGATTTGGACAAGCATCAATCTTTTTGTAACCCATACCTAGAGCGTTGACCATAAATTTCGCACGATAGAAATTTTGTGCCAATTTCTCATCTTTGGGCAACATACTCTTCACAATCATGCACAAACGGTCAAAACATGATTGACTCAAATTATACTCGGACTTCAAATTCATTAGTTGAAGAACTGCAGACAAGATAGTGTGACTCTCACAACCGTTCCAAAGTGGCTCATCAGCATCTCTAAGTAAATTATAAAATCTACTAGCTGTATCGTTTGGTGATTCTTCATCTACGGCAGTTCTTACATCACTAGAACTCATAGCAGAACCCAGTTCTGTTCTTGCGGCATCAAATATCAAATCCATATATGGATTATCGTGCACCACATTCACCCGTACATCAAAATCGTTTCTAAATTCTTCTCCATGAAACATCCAGTTCTGATAATCACTCACAAAACCCTTCCTATATAGGTGATGTCTAACGCTATGAGGTTCTACAAATCGATTATTCTTACAAATCTTGCAGGGACACCTAATCTGACCTGTAGGATCCACTGTACTGACACTTGCCGTTGCAAATTCAATAAAACTGTCAACACCATCCATATATTCATGCAATAACTCATTGTCCACTATCCTACGGTACATCCATTCACGGTTTGCAGTCATTCTGTCGTATGATGTTACGAATAGTATCCTAACGAATTAAAAGAAAACAATCAGAATGCTACGATGAAGAAAATATCAAATTTATCATGCAATATACTATGTCAAACAATAACAAGAATTTTGATGCATGCATTGATAACTTAATATTTTCATGTGCAAACTATTAATGACACGATACAATCATTTGAAGCATGCTTTTATTATAAAATTTCACATGAAAGTCAAAATCAAATTGAAAGTAACTACATGCAAGCATGGATACAATTACATCAAACATTGCAATACATCGTAATCATTCATATCAAACAAATGGCAAACATGTACCTGCAGCAAACACACTTCAATATCTCACTAACTACTACCATGCTTAGCATGGACTCCGTACTCCAAAAATAAGAACACTTTCATATTCATACATTAAAATCATGCTCAGCATGATCTCCGAACTCCAACAAAGCAACTCTAAATATCAACAACTAAGTGAGTGTGTGAACAATAAAGTGTTATATCTACTAAATTAAATAACATGTGATACGCTTGCATCACTTACTCACCACGGGTATTTACCCGATTTGCATTGTTTTTGTCACTTACTTACCACAGGTGGCTGAGCACGAGCTGGTTCCATTGAAAAATCTGCACAAAAAAATGCAGTTTTAAAAAAAAATTGCCACAAAAAAAGGAAGCTGTTCCGGCAAGGGGTCGACTCCCCTGCTGTTCCGGTAGAGGGTCGACCCCCTTACGGAACATAGGGGGTTAACTGACCCCCAGCCTTTCTGCCAGCGAGTCGACCCCCTGTCGGGGTCGACCTGCCGGAAAGGCAGGGGGTCGACCCCCTGCCAGGGTCGACCTGCCGGAAAGGCAAGGGGGGCGACCCCGTGCCGGAAACGCAAGGGGTTAACCTCCTGCCTGTTCCGACATGGGGTTAACCCCCTGCCGGAAAGACAGGGGGGGGTCGACCCTCTGCCGGAAACGCAAGGGGTTAACCCCCTGCCGGAACAGGCAGGGGGTTAACCCCCTCCTGTTCTAGCATGGGGTTAACCCCCTGCCGGAAAGGCAGGGGGTCGACCCCCCATGCCGGAAACGCAGGGGTTAAACCCCTGCGTTTCCGGCACGGCAGAGGGTTAAACCCTCTGCCTTTACGACAGGGGGTTTAACCCCTGCTGGAAACGCAGGGGTTAAACCCCCTACCATGCCGTAAAGGCAGGGGGTTAAACCCCCTTGCCGTAAAGGCAGGGGGTCGACCCCCTGCCTTTCTGGCAGGGGTTCAACCCCCCATGCCAGAAACGCAGGGGTTAAACCCTTGCGTTTCTGGCACGGCAGGGGGTCAACCCCCCATGCCGGAAACGCAGGGGTTAAACCCCTGCGTTTCTGGCACGGCAGGGGGTTAAACCTTTGCCTTTCCGGCATGGGGGGTTAACCCCCTGCCGGAAAGGTCGACCCCCCATGCCAGAAAGGCAGGGGGTTTAACCCCTGCTTGAAACGCGTAGGGAGGGCGGGCGAACCTGTCTCTGGCAGAGAATGCGTCGGTCGGCGGGGCGACGGCTCGGGCGGAACGCGGGGTGACAGGCGGCGGGGCGGCGGGCGGCGGAGGAAGGCGTCGGGCTGCGTAGGGAGGGCGGGAGAGAGGAAACTAGAAAAGAGGGAAAAGGGTTCTGATCAGATTTACCCGAAAATTAGCGACGGATTGGCGACGGACTTATTCCGTCGCTAAGCCGGCGTAAATATATACAACTCCTTAGCGACGGAATATGTTCGTCGCTAACGGCGTCGCTACGTAGCGACGGAAAAATGCCGTCGCCCAATCCGTCGCTAACCGTAGCGTGTTTTTGCGATAAAAACGGTCCGTCGCTAAGCCGTCGCTACGTTGCGACGGCTTAGCGACGGACCATTTTCCATCGCTACATCTGTGAATATCACGAAACTTAGCGACGGATTAGTGACGCTTGCTAAGCCATCGCTAATTGGTGACGGAAAAATGCCGTCGCTACTATCCGTCGCTAATTGACATTTTTCTTGTAGTGTTACTCTTTTTTTTTACTATAGCATTTTCCTACGAGTTAGGCCTTATAACGCTTCAAATTAAGACCCATAAACTCTTCTCTTGATTTTGAAAATCCATTTGCACTCAACATGTGGAGCTTCATGAGATGGAACAAGAGTCTAAGTCTAGTTTTTCATGAGAGCATCATATTTTATATTCATGGAATCACACTACTTAGGCTTTCTAAAGGCTTGGTTAAAAGTAATGGGTTCTTCATCTTTGAGTTGGGTAGTAAGGAGGATAATAGGAATGGGATGTTTGGTTGCGATGTAGATTATGAGCTTAAGTGTACCATCTCGAAACCGAGTCACCATGGGGTGAGCGAGACCAGGTTGATTGTGAGCTAAAACAGGTGGACCAACAACAACATACAAGGGTATACCAGAGCTTTGGGAATTTATTGAACTTGTGGACTCGGGTATTGGTGATGAGTTAGGATTAGGACTAGATATCAGTGAATTGAGTTTTGGTGTAAGGTTATTTGAAGTAGACTCACTACTTGACTCATGGTTATTAGAGATTGGTTGAGTCAACATAACAGTTGATAGTAGGACAACAAGATCTGGGTTATAAGAGGTTTGGCTTGATTTATTTGACTTGATTTTGAAATTCAGAATGGAAAAGAGCTCTTATAGAAAACATGGCATGAAGCAAAGATTTTACAAGACATCTCATGAAAACAATAATATTCATGATGTTGAGGTGCATATCCCAAGAAAATACATCTATCATAATGATATTCAAATTTATGCTTTTGATAAGGCAAGAACTTATAATTAGGTGCAATTTTGAAAAGTACTTCCAAGGGAGAACAATTTTTGAGCACTCGGCTAGGGATCCGATTTATTAAAAACACTACAGTAAGGAAATAAAAATTCTAATATTTTAAAGGAAGGTTAGCTTGAGCCATTAAAGTCAAGATTGTTTCAACAATAAGCTTATGTCTCCGCTCAACAAGGCCATTTTGTTGATGTGTATGTGGACTCGATGTCCAATCTCACACTCGGTCAAATGCTTGGATAAGGATTGATATTCGCTTCCTTAATTAGAATGCAAGAATTTAATTCTTTTTCCAACAAAATTTTCAACAAAATTTTTGAAACTTTTAAATACTTGCAGCACATCAAATTTGTGTTTGATCATATAGATGCAAATATATCTAGAATAAGCATCAATAGATGTCACGTAATATATAAAACCATTTATACTCAAAATAAGAAATGATCCTAAACATATAAATAAATAATGTCTAACAAATTAAGCACAATACGAGAACTATGATAAAAAAGCAAATTATGACTTTTTCCTAATTGACATGCTTCATACACACTATCAAAAGTTTTTATCATTGGAAAACCCATATTTATCAAAAATAAACTAAACAATTTTAAAGTTGAATGTCCAAAATGTCAATGCCACTGATCTAAGGAAGACTTTTTGCTGAGAAACACAAACTTGACTACAGGTCTCATCTAAATTTTATAAAGGCCATTCTCACTTGTTCCTTGCAAAACTGTCTTCCTTGTGTGTTGATCCTTCGCCAAGCAATGATAAAGGTGAAACTAAAAAATTACACCATTATCCTTTGAATAACATTGAACAAATAATAAGTTTCAAGTAATCTTGGGAACATGTGATATCATTCATAGCCAAATTATGAGAAAAGGTAGAAGAGACAACATGTTTAATATCCAAACATGATCCATCATCTATCTTAACTGACTCTTGCCCTTGATAATTAGAATGAATGGCAAGATTGTTGAGGTCATTGGTGACATTTGTTGCTCCCGAATATGGATACCATTTGTCGTCTCCACACGGGCTCTGAATTGATCCCAATGCCTCATGATGTGCTTGAGGTGACGAAGACTGACCAAGATGATGAAGTCGAACCCGAACTCATAAAAGTGATGAGTTGTGGGGCTCTGATACCATAACAAAAACACAATCAATACTTAATAATTTTAATGTGGTTTAGTATAGTATGTACTCCATGACCACCAAACCCCTTAGATATTTTTCGTATTCATTCAAGAAGATACAAGGTGGTTTTTATATACATATAGATTATTAGTTTTGTCCATAGGGCAACAGACCCTCTTTTGAGTCATTGTATTAGGAAACTTCTATTTCTTTCTTGAGTCTAAGTTTAACTTGAGTTGAACTTTTGTTAGGTTCTCTTGGCCTTATCAATGTATTTTTTTCTTCACCTTGTCTTTCCTTCAACATGGACTACTTTGAATAAGCGTTTTTCTCTTTGGCATAATTCTCACCTTCCTCGACATAGTTGAAAATCTTGAGATGGTACCCAATAGGTTTTTCAACAAATTGGACTTGTGCGCCTTTCTTGCCTCTAGTTCCGTGGAAATGCTAGCTTCTCCTTCTCCCAAATCAGCATCATTATGACAACCAAGGTAGTATCCCACGTGGCAAGTGGGGTCCTGTGCCAAAAGGCCCAAGTTTGAATCCCTCTCCCACATAGGGCTTAAGAGATGTCTGGTAGGGGTCTGCCTAACCCCAGCTTGTCTATAAAAAAAATCAACATCATTTGGGTGGCCACCATTAGTTGCAAATCATCGACACAATGCATTGAACAACCCTACAATGCTCTCTCTGATGCAACTCGAAACCAATTTGCAAAAAAAAATCTATGTTACCCAACTCCTATAAGAACGAAACTCGAAAAAGAACAAGAATGCAATAGAAAATATAAAGTAAATCAACTCATAAAAGAAATTAATCAATAATCTAATCTCCTCTAAAAAATCCCATAACATGTATTATAGCATGAAAGAAAAACCCTAACTCTACTATGATCTTGGATAAGATATGAATGTGAAAGCAAACCCAAAAAATAAAATTCAAATCCTAAACACTAACTACGAATCCAATTGGTTCCTGGATCCTAATCCCATCACCTATTCTTTTTCTTCTTCTTATTTGTTTGACTTGGTTCCAATTTCGGATCCACGACTATATCAGTATGACCTACCTTTGGTTTTCGGCCCTCGAGTCCACTCTTCTCTCTCTCTCTTCCTTTTCTTTTTTGTTTGCAATTTTCTTTTTTGTCTCACAATATTTAATATATTTTTTCTGTTTATTCAAGACAAACATTCATACTACCAGTGAACTTTTGAAAGGTTGTGTCTTTTAATCACAAGTTTGAACTTGATTGTTCTTAACATGAAAAAATAGCAATATCCGTAATGTTGTTTCATAGAAATGCAAAGCATTGTTTTCTTGTTTCCTAGCAAGGGAAAATTTAAATTTTTATCTGAGATTTGTTTGACAAATTTTCTAACTCTTTTAGGTACATTAAAAACCATTAGTACATTAATTTGCCAAAAACTTTAGAAAACTGAACTCTTCCGACTAAGTTTGAGCATTAACAATGGATTATGTCTAATTCTAAACATGCAACAAAAGTTCTCAACATGAACAACTTGATTTAGTGGTGAGCATCAAGTAACTAATAAAATTGCAAGTGTAGCACTACAAAGAACAAAGTAAATAGAGGCGACTCTTGACTGACAACAAAAAAAGTCTCCATTATTTACGACGACTTAAGATATCCCTATGAATGTCTTAGCCCCACACAAATGTTGTCATTAATGACATATCTTAATAGTATGTTTATAACGGCTACATTATATAGTCGTTAAATATGTCGTCGTTATAAACATACCTATAACAACGACTTTAGATATAATCGTTATAGGTATGTTTATAACGGTAACACTATATGATCGTTAAAAAATTTGTACAGCAATATTTAATGGGCATATAATATCACCGCTATTGATATATAACAGTGACATATAAGTCTTGCCATTATAGATGATGATATTATATGATCATTAATTATTGTCATAAAAAAATAATTATCATAATATTTAATGAGCATATAATATCGCTGCTATTGATATATAAGGGTGAGATAAAAAAACTCTCCATTATAGCTTTTTTCTATAAGAGCGACATATCAACACATTTTTGTTGTCGTTAGGAAGCAGATCAGGTCATGCTGAAAATGAGCATTTTTTGCTCATGCTGACATCGTGGCCATCCGATTTGCATTTTAAAAAGCTCAAAAGTCAACAAACCATGTGGCATTCATCCAAAATACAAACAGACGGCCTTGATGTCCGCATGAGCAAAAATTCTCATTTTCAGCATGACCTGATTTGCTTCCTTGTCGTTATAGCCTAAGTATTTTAAAGGGTTCGAAGGACCCACTTTATTTTTCCCTCTTCTTCTCTCTCTGCACTCTCGCCAGACCACTACCAGAGTGTGTGCTCCCTTCCCCTGCAAGGTACCCCTCTCTCTCTCTCCTCCTTCTCTTCTCTTCTCTTTCTCTTTATTCTTCTTCTCCTTCTCCTTCTCCCCTGGTTGTCGTTGATCCAAAAAACCCACAACAATAACGATATAAGAAGGTAGATAGCGACAAGTAGAGAACAGGGAGAGGTAGATAGCAAGGTAAAGCTCAGATTGTAGAGGGATCTCCAGCGAGTAAGGTGGCCTTTGGAGATAGAGAAGGCATAGCGTCTGCAGAGAGGTATGAGAGAGTGACGATTGAAAAGAGAGAGAATTGTGTTTTTTGGAGAGAGCGAGACCTCCAGGTGCAACATTTTTCTCTTCTCCCTCTTGCTGCAAACTCGGGTTGTAATTTCGACGTTCTGGGATTTCGACGACAGGGCGAGCAGGTGCTTCCAGCGATGGTCTGAGGTTGCAATGAGAGTGAGAGAAAAAAAAGATGGGAGAGGCTCCGGCGACGGTCGACAATGATTTGAGGTTGCAGAGAACGAGAGTGACTGGAGACGGGAAGATGGGGCGCAGGTGGGAGAGGTTAGGGCATACCTTTTGGCTTTTTTTTGTTGATTTAAATACACTATATTCTGGTTGTTGGATCTTATTAAGATCCAACGGCCAGTGTCACTGCACTTCGATTGCGCATATAATGATTGCGTTGATATATATATATATATATATATAGAGAGAGAGAGAGAGAGAGAGAGAGAGAGAGAGTGACATTAATGCTACAGAGAACATAAGGAGATTGTCGAACAATTCCCAAAAAAATGCACTAATTATAAAACTATTGCTCCATATAATGCAAGACTTGGTTCAAAGTTCAAATAGACCATAGATAGACAAGTCACCTTATTAGCTTCATGAAACACTTATGCAACAACAATGTAATCCATAGTTTATGTGAAAGCAGTCTAACCCTAGCTTGACTATGAAAAAGAAATGGAAATCTATCAAAAGAAATAACCTAATGCTGCACATTATTACAAAATTAAAAGTTTAGTTTTTTTAAAGTGTTCAGCACACTCATGAAGCAAATTTGGGAAGCACTTGAACGCAAATTTTAGCATCATCGAACCATCAAGAAATTAATTTCTCTATGTTCTTATAATTTTTAATTAAAAAAAGAAACCCCAAAATGGTCAAAGACCCGCAGTGTTTACATGCCCAGTTATAACAAAGTGCACAACTAACACAATGAATATAGCAAACTACAGTGACCATCAATGAGATAATTGATTCTATGCTACTTAACATACAAAACATAGACATGTTTTAAGACTTGACACAAGTTAAAAGTTATTTTGAGATTTTTTTTTCTTGTTTTTTATAGGCTATCCTGTATATCACTCCGTGCATGATGACTGCCTATGGATGGAGAAATTTGGTGATCCAATGTTTTTGAGACATGTTGCAGGTATATTAGCCAGTTTACTTGGTGGAAATTAGAACTAACAGATTCATGAATAATATTTTCTGGGATAGAAGGCTACCATTCTTGTGGAACTAAAATTTAAAAGTTTTTTAAGGCCAATTATTTTATTTCATAGTATCAAAGTAGACATTTGAAAATAGGGAATTTAATGAAATGATTAAAATTTTGAAAATTCATATCTGTAATGAAATGAAAATAAATATGGCAAAGACAACACCAGGACAAGTTTAACTTGAATTTACCATGAGCCAGAAATTTGAAAATAACTTTTTTCTACAGCTTTCAGTGTGAAGTTTGAAAATCCAAGCTATTTATGACTAGAACTGTTGAAAAGTTTGACAATGTTCATGGCATTTAGCAACATTGCATTTAGCCTGTTTAGACACAAAATTTGATCTTCACATGCTCCAAATAGAAAAAGGTTAAAGAAAGAGATGCTAAGAAAAACTTTTTGAAAGAACGCAGAAAAAAAGAAAATAAAAACTTACAAGTACATTAATTAGAAGTTATATCTAGTAATTCAGTGCAATGGTATTGCGCTAAATTCATTGAAAAAGAATTGGTCATTCATGTTGTTGTTTTTTATTTCAATTTATCCCTATTCAAGCATCATATGATAGTTTTAGTTTGAATAATTCATATTTATTTATTTTCATTCTTAGGCCTCCAGCATCTAAGGATTACTTGCACTAAGGCTTGCAGACAACAAGATATTACCCTTTAATTATCTATCTTATGCCATTGAACTCTAGGTTTGCATTTCTTATTCTATTGCCGCCTGATTTTCTCATACTTATGCAAAATCAAAACCTGGAATACCACTTATCAAACTACACTTCATTTTAGGGGCATTTTTTTAGAATTTTAGAAACTTAGAATTTTAGGGGCAATTTATAGAATTTTAGAATTTTATGTTTTTATTTGTAAATATCACTGATCAAAGCTTCTCTTGTTGAATATAGTGGGGTCATCGTCTGTGAATATGGATCAATTGTGGATACACATTCACAACAGGAGTTCTGAACTTTATACATTTAGAATTGATCGATTCATTGAAGCATCACATGCTCATGTTGATTCTGTTGGTAGAATGTGATGACCATGTCGGGACTGCAAGAATAAAAAATATAAAGTTATACCACTAATCAAACTATACTTGATTGGATTGGACGTGATTCTACCATGAAATGTATTCAGTCCTATGTGAGTGTGTCACAAACCCATGTAGATGCAATGCATGTACATCATGATGAAAGCAAGGAAACGATAGAGGTTCACGATCAGGTCAAAGAAATGTTGAATGATGTTATTATGAAGATAATATTGGATCCAACTCCAGACGATGATGGCAAATGCAAGCCCCTTCAAGATTTAATGAGTGATGCCCAGAGCGATCTATATTCAGGTTGTACAAAGTTAACAAAACTAACTTTCATTCATAAGTTGTTACATATTAAATCAATGAACAATTGGAGTAACAAATCATTCAGCATGTTGATTAATTTTTTGAATAAGACATTTCTCGAGTGGAAATAAATTTATGAATCACACCGGCTTTGATTACGTAAAGATAAATGCATGCATAAATGATTGTGTGCTTTTCTAGGAGGAGCATAAGAAGAAAGAAATGTGCCAAAGTGCAATGCTTGAAGATAAAAACCACACAAAGGCAAGGGAATGAAAGTTTCTCAAAAGGTGTTATGATATTTTCTTATAAAATCGAGGTTGCAACGCTTATTCATGACAATGGAAATAACATCAAATATAAGGTAGTACAAGACACGACGTACAAGCGATGAGAACATACTAATTCATCCATCAGATTCTGCATTGTGGAAGAAGTTTGATAGAGAACATATATCATTCGCAGTAGAACCTCACAATGTTCATCTCGGCTTGGCAAGCGACGATTTCAATCCATTCAAAAAATGAGCTTGTCATATAGCATGTAGTATGTAGTATTAATGTCGTATAATCTGCCTCCGTGGATATGTATAAAAATCCTTTTATACAACTTTCCTTACTCATCCCTAGATCAAAGACACCTGAAAATAAAATATATGTTTACATGCAGTCGTTAATCAAAGATTTGCAAGAGTTATGAGATGAAGGCATTAGCGCGTACGACACATCAATTAAAGAGATATTTCATATGCGAGCGGCGGTAATGTAGACTATCAAAGATTTTTCAGCATATGTCAACTTATCAGGGTGGTCTACGAATAAGAAGCTTTTGTGTCCAGTTTGCAATGTCGATATAAGGTCAAATAACTTGAAGTTCGGAAATAATGCATGTTACATGATACACCATTGACTCTTACCAGAAGATCACTCATGGCATCGTTAAAAGAAAGAGTTTTGACGGTAAAGTGGAGCTTAGAGGGCCACTAAATAAATTATCTGGAGGTGAACTAGAGGTACAGTTAAGTAACATTATTGTTGATTTTGGAAAAGTATGGGTTAGTGAAAAAAGAAAAGAACGTGTTTACAACAAATGATATTTAAATTAAACAAAAAAATCATATTTTTTTAACTACCATATTCGTCATCATTGAAGCTAAGATACAACTTATATGTGATGCATGTTGAGAAGAACATATGTGACAATAACTTATATACACTGCCCGATGTAAAGGAAAAAACAAAAGACAACAAAAATGCACAAGAAGAATTAAGACTCAGAAAGATATGACAGAAGTGGTACAATAAAAATACAAAGACAAAAGTGGTACAACACCGAAGAAACCATATGCATAATACACACTTTTTAGTACGCATAAGAAAGAGTTTCTTTATTGGTTTAAGGATATGAAGTTTTTCGACAGCTATGTATCTAATATTGGGAGATGCGTAAATATAAACGATGTTAAATTTTTTAAATTAGTCATGATAGCCATATCTTCTTCTAGTGCCTACTTCCTATTGTAGTTTGTGGGTATCTAAAGAAGACAATTGTCATGCCTTTAATCCATTTGAGTGATATGTTTAGATGGTTGTCTACAAGAGCGTTGAAAAGAGATGCTTTAACGAAGATAAAGAAAATTATTTTAGTAATTTTATTCGCTTTAGAGAATATAATTTTACCTGTATTTTTTGCCATCATGGTGCATCTAGCTATTCATCTACCATGAGAGGTTGAACTTGTTGGACTAGTACAATATCGTTGGATGTATCTGATCGAGAGATTCTTTGATAGATTAAAGTGAACTGCGAGGAACAAAGCACGAGCATAAGCTTCCATTGTTGAGGCATATATTTCAACAGAATGTGTGACCTTTTGCTCAATGTATCTTAGTGCTATTGATATTAGATTTAAGTGTAAGGATCAGTATGATGATAGGCCCAACACGACAAGGACACCTGGTTTGTTTGTATTCTCACATGACATTTGCGTGAAAGTCGGTGGCGGTTTACCACTTGTACTTTCAAATTCAAAATATATGAGAGTTCATCGGTATGTACTAGACAACTGCATTGAATGTGAGCCATATCTAAAGAAATACAGACAGATAATCCACAACTTGTGCAATAATGTTCAGGAAGCTACAATATGATATGACCAGGAGTTCGCAAGTTGGTTTCTAGAGAATAAATAGGATTTTTCTCTAGAATTATGAATTCTCGTAAGAAGACCTGAGTGTGAATCATAATTCTATCAAACTTATGATATGAATGTAATCAGATTTCATACATAGTCTCATGGTGAAGACCGTAGTTCTCAGAATAGTGGGGTAATGGTTACGTGTGAAGACGATATACGAAAACCTAATGTAGACTATTACGATGTTCTAAAAGATATTATTGAATTTAAACATATATGATGAAATTTGGTGTATAGTATAGATGTGATTAGTTTGATAATAGGCATATACGTAAGGACAAATACTTTATATGTGTCAACCTCTGTAATAAATATCGTGAGATTTATAAAAATCTCGCGATAATATCGTGAGAAATTGCTTGAAAGTTTAAAATGGCAGTTTCTCACGAGATTTTCAAACCATGACAAATATCGCAATATTAATCATTTTAGTAGATATTTATCGTTAGAATTTTATTTTTAAATGTATTTTATTTATATTTTCTTATAAAAATATTTTATAAATTTTATAAGTTTATTTTTTATTGCTGAGATTTTGCCAAAAAAATGCAAGATTTATGAAAATCCCTTTGTCGAGATTTTTGACTCCCGAGATTTTGTCGTTTTTAAATTTTGTCACTATGGTGTCAACATGTCCCACCTAGCATACCAGGAAGATCCCTTTATTTTAGCCTCTCAAGCTATGCAAGTATTTTATATTAGAGATCCCACAAAGAGCAAAACACATATAGCACAAAAGATAATACTAAAAAATATGTACGAGATTCTACTATCTTCATCTAAATGGAACAAACAACATGACAACAATGCGTATTAGGAAGACAATTGTGGAGGGGTTGATTCATCATCCCTCCACACCATCGACGAAGATCTCATGTTGTTACACTGAGATGATCTAGAGGATGATCGATAAATATTCTAATTCGTAATTTCATGGAAGATAAAGGTTGCAACTGAATCTAAATATCATCACCACAACCAAGCTGACTTTCGTGCATCAAAAGCAAATCAAGCAATGAAAGGCTTCAGTAACTATCAAGCTTTGTATGTCTTTGTACCTCCAGAGTTATCATATAAGGCTAAGTTTCTTATTCTCTAAGTTTTTTTTTTCATATAGTATAGTGCTTATCATGATGACTCTAATAGATTTTTAATTTATTGTTTGCAGATTGAAATAGGACTATAATTGACAACGAGTGTGTTCTATAAATTAGTGGGTTATCTACATACCTTTAGAGCTATCATACGAGGGTAAATTTCTTATTCTCTAAGTTTATTTTTTTATATAGTATAGTGCTAAATATGTTTGATGTAATAGAATCTTAATTTATTATTTGCAGACTGAAATAGATGGACAATAACTGATGATGAGCGCATTCTATAAATTAGTGGATCATCTTTGTACCTTCAGAAGTATCATACGAGGGTAAGTTTCTTATTCTCTAAGTTTTTTTTTTCATATAGTATAGTGTTAAATATGTTTAAACTAATAGATTCTTAATTTATTATTTGCAGACTAAAATAGATGGACATGAACACTAGTGTATGTTTATATTTGAATTGATGTTTGAAGTGTATATTTATATTTGAATGGATGTATGTTTGAGAATGTTTGAAGTGTATATTTGAATGAATGTATATATGTTTAATGATGTTTGGTTTGTATTAATTTTTACCATAATGAGATATTATAGTTAGTGTGAAACTGATTATATATATAAAAAATGATTTTAAATATATATGAACTAATATATATCTATATATTTATTGAATTGAAGTTGATATCTTCTTGAATGTGAAAATGTTTTGTTAATGTTATCTTTATGCTTTTGCAGATTCTCATGGAAGTGCAGAAAAATGCGAAAGCATTATCAAGCCTTCAATCATAATGTGATTAAAATATTTGTAAGTTATCAGACTGAATTCTCATACTGCTATCATCATCATTAACATTGTCATAATTGTTTTGTTTTGTTTTTTTGAATTGTCAGATTGTACTCATTCTTGAAGTGTATTTGTTGCAGATTTGGAGAGGATATAGGGGAGGGGGTGGAGAGGATGTATGTTTGTTTTTTGAAATGTGTTTATTTTTTGAAGTGTATATTTATATTTGAATGTATGTCTGAAGTTGAATGTTTGAGGGGGTGGGAGAGTATGAATATTTGAGGAGGTTAGAGAAGTGTATGTTTATATTTGAATGTATGTTTCAAGATATATAAACACTAGTATATGTTTATATTTGAATTGATGTTTGAAGTGTATTTTATATTTGAATGAATGCATGTTTGAGGATATTTGATGTGTATATTTGAATTGTATTTGTCATTTTGTTTAATGTAATATAAAAAATTTAAAACTAAATATAAATATTTTATTTTTGCAGATTTAAGGCCTATAACAACGACATTTCTGTGTCACCATTATCGGCCTTAATCCTATGTCGCTATTAGAACTGATAACGGTGACTTAATTTTCACTTTCATAGCCTATAATGGTGACTTCTTGTCATTATCGACTATAACAACGAGTTAATTCTCCTTGTTACAGGCTATAACAATGACATAAAAATGTCATCATTATAGGGTATGTCACCGTTATTAGGTGGGTCGCTGCTATTGGTGTTTCAAACCCATAATTTGTCGACCTTTTTGTCTCTATGAATCTCCATGCCAATGATTTTCTTTGCAACACTGAAATCCTTTATATCAAACTTCTGATTCAGGGTAGACTTTAACTTGTCAACTCCAATCATGCTTTTTATAGAAATTAGCATATCGTCCACATATAACATCAGAATAATACATGAATCATCATTAAGGACTCAAGAATAAACACAATTATCATATTCACTCTAGGTATATCCAACTTTAATCATGTAAGAGTCAAAGCACTTATATCACTGCCAAGGAGATTGCTTCAACCCATAGAGTGATTTCTTTAACCTACAAACAAGACTCTCTTTGCCGACTTTTTTGAAACTCTCAGGTTGTTGCATGTAGATTTCCTCCTCTAAATCTCTATCAAGGAATGTGGCATTCACATCAAGTTACTCTAGCTCAAGATCATACATGACAATGATCATCAACAACACCCTAATTAATGTATGTTTCATAACTAGCGATAAGACTTCATTATAGTCAAATTTTTCTCTCTGCGAGAATCCTCTTGCAACTAATCAAGCCTTGAACTTTTTGCTTTTTTTTCGATATAACCTTTTTCTTCCTAAACACTCACTTTCACCTTATAGTTTTTTTGCCCATAGGTAATCAACTAGTCTTAAATTTTATTTATGTAAAGTGATTATTTCTTTCAACATTGCCAACATTCACTTATTGCTATCATTTGAGTTAATAACATCTTCATAGCATAATGAATCACCTACCCTAATGGTTAGAGCAAAAAAAAATAATATCTTAAAAGTCATACATTATTCGAGCTTTGTGAGCCCTTCTTTCTTTGTCTCTTGCCAAAATATAAGGTTGTTTATGCTCTTGAACCATGCTATGAGCTTCTTGGAAAGAAATCACACCTTCCCTTGTTAGTGAATTGGTCCCATCCACCCCCACCTCAATGACTAGTTTCTTCTCACCATCTTTCAGTTGCATGTTATCCTTTATTTAGATGGTGACCTATTGATAATAAAGAAAGCCATGTTAATTGTTTCTTCCCATAAACTTTTCTTCAATTTTGCATTCAACCTCATATTGTGAGTCCTTTTCATAAGAGTCATGTTCATACTCTCTACCAAAACCATTATGTTGAAGCGTATCAGGTGTCGTAAAGTGACGGATGATTTTCTCGTATCATGTCAATGTCTTTACCTCTGCCTTCCATTGCTTGAATTTCAAGAATACTTTTGCATTGCTTTTCATGAAATAGACCTAAACTTTTCTTGAGTAGTCATCTACGAAGGTAATGAAATATTTAGCCCCACCATTAGCATTAACTATTGCAGACCCTTATACATTTGTATGCACAATCTAAGATGTCATGGCTCGTATGCTTTGTAATTTTAAAATCCACCTTGCAACAAGTAACATCCAAGGGGCGATATGATGATAGAGTATGACTTTAATTGGATCATGATCAATTGTTCCTCACCCCCCTATGTATTAAAGAGTGTCTGGTAACTGGTAATGTCTTGTCTATTGTGGGATTTTAGGTGTTTTTCTTTTATATTTAATATTTTTTGGGCTTTTTCCTTATAAATTTTTTTGTTTTGGTTTCTCAACCCTTTAGTCTCAAACTCTTTTGTTGCTGCCTCATGATGATTTCTTGTCTAATTGGCTAATATGCCAAAACAAATCTTTTTTGTGTTATGAAATCACCGACATCCGTGACTTTTATCACCACCATTCATTGCGCAAACAATGGTGCCCAACAATTCCACTCATCCTCTATGTCATTCTCCATCTTCATACCCGTCTTAAATCTTACCACTCAAGTTGTTTTGATCAAATTTGGCCCTAGATTTAATTAAAATGGACCCTTGGATCAATATGATTTTTTAAATCATCAAAAAAATTTGTATAAAAGTTGGATTTCAGCGATTTAAATATGGCTCTTCACTAAAAAAATGATGTAGATCACATTTTTGGAGTATAATTTGATCAAAGCAACTTGCTTCAAGAAATCCCAAGGAGGGGTATGAAGATAGGGATGACATAGGGGATGAGTGGAACCCATTTGTCCAACAAAGGCACTAGTGTCATTATTTCACAGGAAAAGTGGTGATGAATAACAGTGATTTCAAAACACAAAAAATTTATGTTTTGGCATATCACCTAGTCGTACTTTATGTCTATCTTATTATTTTCTTATGGAAACAGGTTGTTCGTGTTCCACACGAAAGAGCAGATCAGGTCCATGAAACCTTGGAAAAAAGCATTTGGAGGCACTTTGTTGCAAGTTGCTTCTATATTCACTTGAGAGGGACGTGTCACAGGGATTGGACACAGTGGAGGAAATAACCGGCAAGAAGGGAGAGGGTCATCTCTTTTAGCTAGATCGAACATGGGAGATGAATGGCGTGGGTGACGATAAAAAGAGAGAAAGGCATTTTTGATGGGCTGGTGATGAACGAGGATGGAAGACTAGCGAGGAAGAAGAAATGTTTCCTCAGGCCTTGTTTGATGTACCATCCCCTGCCCAAAATTGGATGGCATGACCGGTTGGGACAGTGTATTAAACATCCATTGGACATGGCAGACATGCAAAATGCGTGTCCATCGCATCCAAGAAACAATATTTCACTAATCCATCCCCTGTTACGAAAAGAATAGGGACGAGGTTTGCGCTCTTTAAAAAAAATGAGAGGGGTCTCCCCAACCCTCTTATTCCTCTCTCTCTTTCTCTCTTTGTGCAACAATCACCGACAGGGCCAACAATGAGCTCTCTCTCTCCCCCCACTTTTCTTCTTTCTTCCCCTTCTTCATTTCTCTCTTTGTCTCTCCCCCTCGTTATTCTTCGTTTTCTTCTTCTTCTTAGGTTTTTTTTCTTTGATTAGGGCTTTGATTTTTCTTTGATTTTTTTAATAGGGCTTTTGATTTCCTTTGATTTTTTTAATAGGGCTTTAGATTTTTTTTAACTAGGGCTTTGATTAGGTTTTTATTTTTATTTTTATTTTTATTTTTATTGATGAGAGGATTTTCTTTGATTGGCATTGATTAAAGTTTTTTTTCTTTGATTTTCTTTGATTAGGGCTTTGATTTTTTGTTGACCTTTTTAGTTTTTTTAAAATAATTAGGGTTTTTTCTTTGATTTTTATTGATTAGGAGATTTTTTTTATTGTCATTGATTAAGGTTTTTTCTTTGTTTTAATTTGTTTTTCTTTGTTTTTTTTTGTTTTTTTATTTATTTATGGTTTATGTATGATTTATCTTCTTGCATTTTAGGGTTATATGATTTATTTATGGTTTTGACATTTATATATAAAATTATGAATTCTTATTTTTCTCAAATTACCCGAATTTTAAATATTTTTTTTTCATACTTGGATCTAGTTTGAGATCCATATTTGGGGTTAAAATCCATAACTTTTTGATAAACTTTCATAATTAGATCCAATATGATACTGATTAAATCATTTATATATATATAAAAAAATATCAATTCTTATTTTTTCTCAAATTACTCAAATTTTAAACATTTTTTAGTTTTTAAATCCAATCTAAGATCCATATTCGGGGCTAAAATCCATAATGAACATGTTAAAACACTCATATGGTTGGGCAGATCGAGTCATACAATCCAAAATAAAGTTATCCAACCCATTATCCGTTTGTGTTCATGTTGTCCACACACGACATAAAACAAAAATTGGATACAAGGAGCACAACCGCTTGTACATTTGAAACAAATATTGACCTTAGTACAATTACATAACAGACAGAACATATATTCTGTCCAATCTTAGACGAGGCATCAAACAAGCCCTCAAAGAGCAAGCATACACATGAACATGAACATGAACGAAGAAAAGAGGAAACTCTCAATAATCTTCATTGAAAAATATCCAAACTACATACACATATTTATAGAATACAAAAGGCAAAAGGGTAAAAGTGCAAGGGCATCTCAGCCTAGATGGGACTCAAGGTTGGTCGACCTGCATAGTCCTAGTCTAGGTAGGCCTCCAGGCTGGGTGACCTACACAGTCTCAACCTGGGTAGGACTCCAGGCCGGATGGCTCCTTTGGTCACTTCGCACAGTCCCAACCTGAGTGGGACTCTAGGCAAGGTGGCTCCTTTGGATCAGATCCTAGAGCGGCTTCTCTGGATTGGATTTGGGGTGATCCATAACAATCCAACTCTCTCAAACTCGCCTTGCCCTTAAGGCGAGAGCTGAAAACTAATCTAACAATTGATCATCTTCCTCTCCTCTTGGATAAAAAACCAAAGTAGGATATTCCTTCTTCGTCGTAAGCCAACCATCTAAGTGATAGCTCAGATGGTGCTCAAGTAATGACATGTCAACTGTACCAAGTGTCACCTTAAACACAACGTGCATCGAGTTGTTGTAGCCTCACCAATGGCTTGTTGTAGCAAAACCTGCAGCCATAGTAGGGTGAGGATTGGTGTCAAGGGATGCATGAGCACAGGGCATAGTGACAATGCAAGGACACACAAACGGCTAAACATTGCGACAATGTAGGGTGAATGAGCGCAAGACACTATGGCAAGTAGCGACATATTGACTGTGTGGGTTTCTATAAAGACATTGAAACACGATCATCATAACCTGCTTATAAGTTGTGGTACGCATGAACAACAAGAGAGTAGGGTCGTGCGAGTCAGATGTTGAATGGGTGATTCCCTTCACTAACTAGTCTTGATACTCGGTAGAGGCAACAACCAGTAAGGTTAGATCAACATTCATTTTGCTCACAACTAAATCAAGCTCTTGTTGCATTTCAGTGCACCTGCAATGAGCATTAAGGTGTTGTGCTTCAGTCATGCCTTCTCCCATCCTTTCACACAAATCTCCATTGGACGTGACTGTCCTTGCAATGGCTAATGCAAAGTCACTCACAACAAATATGGAAAGTGGCTTGAGCATTTCGTCGAACACTTGATAGGTGACATTTTTTAGCCCTTCATACATAAAATCATTGTCTGGTTTTGGGCGTGCACAACACTCCACATGATTTTTTAGCCTTCAAAACTTCAGAATCCGCTTTGGTGCACTTGGTGGGCCTTTCTCACACATGTCATTGAACACCTTATGGCCACTCAATTCTTACTAAATCCCTGCAACATTCAACGGGGATTTGGTATTGACATGCTTGCATTCAACGTTGTCAATGTATTGCTCTATTTGGGTTAGTGTTTGTGTCATCTTCATAAACTCCTTCTTGAACCTTTCATAGTCCTCTTTGAACCTTTTATGCTCCTTCTTGAAGCATTCATGACACTTTTTTATATAGTCAATGAGTTGTAATATTTCGTTGTCCATGCTCGGAGGTTTAGTTTTGATTATTTTGCACACAATACGTTCCAAATTTGAGGTTGCGGCTCACATGGTTGGTTAGAAATTTTAATTTTGAATTCAATGCAACAAATCGTGCCGCAACATTCCTAACAATTTAACAAAAATCATGATTTTATTGTGCTGGACTGTGTACCACACTATAGTGACATGCTATAATATTGTGGGAGAGTTGATTGTGATGCACGTTGACCCACAAGTGAACGGGGATGAATTTGATGATGCTAATCGGTTTTGCGGTATAAGAAATACTTAAGAGTCATTTGGGACAGCCCCCATGAGTGAACAATGCATAGATTGACCAAAAATGCTTTTAAGGCATGCAAGCTAGCATACACATGCAGTTTGGATCTCCCATGAACTCGGTGGCCCCCAGGCTCTGACTCTACGTTAGATTTTAAGGTTGACTTTGGCTTTGGTCTTTTGGTCATAGTTATCCTCATTTCCCTCACTATTTTGTACATAATAGGGAGGGGGGGCTTCTGATAACAAATAAGTTTGTAGACATCCCAATTTTAACTAAATAGTCTTATGCAATGTTATCAACATCAATGTATATAGGCTGATACACATTGTATAAGCTGAAATTCGATATGCTGCATGCCTGAATCAGCTATTTGTTAATAATTATAAAAATACCAAAAATACATTTTTTTATTATTTTAAATTTATTTCAATGGTTTTAACATGTCGCGTTATATGTCTCGAACCGAGCTTTTAGAATGGGGCATGTGCAGTGCGGAGCTCTACCGAGTGAAAAATGCATCGAGTATAGGAACACACAATATGTGTTGGCTTGATCGGTGATGTGCGATGGTAGCATAGTACGTGATAGGCATCAGTATCGTCGTTAGTGCATCGTTGTGTGGTGACACAGACATGGAGCATTATTTGGTTAAACAGTGCCAACAGATCAGAGGATATTGTCTTCGAAGATTTGGTTAAGGATCTTTTAGATTGCAAGAGATTCCTATGCATAGTGGTTGGACGCATAGGGGTACGTATGGGTTAGGACTAATTTTTCCAGGAATCACCTTAGGTGATTCCAATCGAGTATGGTGACTCAGGGCTAGGCGAATGAATGCCTAGGCATCGACGATTGAGTCTGGGTGGTGCTCTTCGCTATGGTGTTCAATCTGGTCTTTGGACGGGGGGCCTTAAGGTCGTGTTTCTTCAGTGGCAAGGTTTTGATGTAGCATGTGCATGGAGTCGCCATACGCTCCATGGTACGCAAGGCTAAAGGAAGTTTGTGCTCCTTTCAAAAGTGATAGCTGGTATGGGACAGCTATGCACTAACTGACATGGACTATATAAAATATGCATTTGAAAATGCGCTTGATCAGCTTCCGCAAGGCAGCTACGCACGAGGTGGTGTGCAGAACCAATGAAATGATTTATCACATGAAAAAGTGTTGGTGCGCGGCCTTTGCCGTTGAGCTGACCAGACTGGGCAGTCTGGCACATCATGGGTTTACGAAAAATTCTATGCCCGTGATATTATGATTGACACATTATTATTTTTTGGCCGATACAGAATGATTCAGTTGAGTATATATGGTCAATACAGCTGGCCCAACTATTTAGGGCCTATACTGATAGTCTTATATCAAAAGTCCTTTTCAAACTCAAGCAGTAGGGATGGCATTGGACCGGGGTGGGAGACAAGGTCTCCACCCCTCCCCCGTTTCAAAATCTGAACCTTCATCCCCGCCTCCATCCCCACACGGGGATGGATTTTAACCTCCACCCCCGCCTCTATCCCCGTTTCATGTCCTCCATCCTCGGTCCAAACGGGGGTGAGGCGGGGCGGGGCCCCGTTTCCTCTCGGTCTATAGTCATTCCTTAAAGGATTGGGGACGGGGCGGGGCGGGGGAAAGCATAAGTCCATCCCCGCATGGGGATAGATTTTAACCTTCATCCCCACCTCCATCCCCGTTTCATGCCCTTCATCCCCGGTCCAAACAGGGCGAGGCGGGGCCCGTTGTCCCCCAGTCCACTGCCATCCCTATCAAGCAGTCTCGACTTTTAAGAGACAATATTTGTAATGAAGAAGGGCTTGGCCATGTGCTTAAGATTGACACGAGAAGCCAGAAATCCGATTCAAACGATGTTCAAGCCATGTGTAATGAAGATGGCCATTGATGTGTTTGAGAATGGCAAGATAGGTTCCTGAATTGTCATTGGTATGGTGGTGTATTCAACATTAGTTGCAAGAGAATAAAAGTCTCTTCAAAACTAGTATTAATTATGGTTTTCATTCATCCCGGTAAAAACCCTCAATTATTATTTTCTACATGATAGCTTTTTTCGTCTTTTTTGGTTTCAAATAGTTAACCTGCAAACTGTGTCCAGACTGCTTCCTTCGTTTATGGATCTAATGATTTTAAGATGATGTATTCCTTTCTAAAATATTTGAATGAATTATCTGTGCATACAGGGATCTCTTGAGAGATGCAATGTATGTTTTTCTGGTTCTTTTGCTAGGAATGATGCAAATGATTGGTCTTAGAATTTGTATTTATCTTGCCTCCATTGTAAGACTGTTTCTGGTATCAAATTTCCTATTAACATGATATGTCTTGGAGTTTTTCTTATTTAGTTGCAAAAAATTTTGTCAGGTTGTAGGAGGCTGATCCAATGCCAAGAATCAAGTGTTAAGTTGATCCCACGTGAGCTGACTATGGTATTGTTTTTCAATCAATAACATGAGGCATTTTAAACTTTAAAAGATCTCACTAATCTTTATTTTTTAGTATCTGGAATAAATTAGTCAATTGAATGACAGTTATGAGCTTCCTTTCTTTCTCGAAATGTTATTTCTTTTGCTCTTGTTTTAGCTTTTCTTTTATCTCAATGCATAAGACTTTATTATTCTTACAAGGTGAATGAGAAGTCTACTTTTTAAAAGCTCATATCAATTTCATTCAAAACTTGTACCAATATTAAGAAAGTTACCCCCATGAACTTCCAAAGCAGGTTATATGTTCCCCCCCGAACAGGGCAGTTAGCTACATCTCATGTTCGGGGGTCCCAAAGAGCACCATGTATGTAAGCATGTGTGTCTCGTATCTCCATGTTTGTCAGCATTAATTAGCGTTGGAGTTTGATGCGATTGCAAAGACTTAAGTACCCTCTCCTCCATTGGTGCCAAAAAAATGACGATTCTTGAAAAGGAGTGGTTGTAAAGACTTAAGTGCCCCGAAGATGATTATTTAAGACCCAGTCTCTGCACTGCAGGATTATCTGAGAAAGAAATCTCCCCTAGAGGAGGCCATGAACATCAACCCTCTCACTCTCTCTCTCCCATCTATTTCTGCTTCTATGCACATCCAACAGAAGATCTTACATTGCTCCATCAAGCACTGGCTGACCTGCACATTGACTGTTGTGTAGCCTGATTCAGATTTTTTACCCTTACAGGAGGAGGGTTTGGGGGTTCATCCCAGCGTGGGTAGCATCATTCAACTAAATGAGTTGTAGATCCTGATTCAGAGTTTTTACCCTTATAGGAGAGGGGTCTGGGGGCTCCTCCCAAAGTGGGTAGCATCATTCAACTTGAAGAGTTGTGGAGTCTGATTCAAAGTTTATACCCTTACAGAAAAGGGGGGTCTGAGGGCTCCTCCCAGCGTGGGTAGCATCATTCAACTTGAAGAGTTGTGGAGTCTGATTCAGAGTTTTTACCCTTACAGAAGGGGGGTATGAGGGCTCCTCTTAGCGTGGGTTGCATCATTCAACTTGATGAGTTGTGGAGTCTGATTCACAGTTTTTACTCTTATAGGAGGAGGGTTTGAGGGCTCCGCCTAATGTGGATAACATCGTTCAACTTGATTTGTTGTGGAGCCTGATTTAGAGTTTTTGCCCTTACAGGAGGGGGGTTTGGGGGCTCCTCCCAGTGTGGGTAGCATTATTCAACTTGAAGAGTTGTGGAGTCTGATTCAAAGTTTTTACCCATTTATGTTTTAAGGCATTAGATCTCATGTTTGAACATTCACGCATGTGCAGTTTACTTCCATTATGTTCAGTTGCTTTCTAGATTATACTTTGAATTCTGGTGCATTTTAGATCTATCAATTTGTATGTAACCAGAGCTCATTTTAATCTAAATTTTTTACTGCAACTTCATGCATATGTCTTAATGCTCTCCACCAAAAATCAGATCATTTTGAGTTTGTTTGACCCACTTTAAAAATCGAGATTCAGAACCTGTTATTTTGCACCGTCGGGATTTTAGCAGAATCAAGACCAACTTGCGGGAGTGATTTCTCCCTAACCAAAGATGATCTTTCCAATCCGTAAAAAGAGTTGTTTTCTAAATTGAATCTAGTTTGTTCATACCAAATTTCAGCAATTTCTATGGTGTTTTCATTTCAGTTTTGGGTCAAAAACCATAACCCTGTCACCCTATGTCATTTTAACGGCTCAGATTTTGATTCATTTTGTTTGAATTTTATTTCCCTAATGGGAGATCATTTTTCAATTCTGTAAAATGGGTTCTCTTCATTTATGTGTCTAGTTCGTCCCTGTCAATTTTCAGAATTTTTCATGGTAAATTATTATTTTATTTTGATTAAATATCAGAACCTTGTATCCAGATTTTATAAATGTTCTGATTTTGGCCCCCATATCATGATTGTTGTAGCACTTCTTCAACAAATCGCTATTTGATTGAAAATATTCTTCAGCAAATCATTGTTATGATTTTTTTGGGTCTCTAATGAGTCTCTACTATGATTTGTAGTATTTTTGGGTCTCCAACGAGCCTCACAATGATTTATAGTGTTGTCCGGTCTTTTAACTATGATTTATAGCGCTTTGGGGTCTCCAACGAGTCCCACAACGATTTGTAGTGTTTTTCGGTCTTTTAACTATGATTTATATTGTTTTCGGGTCTCTAACGAGACCCACAGCGATTTATAGAGTTGTTGGACCTTACTATAGCGATTTGTAGTGTTTCTCGCTAAACACTACAGCGATTTGTGATACAAATCGCTATCCCAATCACGACCAACTTGTCAGGGTCATATCTCCCTAACCAAAGATCGGATTTCAAATCCGTAAAAAGTGGTGTCTTCGTTATGAAGTCTAGTTTATTCCTGTAAAATTTCAGCGATTTCTATGGTCATTTGATACCCCATTTGGATATAAAACCAGACCTCTATCAGTCTGCCTTATTTGAGTGACAGGTTTTTATTTCATTTTGTAAGAGTCATATCTCCCCAACGGAAGATCATTTTCCAAATCCGTAAAAAGGGTTTTCTTCCTCTATGTGTCTAGTTTATATCTGGAAAGTTTTATAACTTTCTATGCTAATTTGATATTTCAAACTTGTTAAAAACCAAGACATGTCTCCAACAAGTTATAATTAACTTCCATCCACTCAGTTAAAAGAGAATAATAACATGTCTCGGTTTTAACAGGTTTGAAATATCAAATGAGCATAAAAAGTTATGAAACTTTTCAGATATAAACTAGACACATAGTGGAAGAAAACCCTTTTTACGGATTTGGAAAATGATCTTCCGTTGAGGAGATATGACTCTTACAAAATGAAATAAAAACCTATGTCATTCAAATAAGCCAGACTGATAGGAGTCTGGTTTTAGATCCAAATGGGGTATCAAATTACCATAGAAATCGTTAAAAATTTACAAAAATAAACTAGACTTCATAACGAAGACACCACTTTTTACGGATTTGAAATCCGATCTCTGGTTAGGGAGATATGACCCTAACAAGTTGGTCCTGATTCGGATAGCGATTTGTATCACAAATCGCTGTAGTGTTTAGCGAGAAACACTACAAATCCCTATAGTGAGGTCCAGCAACACTATAAATCGTTGTGGGTCTTGTTAGAGACCCGAAAACACTATAAATCATAGTTAAAAGATTGAAAACACTACAAATCGCTGTGGGGCTCGTTGGAGATCCCAAAGCACTATAAATCATAGTTAAAAGACCGGACAACACTATAAATCATTGTGAGGCTCGTTGGAGACCCAAAAATACTACAAATCATAGTAGAGACTCATTTGAGACAAAAAAAAATCATAACAATGATTTGCTGAAGAATATTTTCAATCAAATAGCGATTTGTTGAAGAAGTGCTACAACAGTCATGATATTAGGGCCAAAATCAGAACATTTATAAAATCTTGATATAAGGTTTTGGTATTTAATCAAAATAAAATAGTAATTGACCATGAAAAATTTTGAAAATTGACAGGGACGAACTAGACACATAAATGAAGAGAACCCGTTTTACAGAATTGAAAAATGATCTCCCATTAGGGAAATAAAATTCAAACAAAATGAATCAAAATCTGAGCCGTTAAAATGACATAGGGTGACAGGGTTATGGTTTTTGACCCAAAACTGATATGAAAACACCATAAAAATCGCTGAAATTTGGTATGAACAAACTAGATTCAATTTAGAAAACAACTCTTTTTACGGATTGGAAAGATCATCTTTGGTTAGGGAGAAATCACTCCCGCAAGTTTGTCTTGATTCTGCTAAAATCCCGACGGTGCAAAATAACAGGTTCTGAATCTCGGTTTTTAAAGTGGGTCAAACAAACTCAAAATGATCTGATTTTTGGTGGAGAGCATGAAGACATATGCATAAAGTTGCAGTAAAAATTTTAGATTAAAATGAGCTCTGGTTACATACAAATTGATAGATCTAAAATGCACCAGAATTCAAAGTATAATCTAGAAAGCAACTGAACATGATGAAAGCAAACTGCACATGCGTGGATGTTCAAACATGAGATCTAATGCCTTAAAACATGAATGAGTAAAAACTTTGAATCAGACTCCACAACTCTTTAAGTTGAATGATGCTACCCACACTGGAAGGAGCCCCCAAACCCCCCTCCTGTAAGGGCAAAAACTATAAATCAGGCTCCACAACTTATCAAGTTGAACGATGCTACAATCAGTGTGCAGGTCAGTCGGTGTTTGATGCAGAAATGTTGGATCGTTTGTTGGATGTGCACAGAAGTAGAGAGAGAAGGGAGAGAGAGTCAGATGAGGTTTTACCCCTCTCTTGTAAGGGTAAAAACTCTGAATCTGGATCTACAACTCATTTAGTTGAATGATGCTACCCACGCTGGGATGAACCCCCAAACCCTCCTTCTGTAAGGGTAAAAACTCTGAATCAGGCTCCACAACAGTCAATGTGCAGGTCAGTCGGTGCTTGATGGAGCAATGTAGGATCTTCTGCTGGATGTGTACAGAAGCAGAAAGAGAAGGGAGAGAGAGAGTGAGAGGGTTGATGTTCATGGCCGCCTCCAAGGAGATTTCTTTGTCGGATAATCCTGCAGTGCAAAGACTAGGTCTTAAATAATCATCTTTGGGGCACTTAAGTCTTTTCAAGAATTCTCCCTTGATTTCTTCTCTAGAGAGAGAAAGAGGGTTTTACAGTGTTTTACGGAGAAAGAAGAAGAAGACTTTGAAGATTCAACATCATCCTCGACTTTCTGGATGGAGGACATGTTTGTCCTTTTTTTAAACTGTTTGTTTTTTCTTTTTTGAATGAAGGGCATTTTTGTTATTTTCTCAAATCATCACTTTATGAGAAGAATAGCAAGAAAGGATACTTAAGTCTTTGCAACAACACCAGAGTCTGATGCAAAGTTATGTCAACATACACGGGAATACGAGCCCCATGTGCTTGTATACGTGGTGCTCATTCAAAGCCCCGAACACAGACATGGGATTCAGTGAATCATCGGGGGGGGGGGGACATACACCACCCTCTCATGAACTTCATACAAATACTTATTAAAAACTCGTACCAACATTTTTTAGAAACTCACTTCAATCACAATACACCTGAATCTTTTGAGGGCTTCGAGTACCAGTACCTGTACACCGTACCAGTACCACCTGTACCCGTCTTTGGCAACTATGGATCAAACAACCCATTATGTCAGCTGGGTGTAGGATGCACACGAGCCAAGTTCGAACCGATCCTGGGCTGTTCGAACTCGGCTTTCAATCACAACACACCTGAAACTTTTGAGGGCTTCGGGTACCAGTACCTGTACACCATACCAGTACAACCTGGACCCGTCTTTGGCAACTATGGATTAAACAGCCCATTATGTCAGTTGGGTGTAGGATGCACACGAGCCGAGTTCGAACCGATCCTGGGCTGTTTGAACTCGGCTCACTTCAAAATGCATATGTTCAAGTTCAGAGCTGTGTTTTTGATCCCCCAATCTTTCCAGGCTAAGCTCAGTTCCGAGCTCGAGCCGAGCTGAGCTTGACCGTTATTCAAAAAGAAAATTGCAAGAATAGATGGGTTTTGATCCCCCAATCTTTCTAAACAGAGCACAAACAACTCATCACTATGCCAGCCTTTATTTTGAGAATAATAAAACCCAAAAAGTATACATATAATAAAACCCAGTAAGATTGTTGAAGAGAGAACATTTTTTAATAAGTGAAGTTCAAAGTCAAAACCTCTTAAAAAAGAGACCAACATCCTAACCACAACATAGCGTGAATTAGCAAATATGTTATATGTATACTCTAATGCTAAACGTATCGAGTTTTCCGACTTTTATGGAGCTCAACAACTTGATCGATCAAGCTCGGCTCGTTTATCCACTCTGAGCCTGGACTTCTGTTCAAGCTCGACTCATTTATTTTTCCAAAAATGGCGAGCTTAAACGGATCGTGCCCGAGCCGAGCCAATCCCTAGTTGGGTGCCCTCTCCACGTAGGAAACAACTAAAATCTCGATTTTTTTTTGTTTTTTCTTTATTTATTTTACAGGCTCACCTCAAGCGTCCACTGTCTGAAATCAGCTGGCCGTTTACAGCGGGCCAACTCTTCCTGCATTGAACGGTGGAGATGGAAATAATGGAAGGCGGTGATGCCACACCCGACAGGGACGTGCCTTAGCCATCTCCCCGACAGAAGCGGAGAGAGAGAGAGAGAGAGAGAGAAGAAGAAGAAGCGAAAAGAATGGCGTACGATGCAGCGGTTAAGGCGACATTGGGGGCGTTGGAGAGGAACCTCCTCCCGGACATTGTGATAAGGAGGCTGACGAGGCTCCTGCTGGCGAGCCGCCTGCGTTGGGGCTACCGGCCCACTTCCCACCAACAACTCTCCGACCTCCTCCAATTCGTGCATTGTGAGTTTTGCTGGTTACCTCACCATTCTTCTTTTGTTTTTTTGGTTTTCATCCTTTTTTATGTTTTGTGTGTGCACTTCACGTGGTTGAGGTTGAACGGCAGTACTATTTGCTGCTGCTGCTGGTAGTGGTGTCGGAACTTCTTCTTCTTCTTCTTCCTTCTTTGAGTTTGGTTGGGAGGAAGCTTCATGATTGTGTTGGTGGGAAGTTTGCGTCTTTTGCAATAGAGGTTAAGCCTCTTATTATGTCTTGTTGTTTCATGATTTTTGCATTGTTTCATAAATTGTATTTACTATTTGATTTATCGTGTTAGAGTGTGTGTATTTTTTTGGAGAGAGAGAGAGAGTAATCGTACCCAAAAAGTGATAAAGGAGGAGAAACAGCAGAATTGCAACTCACATGGATTTCAATTTAGAAAACGCATACGTCTCTCTCTCTCTCTCATTCCTGAGTCGGCCTTTGAATGAATGGTGATGGGAATTTGGAGAATCAAGGCAGCAGAGATCCTGATTCTAGATGTGGAGAAAGTTTTTATGGTCAAACATGAATCAATTATTTTGTAGTTGGGCGCATCCTGAGGTTTCGAAGTTGATATAAAGCTTCTCACCACTTGTATATGCTGCCAGAGATGAGCAATGGTTCGGACCTGAGTCTTACTGAATTTCCAGCACTGGCAGATTGACATTGTTCGAATGCCCTGTTCTGAGCTACAAAATACGGAGCTTTTGAGAATAAACTATTTGAGAGCCAGTAATTATTTGCATATCGTTCCCAAAGTTGCTGTTTAGTCATAGGTACTCTTTCTTCTCTTATCCTGGCATGGTACACTCATGGAGATTTTGGAAGATTTATGGGCCAGTGTATCTTGTGATGGGTTTATGCAAAAAGCTTGACCCAGCATCTGGAGAACTTTCAAGTGACTGCAGAAAGTCAATTTATTTCCCAAACATTTTGTTTTCCTGTATTCCATAATGTAGCATGTCTTTGCCTTGTTCAATTAAAGGTTGATGCAGACAGGGTTTTCTTTCAGATGCACCTGTGAAATAATAGAGTTAGTGATCACAATTTGGTCGCAATGGTGTTGGAAGGACAAACACATTAGTTTAGTATAGTTGTTATCTAAATCACACGGGTGCAGGTCCGGGCGCGGGTACGGAGGGTACGACACGGAAATTTAAAAAAATGTGGGTATGGGGACACAGTGGTATATATACAACAACAACAACAACTACGCCTTCATCCCAAAAAAGTGGTATATATATGTATATAATATTACATAAATATAAATAAATTCCAAAATAAAAATCTATTATTCCAACAAGACAACATAAATTAATTTAACATTTAACAACCAATTAAACTAATAACAAAACATGCTAACAACTTTTATTCAAAGAATCAAAATTCAATAACAAGTTACAACTAAAACAGATGATTACCATCTAGAACATCATCAACAGTAACCCCTTTCTACATGAGGGACAATCCGTTGATAAGAATATGGTCTTTGTCGAGAGGGTGACAAAGATGAGAGAGGCGAGAGGCAAGTTGAGAGGGAGACCAAGAGGGGAATAGAGACGAGAGGAGTACCTGAGTTGCGCAGAGAGAGCGATGCTGCGAGGGCGGAGGTGGCGAGTGGCTGAGAGAGGCGGCGCTGCGAGGGAAGAGAGAGTCGAGAGAGAGAGAGGGAGTCGGGGGTTAGGGCTGAGAGAGTCGAGAAAGAGAGAGTGGGAGTCAGGGGGTTAGGGTAGAGAGAGCCCAGAGAGAGAGAGAGAGAGAGAGAGAGTCAGGGGGGGAGGTTCTTTAAAAATACCCAACACAAATCAGATTTTTTTGGACTTGACTCGAGACAGTGTGATACCCGATATGCGGCATACCTGTGTCGACACAAGCACGGCACCCCAAATGGAGTGTCCGTGTTACATAGGTTGTTATGAGCAGTGTTATTAAAAACGCGCCTCAAGGCGCAAAAAGCGCGCCTCGTCTCAAGGCGAGGGGCTTTATGCCTTGAGGCACACGCCTCGGGGCTAAATGCACCTCATTTTGTTGGTCAAACGGGGGTCAAAGCCCCCATTTGACCAAAACTTAGATGTTATTAAATCAGCCTCCCTGACCCTAAGCCCTAATTTTTCATTTCGTCTCGCAGTCTCTCGCTCATCTCTCTCTCGCAGTCCCTCACTCGTCTCTCGTAGTCTCTCACTCGCCTCTCACTCATCTCTCTCTCACAGTCCCTCACTCGTCTCCCACTTCTCGTCTCGGTCTCTCCCACCTCTCTTCGTCTCGTCTGTCAACCTAACCCGAGCTTGGGTTTCAGAAGAAGAAGAAGAAGAAGAAGAAGAAGAAGAAGAAGAAGAAGAAGAAGAAGAAGAAGAAGAAGAAGAAGAAGAGGTACATGTTTTATATATTTGTATATATTTTTCTTTTATGTTATTTTTTTGTGCGAAATTTCAGTCTGCAGTTCAATTGAGTGCTAATCTCTTTTAGCGTTAAAATTTGTAACGAGCATATACGAGTCAAGCTGAGCCAAGTAGCCATTGTTCGCATTCAGCTTGTTAAGCCTCTTTTATGAGTTTGAGTGGCTCGGCTTGTTTCACTGCCCTGCATGCTCAAACTCTTCAAAATGTTTTGATAAAGGAAAAAAGGGGAGATGGGAAGATGAAATACACAAGAACAAACACACTTAGGGTGTGTCTGCATGGCTTGCAGTTCAAGATCCGATCTAGACATGCGGACCACCCTAGATCCGACCTTCATTCAATTGGGGGATCTCTGAGATCTCAAAACCATTAGAAATCCAAAATTTCTAACTGAGAAAAAGGGAATGGCCTGAGATCATGAATCTGAAAAAGTATCAAGATATACAAATTTGATTTTATTTTAATTAAGGTTTCTGTTTGGGAAAAAAATTCAAATCCGATCCATTTGCACTCTTGTATTGATTTTGGTTGTGCATGAAACGCCTAAGCAATAAGAGATTTTACACTTCTTTACAATAGATTTAGTGTGGCCTTGGGAGCATTGGAATGATCAGGTTTCAAACTTAGTTCTGGTTCGGATTTAGGTTGGATATCTAACAAATCCATATCCAATTAGCAGGATTCAGTAGAGCTATCAGGTAGTAAATAATCAAATTTGAGTTCAATATGCAGTCTTACATCTGAATCTAAACCAAATCGGAATTTAAACCCATAGGATAATGAACTAATTACATATAGAATGTATCTGATTACCAGTCAATGTGGGCTCCGTATTATATTTTCCCATCTGACTCTGAATTTGAATTTAAAGTAAGATCTTACTAGGTTGGATTCTGTAATGACTACAACAGAGATGAATTTAACCCCTTTGCATCTAGTTACTTAAGCATTAGAGATTTTTTTTCTATACTGTACAATTTTAAAAGATTCAAAATAAATCTAGCAAAAATCTCATATTTTTTCCGTATTTATTTGAGATTTTTTATTTTTTATTGGTTGTTGCTTCATCAATAAAGCATTTCTTATTTATTTATAATTTTAGATCATTTTTATAGTTTTTTTAAGTTACAATTTTTTTTTTGAGGCTTACGCTTTACGCCTCGCCTCAGATTTTGGTGGAGCGCCTCGCTACGCCTCAACGCTGTTCACAACACTGGTTATGGGTAAATATCCTGAGTTAGCATTTCGTGCATTTTTTAATTTGTCCCACTCCATTTTGATGAAGATTGATCCATTTGGATCCTTGCAGATGCAGTACTAACATGTGTAACTTAATTCTTTTGAGTAGTTTACCTGTTGTATACCGGCTGTGTTAAGTTGTTCCGTGCGATCCTACGAGCATTTCAGATATTCTTTCATTAATCTCATGCATGCGATTAGTACACTTTTTTTGGATCTATGGAGTTTATCACATAGAAGTTACAATTAGGTGAATTGGCTGTATATAGTACAGTACACAATCTAGTTTTTCATATTTTTATCTAAGTTATTAGCTGAAAGGTTTGATGATCGAGTTTTACATTGTTAGTGTACCAAGAGTTGAAGATTATACCCCCATGATTTTTAGTTAATTATTTGATCCATTCAGAAGGCTGTCATTTAAAATTAGCTATTTTCTACCATTTACTTAACAGATTTTTAATACAAATTGTTGCTTTTATAGCTCTTAAGCAAATGCCCATAGCTGTGGAGACTGATAAGCCAAAATCACAACATTATGAGTTGCCGACTTCCTTTTTCAAGTTGGTATTGGGTGAGAATATGAAATACAGGTATGCAAGATCCCTTCAGATTTTCTTCTATAATACTGTTTTATGTCTTTGCTTGAAGTAGCTATGACTACGTGATTTACTGAGCATGCTTGTGAAAATTAGATGCACCAACATTCAAATAATTTAATGATACTCAAGCCCAATTTATCTATAGATACAATTTGCAGAAGAACTTAATCATTTTGAATGTTGGCTGGTTTTTTATCCCAAAATCCCCATGCACCTTCCCCCTCTCCCCCCTTTTCCAAAAAGAAAAGCACAATATAGTTGATTTTGATCATATTCACAAATATCGGTATCGCCTATATCTCGGCAAGGCTATTTTTCACGATATTATAGGTTTGGTGATAAATCTTGGGAAAATATCGGGGCTTAAAAAATATAAAACATTAACAAAAATAAATAAGAAAATATCATGTTTTGACAAAAAATACATATATAATTAAAAGAAATAAGTAAAAATGTAAAATAAAGAATAAAATCTATTTAAGATGTAAAAAATAAATAAAAACAGTAAAAATAATTGATAATATCGTGATAATATCACGATATTCACGTGATAATATTGCGATATTATCAAATTGGCAATATTTTACCTATATTATCATTTGCTGAAATTACAGCAATAGTATCACGATATTTTGAAAATATCTCCGATATCTATGAAAATGATTTTGATTATGCCATTGGATAAGGTATCATGCTGCACCAGTTGTTGATTTCTACATTAGTTCATTTAGTTTCTTTTTTCTGCAAATAAAGCAGCTGTTTCATCCTGTTATTTACTTCTCTTTGATCTAACACCGCTGAAGCTATACACGTGTAAACATACACACACAGAGTCTTGATAGGTCACTATGATTGTTTGTCTCTTCCTACTCCTAAGGTATTAAACAGTGTATTTAATTTTTAACCACTTCATTGAAGCTGCAATTTTAGTTCAAAACAAAGTCTGTCTAAAATACAGAAATGGCAAGGCTGTTTTGATAATGAGGCAAATCATTAGTAAGAAAAATTACACTTTGTTTGCTAGGACCAAGAATGCCAAATATAAGAATGCACGAGAACTGTTTGTTGAAGTGTGCTACTCTTGGTTCTTTCTTATACCAGGTCTTTCTGGCCCAGTTTAAACAAATTGAAATATTATGAACTGTATTTTGCAGCTGCTGTTACTTCAGAAATAAGTCTGACACATTAGAGGAAGCTGAGGGGGCAATGCTGGAGACATATTGTGAGAGAGCAGATGTAAAAGATGGGCAGACAATTCTGGATATTGGGTGTGGCTGGGGATCTCTTTCTATATACATTGCTCAGAAATATAAAAATTGCCATGTCACTGGAATTTGTAATTCGACAACCCAAAAAGATTTTATAGAGGAAAGATGCAGGTATACATTCGAAACTTTCAAGTTCAGCTTCTTTCATCAAATAAGCACATAAAACGTGAACCTGTCAACAAAAGCTAATGATATTTATGATTACACTAAGTACTGCCTCTGTTTACCCACTATAGGGCAAAAACCCCTTCGTCCTTGATCCCTTCACTTTTGCTTATCTATCTCTTCATTGACTTCATTTTTCTTGTTAAACCACTTTTCTTTGCTACTGCACAGAGAAGGGAAAGGCTTTGGCAATGGCCATTGTTATAAATAATTTTCTACTAGGTACTTTGTTGCTTGTGAGATACATTTGGATAGATAGTTGTGCAAACTGCAGATATCTTTTCCAAGAGGTAATCCAAATGTATCAGGTGATGTTTGTAACCATCTAGGGCCTATTTGATCTGTGTCATATACATGCATATTAAAAGATTGATGCTTGTTGATCCATCGTGAAGTTTGGTGTTCCCAAACATGAAATGGAAGTGTGACATGGATCCCAAAATTCTTTCAAAGTGAAATCACATAATTATCTTTTTAACTTTTTTTGCTGACACCATCCAAATCGACAGCCTTTGCATCTCACTTATTTCCAATTGATCAGTCACAAATATCAATGTTATTTTAAAATGTTTGTCATACTATTATGCTATGTTAAAAAATTAATATTAAAGGTGAAATACTACAATACTTTCAAAATATTGCCATCTTGAAAAATATAATATTGTAAAATGTCATGATTTTGTTTATTATTACCTTTTTGCTTCATTTTGATACCTTATATATTATTGCAAAGCTGAACATCTACTTTTTCTACATTATTAGGGAAAATGCCATACACTTAACTATTGAGAGAAATTATAAGAGAACATGATACTAATTGGTAAAATAGATCAATTGCAGGAAAAATTACAAGAGAACATGATGCTGTTTTTGCTAAAACAGAGCAATTACAAGAGAACATGATATTAATTTGTAAAAAAGAGGAGAAAACAATTACAAGAGAACATGGTATACAAACACATGGTAATACATGCAGTTACATGAAATAGCTTTATGTCACTACAGTCTCTCACTAAACTGAATAATAAATGAAAAATTACTATGAGAACACCAAAAAATCAATAATTAAAGTGATTAGTATTAGAATAACAAACTGTCACACGTAGTATATGAATGCTAGTTTCATTTGAAGCCATGTGTGTAACTTGCCATCTATCACACATATAGATTTCAGACATAATTTTGTTCCTCACTTTCCGAATTTTACATATTGTAATTTGGAAGGCCACTAGCTAAGCTTTATAAACTGGTTTCTCTTTAAATTTGTTTCTCCCCACCAATGAAGAGATCCATTGAACTCCCTTGTTGGTATTCACCATCGCCCAAAGTGTTTAACCATTTTTTCTCATATTGTAAGAACTACTTTGCATTTGATAAAGAGATGCATTGTGCTTTCCTCTGCTTCCTGACATAGAACATAATGTTGGCTAACTGGATCCCCATTTTCTTCAATCTATCTTGCCTCAGTATTAGCAACAGACATTCTTAATGTTAAGGCAGCTCTCATTATATGTTCTTTGGCCAGATATAGCTGCCTAGATCGAACGTGTTCCCTTTTTCCCAAACCACCTCCCATGCACTTTGTGAGCTGAAATCATCTGACAAGGTCCATTCAGGTCTTTCATTACTATCACCATTGGTATTATGGGGTAGGGCATGAATCAGCTCCCTAATTTGATTAGAAATCTCCCTATAGCTACTCTGAACATTGCATCTAGCATGACATGTATCTGCAATAGAATTATCAAGCATGTCAGCCTCTTTTATTGCCCTCAGTTTTCGTATCTCCGTGGATGATATTGTATCCTCAACCAAGTTCACCAAGGAAAATTTACCAGTCCAAGGGTCACACCAGAATTCAACAGATTGCAAAATGTTGATTACCTTTATGTGCCTAGTTTTTCTCATGATGGATTGGATTATGTGCTATCTTGATTGCATCCTGACTTTCAGAACTTATAATTGACCTTCCAATGCTTTGACTCAACAAGTCAAGCAAATGGGATATCCATGTGATCTTTATGGCAATTATTCCATGACTCAATATCATACTTCGTTACTCCATCTTGTCACTATGAGATTCGTGAGGGGTCTGTTCAGCCTGCACAGGAAACAGAGAAAAGGGAGAGAGGGAGATGGACAATGGCTGGGGCGGCAAATGTTGGACACGCTCACCAAGTCCTAATCTCTTTACATTAAAAGGATTTTACAACATAACATGCATATTACATAAATGCCATTAATGAGAAAGACGTCAGCTGCATAGTTAAAAAAATTAACGTGTATGGATCTGGATCCAGATCCATGCACATGCTCTATTTTAACACCCTCCTTCAAGTTGTACATGATTTTGGAGCATGTACAACTTGCTCTTCAATAGCCAAAATTGACGAGCTGTTAACCCTTTGGTAAACAAGTCTGCCACTTGATCTTCTGTTGGAACATGACGTAGTTCTATCTCTTTCATCTCGACTTTCTGCCGTATAAAATGTTGATCAATCTCAATATGCTTCGTTCTGCTATGCTGAATAGGATTACACACAATGTTTATTGCGCTTTGATTGTCGCAGAGAAGAAATGATCGAATAATTGTCTCCCCAAGATCACTTAATAAATGTCTAATCTATGTAACTTTTGCTGTGCCTGCAGCCATCGACCTGTATTCAGCCTCTGTACTCGATCGTGCCACTGCCTTTTGTTTTCTACTGCTCCAAGGCACTAAATTGTATCAAATATATACACAATATCCAGAGACAGACCGTCTCTTATCTGGATCCCCTGCCCAATCTGCGTCTGTATAAGTGATGAGTTCATGTCCTTTATGTAGGTTATCGTTCTTGCGATAAATAAGTCTGTCTCCTATAGTTCCTTTTAAATAGCGTAGAATGCGCTTCACAGCTTCCATATGACCTTCCGTTGGAGCATGTATAAACTGAGATACCTGATTGACATCATAAACTATATCAGGTCTGGTAAAGGTCAAATACTGCAACATCCCTATAAAGCTTCTATACGTTGTAGGGTTGACACAAAGGTGACCATCTTCAGAACTCAGCCTTTGATGTAATACACTCGGAGTGTTGATTGGTTTGCAATTCGTCATCCCGACTCTTTCTATAAGATCAAGAGTGTATTTCTGTTGCATGAGTGTCAATGCGTCTTTTTTGTCTGTCAACCTCCACACCAAGGAAGTACCTTAACTCTCCTAAATCTTTCATCTTGAAAGTTTTCATCAAAAAATGTTTCACGTCTTGCACATGATTATCTGAACTCCCAATGATCACAATGTCATCAACATATATAAGAAGAAGTGTAACGATGTCGGTCTTCTGGTAAATAAAGAGTGAGTGGTATAGAGAGCATTTTCTAAAACCATAGTCTTGAATTTGCATGGAGAAACTTTCAAACCAAGAACGAGACGCCTGTTTCAACCCATACAGAGATTTGCTTAGCTTGCATACCCAGTCCGTAGGATCCTTCTCAGCATACCCAGGAGGTTGCTCCATATATACTTCCTCTAAATTTCCATGCAAGAATGCATTTTTAACATCCATCTGGCTAAGCTTCCATCCTCGGCCGACTGCTAAGGATATGATGACACAAATTGTGCCCATTTTGACTACCGGAGTAAAAGTTTCATCGTAATCTTCACCATATTGTTGTGTGAATCCCCGAGCAACAAGCCGCGTTTTATATCTGTCAATACTTCCTTCGGGCTTATATTTTATTTTATAAACCCATTTTGAGCCAACCACATTCTTTCCTTCTAGCCGAGGTACTATTTTCCAAGTCTGACACTCATGAAGAACTTCCATTTCTTCATTCATAGCCTCAATCCAATGACGAGATTGAAGAGCTTGATTAAAACAAGTGGGTTCATTCTGCTTTATGAGCTGAGATAAAAACAACTTGAAATCAAGAGAAAATGTCTCATAACTAACCCATCGCTGAATAGGATGCCTGATGCATGACGGCCTTTGAGCCGGAGCATTAGAGATGTTTTCCACATCCTTCGGTCTTGTATTTTTGTCCCTTCTAGTGTATATCTGTCCAGAGAAGCGTGCAACTGGAGGTGGCTCAACATACGTCTGTGAGTCATCCAACTCCCTACTCAAGTCTAAGGAAGAACAAGTCGCCTGACATGTCTCTCCTGTATTGGCAAAAAGATCTGCGCTCATCCATGGATCATATACCTCTATTTCTCGAGATGACAACGCTTCAGAGTCATTGATCTGAAAAGTTTGCTCATCGAAAACAACATTCCTGGAAGTCCTAATATGTTTTGTAGTAGGGTCATATCATCGATAGCCTTTGTATTCATTCGAATACCCAACAAATCTGCACTTAGCGGCCTTGTTCTGAAACTTATTTCGCAAAGATGAATCAATATGCACATAACATGCACAACCAAAAACACGCAGCTCATCATAAGAGGGATGTTGCCCAAATAAAATATAATAAGGGGATTTTCGATCCAGAAGTACCATAGGAAGACGATTTATGACATGAACAGATGTGTGAAAAAACTTCTGTCCAGAGACTAATGGGTACATTGCTGTCATGTAACATGCTCATCGCACTTTCGACAATATGCTTGTGTTTCCTCTCCGCAACCCCATTTTGTTAAGGGGTATTGGGGCAAGAAACCTGTCGACTTATTCATTTATCCCGAAGAAAGGGGATAAACTCGTTCGATGAATACTCACCTCCACCATCATATTGTAAATGCACAATATCACAGGAAAATTTTGTTTTGACCATCGAATGAAATTCTTGAAATATTTGGAAAACTTCATGCTTGTGTTTCAAGAAATATATCCAAGTATAGCGGGAATAAGAATCAATAAATATAACATAGTAGCGACTGTCAGAGAGAGAAGGAATAGGTGCGGGTCCCCAAACATCAGAACAAACAATTTTAAATGGCTTTAAAGCTCTTTTATTAATAATATGAAAAGGAAGAACATGGTTTTTGCAGAGTTCACAAGATGAACATTTTTTATTCTCTAAAAAGGAACATAAACTAGACTCTGGAAGAAGACCATCAGATACAAGATTTTCAATGAAACCCTGACTACAATGTCCCAAGCGACTGTGCCAGATATCTGGCTTATTACAATGAGATGAATTAAAAACTTCCAATGGAGTGAAAGACAAAGACTCTGAAGACGAAGACACTAAAAATGCTTGGACGACTTCAACTGGAGAACAAGAACTGAGGGAATCTCCTTGAAGACGTACATGTTTTCTCGTCGCTCCCCCTTAGCGAACGTCTCCTTCGTTCGTAGATCCTTAACATAAACAGAAGAGAGAGTAAATTCGACTGAAGAATTCATATCGTCGACAAGTTTTGCTATAGAGACAATGTTCTTTTTAATATTAGGAGCAAGAAGGACATTGGACAAGTGAAATGAGGACTTTGATATAGGAATATGTGCACTGCCGGTATGGCTAATGGAGTGATAAGTTTCATCTCCCGTAACTATACTACCTTTTTCTAGATAAGGCAATAAGTGGGATAACTTACCCGCATTACCCTTGACATGTTTGGCAGCACCAGAATCAACATACCATTCTCCTTGTTCATTTTGCTTGATCGTTATCTGTGATAATGCTGATAACAAAAGTTGTTGCACATATGTAGATGACGCTTTCGTGTCCACAATAGTAGTTGACTTATTCTCAATTTTGTTTATTTTTTCCTTGTTTTGCAGATTGAACCAACAATCAACTTTCACATGTCCTCTTTTGTTACATAAGAAACAAGTGGGCACTCTCCTCTGATTCCCTGCATTAAAAACACCTGAAATATTAGGTGTAGGCAAGATACCACGTCCTCCCTGCTCAAAATATTTATGGCCTCTGCCTCCTAGATGCCCTCTGTTCCCTCGTCCAAAACCTACAGAAGTGTCCATGGCCAAAACTGAATGAGAACGAATTGATTCATTTCCTTCTGCCCTTTGTTTCATAGTCATCTCATGCAGGAGAAGTTTCGCTTGAAGGTTGTCAAAGGTGGGCAAGTGGGGAAGGCATGACAAAGCTGTGGTAAACATGTCAAAATCAGGACCCAATCCATTGAGGAGTTGTTGAACTTTATCTTTATCTGAAATAGCACTTCCAATAACTGCCAATTGGTCAGTAATACTCTTCAAGCGACCTATGTATTCCATAACTGTCATGGAACCTTTCTTCAAACTTTGAAACTCATTTTTTAAGTACATAACTCGGGCTTCTGATATTTGAGAGTATGTCTGAGACAACTTACTCCATAGATTGGCCGCAGTACAATCATCTAAAAGAGTAGCCAACACTTCTTGAGAGAGTGTTGACGTAATATATGCAACCAAAGACTGATCTCGCTTCCTCCAAGCTGTATACTCTGGATTCTTAACAGATTTAGTAATTGTGTCACCCTTCTTGTCCTTGGTTTCTTGCAAAATAAGCTGTGATGGTACAAGAACAGAACCATCCAGATGTTTATCGAGATCTTGACTCCGTATAAACAGAAGTATTTGTCTCTTCCAGGTCAAGAAATTAGAATGAGTAAGTTTTTCCGTAATGAGCTGATTCAAGAAATTTGCAGAGGGACTGGACGACGAGTAATCCATATCAATGGGACAACGAATAAGCAAACAAGCCGAATGAAAAGAAACAAAACGATTTGAGATCACTTAATCAATCAACAGAGCTTCAATAAAACATGTACCTGTGCTTCCAATACCTTGAAAGGATTTTTTTTTTTGAGTTTCAGAATTGAGATCGTAAACTATTATAATCTGCCTATAGACGTTGCACAGAAAACACTATTTTTTTTCTTTTGCTGATTGAAAAAGATGAAGAGCAATAATGCAAGTTTGTGAAAATCTGATATAATGATGAATGCTTGACTAAGACCGCAATAAGAAATGATATGAACGTCCAGTGATATGGGAAGCAAAAGATTCACAACTTAGATTGAGATGGAGATTTCGGCCAGAATTCAGAATGGAGGTAAAGACTTAATGTAGAAAGACAAAAAATCCACAGAAAGAAAAAGGAATCAAAGAGGAGGAAAAAGCTGCAATCAAAGAAGAAGCTGCATGCGTTAATGGTGGAGGCTAGAGGCTGCAGTCGTTTTATTTGCAGTCGTTGATGTCGAAGAAGAAGCTGCAGTCGTTAATGGTGAAGAGGAGAGAAGAAGAAGAATGAACGAGTAGCAGAAGTTAAAGAGGAAACAAAAAAAGTGGAAAGAGGAAGAATAAACAAAGAGATGAATCAAGACCTGCTTCTTCAGATCTCGCTGAACATGCCTCTGGTAGGGTTCCACAACCTCAACTCTAATACCATATGAGATTCGTGAGGGGTCTGTTCAGCCTGCACAGGAAACCGAGAAAAGGGAGAGAGGGAGATGCACAATGGCTGGGGCGACAAATGTTGGACACGCTCACCAAGCCCTTGTAAAAGTATCTTCAAACAAGATACTAAGATCAAGACCTTAATATTCTTGATAATAAACCCGACACACATGCATAATAAGAACACTTTAGAACACTTATGCAAAAAAACACAACTCACAAAAACTCACAAATGCACAAAGGCATAAAAATATTGGATTCACTTTATTGAGCACTTGGGCTTTGACTCAAAGCCATAAGAAATACAAGAGGAGGAAGCCCCTATTTATAAGGAAGCAAAGGAGCAACATAGGGGGCTCCCAAGAGAGTCGTTGGGAGCCCCCAACGGTCACATATGTGACCGTTGGAGGCTCCCCAGCGACTATTTGGGGAGCCTCCCTATGTGGCACAAAAAACAAAAGAGCAAAAAAGAAAAAAAAGAAAAAAAGAAAAAGTAAAAAAGAAATGGAAAAAGAAAAAGCAAAGTTACAAGCATATTCCAAAATGGAATATGCGTAAAATAGGAATTTACAGAAATACCCTTTTGGGTGGATAAGAAAATATATATATATATTTATATATATAGATATATATACATATATATACATATATACATAGTATATATGTATATGTATCTATATATATGAATATAAATATATATGAGATTACAAATATCGATACATAATTTAACACCCCCCTCAAACTTAGGGCAAGATGACCGAGAGTTTGCCAAGGAGAAAGTTGAATCTTGGGGCACATAAGGCTTTGGTGAAAAAATCTGCCAACTGATATTCTGAAGTAACATAAGGTAGATCAATGAGTCCTTTTAAGTAGGCTTCACGAACATAGTGACAATCCATTTCAATGTGCTTAGTCTGCTCATGAAAAGTATGATTTTTGGCAATGTATATTGCACTCTTGTTATCACAGCATAGCTTAGTGGGCCCTTCAATAGTGATCCCCATGTCTTCAAGCAGCTGATGAATCCATACAATTTCCATGGTAGTAGTTGTCATGGCACGATATTCAGCTTCAGTTGAAGATAGAAAAACTTTTTGTTGCTTCTTACATCTCCATGAGATTAAAGAATCACCTAAGAATACATAAAAACCAGTGGTGGAGTGACAGTTATTTGGGTCACCTCCCCAATTAGAGTCAGTATAAGCAATTAATTTTAACTCAGAAGTGGATGACAGAAAAACTCCCTTATTAAGAGTATGCTTTAGGTATCTTACGACACGTAAGACGACACTCATGTGGATAGAAGTTGGTGCATGCTGAAACTGACTTGCCGTATGCACTGCATATGAGATATCTGGTCTGATAATACTCAGGTACATCAACGATCCTACAAGTTGTCTGTAGGGAGTAGGATCGGAGAGAAGAACACCATCATCAATTTTCATTTTAGCTCCTACTATAGCAGGAGTTTCACAAACTTTATCATCTGTAATACCTAACCTGTCAATAATCTCAGATGCAAGCTTAGTTTAGGACAAAAAATACCCTCTATCAGAGTATGCTACCTCAATACCCAAAAAATAAGTTAAAAATCCCAAGTCAGACATTTCAAACTTATCCTTTAAAATTGATTTTATGCTTTTAATCCCTTTAGAATCGCTTCCGGTTATAAGCATGTCATCCACATATATAAGTAAAATAACAATCCCTGCATTAGATTTTCTAACAAACAAAGCAGTATCAGTAAAACAGGATGAAAAACCATTTTCTAACATTACGGAGTTAAACCTATCATACCAAGCCTTGGGGGTTTGTTTCAAACCATAAAGTGTTTTTCAAAGGCGAAGCACTTTTCCTTTAGGAGACTCCATTTCAGGAGGAGCATCTATATACTCTTCTTCGTTTAAAAAAGCATTCTTAACATCTATTTGATAGATGTTCTACTTGTTGATTGAGGCAACGGTTATAAGACATCGGACGGTGACCATTCGAGCTACCGGGGCAAAGGTCTCTTCATAATCAATCACATATTCTTGACTATATTCTTTTGCAACTAAACGGGCCTTGTATCTCTCGAGGGACCCATCACTCTTAGTCTTAACCTTAAACACCCATTTACACCCTATTGCTTTCTTATCTTTAGGAAGATCTTGAAATTCCCATGTCTTTGCTCTCCTCAGAGCTTCAAGTTCATTATCCATAGCGACTATCCATTCAGGACATTTTCGTGCTTCCTCGAAGTTTCTAGGTTCTATATAAGAGTGAATGGCGCTTAAACAAGCTCTATATTTAGGTGAAAAAGATTCATATGAGATGAACCTAGAAGGGGGTTTTCTCTGTCTTTCGGTCCTACGAAGGTTTTCCTCACTTTGAGGAGTAGTCCCACTAGCATCATCATATCTTTCGAGGGCACTTCTGAAAGTATTTCTATCTCTATGAGTATAGGTTATGGGATCTCTATGCGGTTCCTCATTAACATGTTGATGAAACGTTGGGGGCACATAATTGGTTTCATTATTACTTGAGTCATTCTGATTCGACTCATCATCACTAGTATCATCATCTTCAGTCAACAGATCAAATAGAAAAGAATAGTCTATATTCTCGTCATTAGATTCAAATTTTTCGAAACCACTGACATTTTCCAAAAAGCTTACATTTCTGGAAACATATAGTTTATCATTTTTAATATCATAACAACGAAAACCTTTTTGAGTTTCGGAATAACCAAGAAAGGCACAAGGAATGGCCTTGGGGAGAGTTTGTCATTTTCATCAGTAAGGACAAAACATTTACATCCAAAAACCCTTAACCTGCTATAATTAGGTTCTTTTTCATATAATTTTTCAAATGGGAAAACCTTGTTCAAGTTTTTTGATGGGAGTCTATTTATGAGATAGACTGATGTAAGGGTTGCCTCAGCCCAGAGTCTTTTCAGAATATTTTGTGAAATGAGCAAAGTTCGTGTTGTTTCAATGATATGCCTATGTTTTCGTTCAGCCAACACATTTTGTTGTGGGGTTTTAGGACAAGATTTTTGATAGAGAATACCATGATTTTCAAGATAACTTTTGAATTCATTGGAGAGATATTCGCCACCCGAATCGGTTATAAGAATTTTTAAACTTCCATTGAATTAATTTAAAATCATCATATGAAATGTTTTAAAAATCGAGAAAACTTCATGTTTATGTTTAAGAAAATATATCCAACTAAATCTAGTGTAATCGTCCACAAAGATAACATAGTATGAGAAACCTCCTTTAGATATCACCGGAGCCGGACCCCATACATCGGAGTGAACAATTTCAAAAGATTTTGTTGTAAACATGGATCTTTGAGAAAAATGAAGACTTTTCATTTTCCAAAGAATACATTCATTACATACAAAATTTTCATTACAAAGATGCTTAATAAAAGGCAAATAAGAGATTTTAACAATGTTGGGATGACCCAATCTCTTATGCCATACATGAATATCTTTGTTTTGAGCAACATTACAAAATTGGTTTTTGGGAATTTTGAGAAAATCAACATAGTAGAGGTCTCCTCTCCTAGAGCCTTCCCCAATCAACTTTCCGGACTGACGATCCTGTATCCAACATTTATTAGAAGAGAATTTTATATCGCAACCATAGTCCGAGGGTTGAGAAACCGAGAGTAAATTTAAGTTTAGTTTTGGTATAAGACAAATTTTTGGAATAAAGAAGTCTTGCTTTTCAAAACTGCCCATTCCTTTAATTTCAAGAGGTGTTCCATCCGCCGTTGAGACAAAAGATGAAAGAGAATTTTTAGAAAAATCAGAAAGAAAACAAGAACTTGGAGTCATGTGAAATGATGCACCGGAATCTAGGAGCCAAGATGTCTTACCGAGAGATGAGGAGGATGACATAGCAGCTCCGGAAATGCCTCATTTGAGAAGAGGTTGAAGAGCATCCACAATTTGTTGAAGGGAAAGAGGCTCATTTGATGAAGAAGGTTGTTCCTCTGGTTGGGATGCCCTAGCTGCGGCAAGAATTTTCTTCCATTTGGGGCAAATGGGTTTGATATGCCCGAGTTCTTTACAAAAATGGCAAGTTAATTTGCTATAGTCTCTTTTGCCATATCGATCATCTCCTCCTTGACCTTGATTTTTGAAATGAGGAGGTTTGTAGGCCTTCATATTATTCCCGGGTCTTGACACAACATTAACCGCTTCATAATCATTTTGAGAAGGTGCAGCAAGCATGCTAAGATTATTTTTACTAATCCCCATACAGGTTTCTTCACCACTTAGCTTAGTGATAACATCTTCAATAGAGGGAGATGTGAAGGCGGATAGAAGAGAGGACCGAATTTGCTCAAATTTGGGCCTAAGTCCATTTAGAAAATTGAAGAATCGATCTTCCTCTAATTGTTTGTGTCTTAACTCGATTGCTTCTCCGCTCCATTTTGGTTCGAGCATAGCAAGCTCGTCCTAAATAGATGATAGTTCGGCAAAATATTCCCGAATAGACAAATCGTTTTGTTGAAGGGTCAATGCCTTCTTTTGGAGGTAATATTTGTGAGATAAGTCCCTTGAAGTATACATTTTTTCAAGGTACAATCAAGCTTTAGAGGCCTTTTTGAACTTAATGATGTTGGCGTTGATCTTGGTTTCTACGGATGAAAAAATCCAAGACAAGATTTTGAAGTTCTTCATCTCACACTCATCATGCCTTTTTGAATAATCTTTTAGGGTTTTTTGTCTATCTTCACCTTCAAGAATCTTAATATCCCCTTTTTCTATGATTGTAAGTTTGGGTTCGGGTTCTGATATTGAACCTTGAACGTACCCCCAAAGACCTTTCCCTTTGACATGGGCTTCCATATTGCCGGCCCAAACATGATAGTTCGAACCACTAAGTTTAAAACCAAGGGAGAAATGAGAGTCTTTTTCACCCATTAGAGAGGGAAGAAGATAAAAAATAACACGTACCTCAAATGATTTTCAAATCTTTCTTGACAAAAGATGCTTCTAAAATATTGCCCGAAGGAGATGATCCACTTCAAAACTTCAATAACTTGAAGGCATGTTTTTCGAGGTACTTCAAAAATGAAGAGTTGCACGATCCTCCTTCTTCAACGAGGCTCTGATACCATGTAAAAGTATCTCCAAACAAGATACTAAGATCAAGACCTTAATATTCTTGATAATAAACCCGACACACATGCATAATAAACACTTGTGCCAAAAAGCACAACTCACAAAAACTCACAAATGCACAAAGGCATAAAAATATTGAAATCACTTTATTGAGCACTTGGGCTTTGACTCAAAGCCATAAGAAATACAAGAGGGGGAAACCCCTATTTATAAGGAAGCAAAGGAACAACATAGGGGGCTCCCAAGAGAGTTGTTGGGAGCCCCCAACGGTCACATATGTGACCGTTGGAGGCTCCCCAACGACTCTTTGTGGAGCCTCCCTATGTGGCACAAAAAACAAAAGAGCAAAAAAGAAAAAAAAGAAAAAAGGAAAAAGTAAAAAAGAAAAGGAAAAATAAAAAGAAAAAGCAAAGTTACAAGCATATTCCATAATGGAATATGCGTAAAACAAGAATTTACAGAAATACCCTTTTTGGTGGATAAGAAAATATATATATATATAGATATAGATATATATACATATATACATAGTATATATGTATATGTATCTATATATATATGAATATAAATATATATGAGATTACAAATATCGATACATAATTTAACAGCCCTAATCTCTTTACATTAAAAGGCTTTTACAACATAACATGCATATTACTCCAAGAGACCATGTTCGATCCAATGAAACTACAATAACCAGATACATATTGGCGTTCATCTGGGTCACCCGCTCAATCAGCATCAGCATAAATAATGATTTCATGGCCACCTTTATTTAATTCACTTTTCCTGTACACCAGCCCATCACTAACTGTACCCTTTAGATAACGAAGTATTCGCTTAACTGCCTCCATGTGCGATGTATGAGATTCATGCATAAACTGAGATACTTGATTTACCGAATAGACTATGTCGGGTCTAGTAAAGGTCAGATATTGTAACATGCCCACGATGCTACGATATCTAGTGGGATCTTCATATAAATCCCCTTCTTTAGAACTCAATTTTTGATGGACGATGCTTGGAGTTGCCAATGGCTTACAATCTTTCATGCCTGCTCTACTCAGAATATCCATCGTGTATTTGTGTTGAGTAAGAGTAAGTGTATCACACGTTTTATCAACTTCCACCCCAAGAAAATATCGCAGATCACCGAGATCTTTCATTTTGAATCTCTGATTTAATAGCTTCTTTACTTCCTCAATATGGCTTCTGTAGTTTTCTGTGATGATAATATCATCGACGTATATTAATAGAAGAGTGGTCACATCTCGTTCATTGTAGATGAATAATGAGTGATCTAGAAGAGACCGAGAGAAACCGTGCTTATGTATTTTCAACGAAAAACTCTCAAACCAGGACCGAGAAGCTTGCTTTAATCCATATAAAGCTCTTTTCAACTTGCATACATAATGATTGGCATCTTGTTTTGCATACCCAGTGGGTTGTTCCATATAGACTTTCTCTTTTAGGTCCCCATGTAAAATCGCATTTTTAACATCTAACTGGCTCAACGTCCATCCATGTTCAATGGCAAGACCCAACACAATACGAATGGTTTCCATCTTAACAACAGGGCTGAAAGTTTCATCAAAATCTTGTCCTTATTCTTGTATGAATCCTTTGGCTACAAGTTTAGCTTTATACCTTTCAATTCTCCCATCTGATTTATATTTTATCTTGTACACCCATCTCGACCCAACTACATTCCTATCTAGTGGTCTAGGCACAACTTCCCATGTACCACATTCATGTAAAGCTTCCATTTCATCATTCATTGCTTCGATCCATCTTCTAGAGTTTGCAACTTGATAAAATGTGAGCGGCTCATCCTCTTTATTTATGGATGTTAGGAACAGTTGAAAATCCAATGAATTTTTTTTATAACTTACCCACCTGTCAAGCAGATGTCAGGCCCGGGTGGATCTTTTGATGTCCAACATCTATGGAGCGGAAGTAGGACCAGAATCATTATCACAAGAAAAGGACGAGGGCTCTTGCTATTTTCCTCGTCGGGTGTATACAACACCCTTATACCTTACTGGCTCCAAGTTTTGTGTGGTAACCTCTTCTGTTTGAGATACATTTAATGACTCCTGACATATCTCCTTCTGGCTGCAATCTGTAGGACAATCTTCTCTAGCATTGGAGAAGAGTTCTGAATTTAACCATGGATCGTACACTTCAACATTGGGACTTGAACTAGCAATATGAAAACTTGGATTAACAGGCTGATCGTTAAAGTTCATCTCGTCAAAAACGACATTCCTCGATATTTTGACGTGTTTGCTCAATGGATTATAACACCTATACCCCTTATAGTCTTCAGCATATCCCACAAACCTACACTTCAATGCTTTGTCCTGAAACTTATTTCTCAATGAGTTGTCAACGTGAACATAGCAAACATATCCAAACACGTAATTCATGATAGTCAGGGTGTATTCCAAATAGAGAGAAGAAAGGAGACTTATTTTCTAAAATAATCATGGGCAATCGATTTATCACATGGACTATGGAGTGAAAAGCTTTTGTCCATAGAGTGATAGGTAAATTAGTCCTGTGCATCATGCTCATTGCACTCTCAACAATATGTCGATGCTTTCTCTCTGCAATTTCATTCTGTTGAGGTGTATGTGGGCAAGACAGTCTTCTCTTTATCCCATTATATTGAAGGAAACTAACAAAATCACTGGAAGAGAATTCACCTCTTCCATCACATTGGAAATTAAGAATATTGGTAGAGATGATTTTTGACAAAGGAATGAAAATTTTGAAACAATCCAAAAACTTCTGATTTGTGTTTCATGAAGAATATCCAAGTATAGCGGGAATAATTATCAATGAAAATGAGGTAATATTTGCTACCATAAACAGAAGAAATTGGGGCAGGGCTCCAGACATCAGAACATATGGTCTTAAAAGGCCTTGAAGCTCTCTTATTAATTAAATTGAAAGACAAAACATGACTCTTACATAAATGACAACTAGGACATTTTATTTCACTGGCTTCTGAACCCAGACTGGACTTAGGAATGAAATTATTTGAGACAAGTTTTTCAATAAAATGACGACTACAATGACCCAAACGACTATGCCAAAGAGTTGGCTTATTACATTCAGAGATGACAAACACATATTTAGAAGGAACAAAAGACGAATGTTGAGGCTTCAAGGATGAATCAGCAGAATGAACAACGAAGGAGGGATTTTCTTGGAAGATGGACATGTTGCCTCGTCTCTTTCCCTCAGCGAATGTCTCCCTCGTGCCAAGATCATTGACATAAATAGAAGGAGTAAATTCAACTGAGGCATTAACATCATCAACAAGTTTTGAGACAAAAACAATGTTCTTCTAGATATTAGGTGCATGAATAACATTTAAGAGAAGACTTGGACATGGGTATAATGGCATTTCCAATATGTGAGATGGAGTGATGAGAACCATCTCCTGTGACTATGCTACTCTTACCAACATAAGGAGTAAGATTCAAGAGTTTACCCGCATCACCCGAGACGTGTGTCGCTACTCCGGAATCGACGTACCAAATGCCTTTATCATTTTGTTTCATGTTTAAGCCTGCTAAGGCTGCCAATAACAACTCCTTTACTTCTCCATCCTTCTTAGCCTCTGTTTATGGAGTTTTCCCCTTATTTTGAGGGTTGAACCAACAATTTGCTTTAATATGCCCTTTCTTATTGCATAGGAAGCAGGTAGGAATAGGCCTTTGTCCCTGTATATTGGGCATTAGAAGTATACCACGACCACCAAAGACATTTCTCCTTTGTCATCCCTTTCCTCGAAAAGAATTTCCTCCTCTGCCTCTACCATAAGTTAGTCCCGTGACTAGCACATCTTGAGTTTCTGAATGAACATGGGTGTCCTCAAAGAACCCTTTTAGGGTCATTTCATACTGTAGTAGCTTTACATGTAGTTCTTCAAATTTTGGAAGCTATGGGCGACACAACAAGGATGTCACCAGAACATGATAGTTCAACCCCAATCCACTCAAGGTTTGTTGCACTTTGTCTTTATTATTGACAAGACATCTCACAATAGCCGGCTGATCTGTAATGCCTTTCATTTTATTTAGGTACTATATAATAGACATCGAATCTTTCTTTAACATTTGAAATTCTCACTTGAGAAACACAATTCTGGCTTCAGAAATCTGCGAATATGTCTGAACTAACTTGTCCCACGGCTCTTTGGTTGAACAATCATCGGGAATGACAACAAGAACTTCCTGTGAGAGTGTTGAGGTGATGTATGCCACTAATGCTTGATCTCTTTTCATCCAAGCAACATAATCTGGATTTTTGAGAAGAACAAAAGATTATTCCCCTTTATCGTCCGTCTTTTCCTACGAGATGAATTCTGGAGGGGTTGAGACTGATCCATCCAGATGACCAGAGAGATCCTGGCTCCTTATAAAAGGAATAATCTGCCTTTTCTAAGTCAAGAAGTTGGAATTATTCAGCTTTTCAGAGACCAATTGGCTAAGGAAGTTAGAGGAAAGACCTGACTGTGGGAAGGGTGAGTCCATTTTCAAAGATAGTGAAAAGGAAAAGTCTCAAACAAAGATTCAATCACTTGAATATTCTGCCTTTTAAAAAAAAAAAATATATATATATATATATATATATATAGGCAGATGTATTATATTCAGGTATGATCAGAAAAGTAACTCATTAAAAGGATTTTTAGAAATAAGACCTGAATATCAAAGAATAAATCAATGCCAATGTGAAAACGTGTAACAGGATCTTGCAAACTAAGGCAGCACATTATTGATCTCAGAGTTTATAGAATTCAGACTTAAAAGGTTCAATAATGAATATCAATGCAAAAATGGTTCCAGATCTGATAAATCATGAAACAGGGGTATTAATAATTCGAAAAACAGAAAATACAATCTTAACGACTGAACATGCAGATTGGGGTATCCAAAAACGAGAATCGCCTCTGGGATCAGTTAGCTGATTATGAGAAACTCGGATCTGAAGAAGATAAGGTCACGTTGACGTCAAAACAAGTGAAGAGAAGAAGGTAGACAAAAAGGGGAGACGTTGGGTTTCTTACCTGAACCGAAACAGAAAAGAAATAGGAGGACGCACGCTGAAGGGGTTTTTACCAGATCCAAGAAGAAAAGAAATGAGGGAGGAGACGTACCGAGAAATCGGATTCTTACCAGAACCAAAATAGAATAGAGAAAGAAAGGGAAGAAGACGCACGCAGAATTCGGTATTTTTTTTTTTTGACTTGAAGAACTCAGATTATCTCCTTGGACATTCTTTCTGGAAAGCAATCTCCGGCCCAACTTTCAACACTGCTCTGATACCATGTTGAAACGTGAAGACCTCCTCACTCACCTGTGCAGGAAAAGAGAAAACGAAGATTGAAGAAGAGGTTGCAAAACACGTCAAATGATTCCAGCGTGTTTTCATTGTATTAGAGGTTGAATATATAACTAATACATAATTCTTTTAGGGTACTAAACTACCCTCTAATACAACAACAACAACAACAACTACGCCTTCATCCCAAAACAATTGGGGTCAGCGATATGAACCAAAAAGAAATTCATTTTGGGTCTTCCACATGAATCCTTTTCCTCCAATCATTTCTATCCAACGCCATGTCCTCGGTGAGGTTCAAAGCATTCATATCCTTTCCTATCATCTCCATCCAAGTCTTCCTAGGCCTACCCCGACCTCTTTTAACTAATATATTTTCCCATTTCTCCAACCTTCTAACTGGAGCATCATTAGGCCTTCGCCGAATATGTCCAAACCACCGTAAACGATTCTCTCGCATCTTATTTTCAATGGGTGCAACACCTACCTTCTTACGTATCTCTTTGTTCCGAATCTTATCTTTTATTGTATTTCCACACATCCATCTAAGCATCCGCATCTCAGCTACACTCATTTTTTGAATATGATGTCTCTTGGCAGCCCAACATTCCGTACCATATAGTAAAGCGGGTCTAATAGTCGTCCTATAAAACTTTCCCTTCAACCGCAATGGCATTCTACGATCGCACAACACTCCAGTAGCACTTTTCCATTTCATCCACCCAACCTTTATCCTATGATTTACATCTCCATCAATTTCTCCGTACTTTTGAATGATGGATCCCAAATATTTGAAATAATCATTCACCGGTATATCTTGCTCACCAAGCTTCACTACACTCCCATCACTACTTCGTTGCTTACTAAACCGACATTCCATATATTCAGTCTTACTCTTACTCAACTTAAAACCTCTAGCTTCCAATGTCTGTCTCCATAATTCTAACTTAGCATTAACCCCAGCTCTAGACTCATCAATCAAAACAATATCATCAGCAAACAACATACACCACGGTACATTTTCTTGAATTGATCTCGTAAGTTCATCCATCACTATCGCAAATAGGAAAGGGCTTAAAGCAGATCCTTGATGTAACCCAACCATTATCGGAAAATTGGTTGTCACCCCTCCACAAGTGCGGACATTGGTTACTACTCCTTCATACATATCTTTAATTATACTAATGTACTTGAGAGAAACACCTTTCTTCATCATTGTCCACCAGAGAACGTCCCTAGGTACTCTATCGTATGCCTTCTCTAAATCAATAAAAACCATATGCAAATCTTTGTTCATCTCTCTATATCTTTCAATAAGTTGTCTAAGAAGATGTATAGCTTCCATAGTTGATCTTCCAGGCATAAAACCAAATTGATTCTCCGATATCATGACAACCTTCCTCAACCTAGACTCAATCACCCTCTCCCAAAGTTTCATAGTATGACTCATGAGTTTTATACCACGATAGTTTGTGCAATCTTGTATATCACCCTTATTCTTATATAAAGGCACCAAAGTACTCTTCCTCCACTCATTAGGCATCTTATTTGTTCGCCAAATCAAGTTAAAAAGATTTGTCAACCATTCTAAACCTTTCTCTCCCAAGCATTTCCAAGCCTCGATAGGTATACCATCTGGGCCAACTGCCCTTCTTGATTTCATTTTCTTCAAAGCCTCTGCAATTTCTTTCTTTTGAATCTTGCGCATGAAGTCACGATTTATCTCATGAAAAGGAATGGAGAAGTCTCCAAGATCTTGAGCATGACTATCATTAAATAGCTTATCAAAATAATCTTTCCATCTCTCCTTAATCTCCTCATCTTTGACTAAAACCCTTTGCGTTTCATCTTTGATACATCTAACCATACCCAAATCCTTCGATTTCCTATCTCTCATCTTTGCAAGCCTATAAATATCCTTCTCGCCTTCTTTGGTATCCAACTTGTCATAAACCTCCTTATATACCTTAGCCCTCGCGTTTCAAACAACTTTTTTAGCTTCCTTCTTTGCTATCATATACTTCTCCAAATTCTCATTATCACGACTCTTACTTAGATTTTTATAACACTCTCTTTTAACCTTAATAGCTAATTTGACATCCTCGTTCCACCATGATGTATCCTTACCTAGTGGTGCACCGCCTTTAGACTCACCCAATACCTCCTTAGCTACTTTTCTCATACCACCCGCTATCTTATTCCACATTGATTCTGAATCCTCCTCGAGACACCAATCAACTTCCTTAACTACCTGCTCTACAAACATTCCTTGTTTAGCTCCTTTCAGTGCCCACCACTTAATTCTAGGATCTATCCTATGTCTATCCCTTTTGCGGCATTGTCTAATTCTAAGATCTAAAATTAAGACTCTATGTTGTGTAGCTACACTTTCTCCTGGTATAACCTTACAATCGATGCAACAACCCCTATCTCTCTTTCTAAGTAGGAAAAAATCTATTTGACTCGTATTAACCCCACTTTTAAATGTTACTAGGTGAGACTCCCTCTTCCTAAACCAAGTGTTTGCTAAGATCATATCATAGGACAAACAAAAATCTAAAATTCTTTCTCCACTTTCATTTCTTTCTCCTATACCATAGCCTCCATGGATATTCTCAAATCCATCCCTACTAATGCCTACATGTCCATTAAGGTCACCGCCGATGAAAAGCTTTTCTCCATAAGATGTCTCTTGTACTACTCCATCTAAATCTTCCCAAAATTGATGCTTAATGGAATCATCTAAACCTACTTGAGGTGCATAAACACTAATAATATTAATAATATCCGTACCTAATACTAATTTAATAAGTAAAATTCTATCACCCTTCCTACGGACCTCAACTACATTATCTATAAACTGACGACTCATAACAATCCCGACTCCATTCCTATTCCTATTTATTCCTGTATACCAAATCTTATATCCCCAAGGTTCTATCACTTTAGCTTTCTCACCTACCCATTTGGTCTCTTGAAGACATAAAATATCAATCTTTCTCCTACACATAACATCTACTAACTCTACCAACTTACCAGTTAAAGACCCTATGTTCCAAGTGGCTAACCTAATTTTATGGTCTTGGACTAACTTCTTTACCCCCACCCATCCAACAAAGTGAGGGAACCCTTGCCTATTTGACACCACACCCGGGCGCCGGTGTGACGCGTCGCTTCTGGGCGACGACCTAGCAACCCTTGCACATTTATCACTGCCTCCGGGCCTAGAGAGTACAGCGCGTCGCTCAGTAGGGAACGCCCCAACGAAATTCTCATATTGGTTCATTTTCATAGGATATGACAAAGTTTTTATGCTGGCTGTCACAGGCCTACCGCAACCCTCCTCCTTTATTCGGGCTTGGGACCGGCAGTGTATAACTACACAGGCGGAGTTAAATATACATAATTACAACATACTTTCATCACTTTGGATCTGGATCCAATCCAGTACAAAATCGGGTCCAGACCTGATTTGGGTTAGAGAACCAAAAATGACTTCTTTTTAGGAAGCTGTTAAACACATTCTTTGATATTTGAAGGGAACTATTGGAGATGGTCTTTTATACAGAAGGAGTATGCATGGCCATAACATGCATGAACTTCTTATTTACACAGATGCAGATTGGGCAGGAGATCCAGATAAGCGTAGGTCAGTCTCAGGATACTGTGTTTTCATTGGCCTGAATCTTGTCTCCTGGAGCAATAGAAAACAAAAGGCCATAGCCAGGTCGAGCACAGAAGCTGAATATAGATCAATGACAGCTGCTACACCAGAAGTAACATGGATCAGACACCTGTTGACAGAAGTAGGAGAATCGATTTCTAAAAGCATTCTCTTGTGTGACAATCAAAGTGCTATCAACATGTCATTCAATCCTATCTACCACAGTCGTGCCAAACATATTGAAATTGATCAACATTTTGTAAGACAGAAGGTCGAAGAGAAGGAAATTGAACCAGAATACGTACGGACTACTGATCAAGTTGTTGACTTGTTTACAAAAGGACTTATCAAGGACAAATTTTGGATGTTAAAAGGCAAGTTCATGGTTCAAAACCATGTACAACTTGAGGGAGGGTGAAAAAACGTTGTCATTCACGATTGGGTCCAGACCCAATTCATTTTATTTAAACACATGCTCATTAATGGCATGTTGTAATTTTAATATATCATGTAATGGGTATTTTCGTACCCTAACTATTGTATCTGTGTATACTTAATGAGAAAAGCAAAAACCGAATACCCTAATTGGGGATTTTGCAGCTCTCTCTCGTTCTCTCTCTCCATTCTGTGCTTGGTCTTGTGTATGAAAGAAGAAATCTACGATTTCTATCAAGATACAACTGGGAACCTATCTTGAACTTTGAGAATTTGTTGTGCCCGTTTTAATTATCCACAAGTTTTAATAAAAAGTGGAACTAAACTTGTGTGCATTTAATAGGAACATGCATGTAATGAGAACTCTGATAATAACTTAATAATTTGTTCATGCATGCGCATTGGAATCATACATATTTACTGTTCAGCATTAGTTCATGTATTCTTACTTGTTCTGTTTCATTTAAGATATTGTTATTGCATGATAATTGCTTTTAAATGCTTGAATGGTAATTGAATTATGAGATTGTTATTATATTTCTTCTGAAAACTTACATGAATTTGATTTATGTTTTTTCTTGCCTATTTGGATTTTTAGAGGAATTTATATAAAGAATCTTTTATTCTTACCCAGTACTTTCTATGTTTTTCACAGGATCTAGAGCTCAGTGATGAGGATGACTCTCATAGAGAGCCTACGAGATTGTGTGACTTCTGTTATTCTTGGACAGCGTGGCTCTATGATTTTAAACTTTAATTTACTTTTGTTCTCAAACTTTTATTTTTTATTAATAAAGTCAGTTATTTTAATTGGATGGTTCAATGTAGAGATCCTTTGTGGTTTGGAAGTTGTTAAGTCTGTGAGGCCCCGGATCCTTGGGTTTTGGTTTTCGCAATTGTTAAAAAAAAAATTACTTTTCAACAAGGATGAGTTGGGGTCGTTACACAGTGTTGGTATGCTATTTGTTTTTCTAAACAATAATCATATGGACTGCAAGGACACCTATCAGATGTGATTTGATTGTGCATGTTTATGTATTCAAGTACTATATTGCAAATGTGCATGCCATACGTATGAAAATTTTGAAGTTTATTTTGATGTTTGCATAAATATGATCGTGTGCATGATTGGGTGTCCATGCATAAACTGGATTATGATGGTATGCATCTCTTCGCATGCGTATGCTATTGTTTTTTTGTGCATTCATGTTGTATGATTGAATATGCATTGTGGACATGTTTGGAACCAAGTACGTTGTATGTTCATTGAGATTTTGCAAAGCGATGCATAAATCACTTTGAGAGACTTTTGTGGTCATATGTGAATCACTGCAGGCCATGTGGGCCAGGAGCATGTGTTGCTCCAATGTTGTTGATTTAAATTAATGCATTGCAAAATTTGTTTCTGAATTATTGGCTTTTCAAAATTAATTGCATTGTTATATTGTGTGGGCCAGGGCCCGAAATTGGTTTTGCATTTTGATTTACAAAACGGTTTTTTTGTGAAGAACTTGAATTTGTTTAAAAAGATAAAGGAGATCAAACAGTATAATTAATATCTTCCTTAATGTCCCTTTCACAATGTGAAAATCTTGGATTATGGTTTTGGGAAAATCGTGAGGGTACTAAATTTTTGTGTGTGATTGTGCCCTTGAACCCGATATGGTGGTTCATCTCTCAAGCACAGTTTTACGAAGATTCGGCCACTTTGCTTAGGGGTAGTGTTGTTGACTCAGTTGTAGTTATTGGTATACCAAGAAAGTGGTATCAGTGAATACTGATTTCCGTGATGTCCCGACATTAGATGTTGATTTGTAATGTTCTGATGGATTATATTGTTTCTTAATATCGGTCGAGGAACAAGTGTGAAATCTAATAATTAAATACAAATTGTGTTAAGTTACAGTTGAAAACCTAACTTGGACTTTGGGGATATAGTGCCCGTTTTGAGTATCTGCGAGTTTAAGGAAAAGTAAAAACTAAAATTGTGTGCATTTAATAGGGACATGTAAAAGTATCTTCAACAAGATGCTTTAGTTGATAACGCAATAACCTTAAGAATAAATGTGTGAACATACACACCCAAGAACACTTGTGCACAACAAGCACAACACACCGAATCACAAATGTGCAAATGCACTCATAAGTTTCATAAACAACTAAAGAGGTTGGGCTATAATCCCAAATCCCTTGAGAAAATACAAGAGGAGCTGCCCATATATATAGGGCTTTGAGGAGGCCTTAGGAGGGGCTCCACATAGTCGTTGGAGCCCCTCCAACGGTCACAAATGTGACCGTTGGAGGGGTCCAACGACTAGTGGGTTGGGCCCCTCCCAATGCAAGTACAATGCATTAAATGCAAAAAGAAAAAGGAATAAAGAAAAAGAAAAAGAAAAAGAAAAAGAAAAAGAAAATAAATACAAAAACATATTCTCGAAAAAGAATATGTGTAAAATTCCTAAACTACCCTTACTAGGAATATATATATTTTATATATATAATTGGTAAATACATATACATATATTATATATATGTATATGTATTACCTTATATATAAAAAATATATATGTGAAATTACAAGTTTGAATACATAATTTAACACCCCCCCTCAAACTTAGGGCAAGATGACCGAAAGTTTGCCAAGAAGGAAGTTGAACAGCGGAGCGCACAAGGCTTTAGTAAAGAAATCTGCCAACTGATATTCGGACGTGACATAAGGGAGATCAATAACTCCTCGGAGATATGCTTCACGAACATAGTGACAGTCCATTTCGATGTGTTTAGTCCGCTCATGAAAGGTGTGATTCTTTGCAATGTAGATTGCACCCTTGTTGTCGCAGCATAGCTTGGTGGGTCCTTCAATTTTGATCCCCATGTCTTCTGGCAGTTGGTGAATCCAAACAATCTCCATGGTAGTAGTTGCCATGACACGATATTCAGCTTCAGTTGAGGAGAGCGACACCTTTTGTTGCTTCTTGCATCTCCACGAAATTAGTGAGTCTCCTAAGAACACACAAAAGCCAGTGGTGGAGTGACGGTTATTTGGGTCACCTCCCCAATCTGAGTCAGTATAAGCAATTAATTTTAAGTCAGAAGAAGAGGACAGAAAAACTCCCTTATTTAGAGTACCCTTTATGTATCTTACGACTCGTAAGATGGCACTCATGTGAACGGATGTAGGTGCATGCTGAAACTGACTTGCAGTATGGACTGCATGGGATATATCTGGTCTGGTAATACTCAGATACATCAGAGATCCTACAAGCTGTCTGTAGGGTGTAGGATCCAAAAGGGGAACCCCATCATCAATTTTCATCTTTGCTCCTACTACCGCAGGAGTTTCACAAAGCTTCTCATCTGTAATACCTGACCTGTCAATGATCTCAGAAACAAGCTTAGTTTGAGATAAAAAATATCCTCTAAGAGAGTATGCTACTTCAATTCCCAAAAAATAAGTTAGAAAACCCAAGTCAGACATTTCAAATTTATCTTTTAAGATAGATTTTATACTCTTAACCCCGTTAGAATCACTCCCAGTGATGAGCATGTCATCAACATACAGAAGTAAAATTACAATCCCTGCATTGGATTTTCTAACAAATAGAGCAGTGTCAGTAAAACAAGAGGAAAAACCATTCTCAATCATAACAGAGTTAAATCTATCATACCAAGCCTTGGGAGCTTGTTTTAGGCCATAGAGTGCTTTCTGAAGACGAAACACCTTTCCCTTAGGAGTCTCCATTCCAGGAGGAGCATCCATGTAAACTTCTTCGCTTAAGTCGCCATTTAAAAAGGCATTTTTCACATCCATTTGATAAATGTTCCATTTGTTGATAGAGGCAACAGTTATAAGACATCGAACAGTGACCATACAAGCTACAGGAGCAAAAGTTTCTTCATAGTCAATACCATATTCTTGATTATATCCTTTTGCAACCAAGCGAATTTTATACCTTTCAAGGGATCCATCACTTTTAGTTTTTACTTTGAAAACCCATATGCACCCTATTGTTTTCTTGCCTTCAGGAAGATTTTGAAATTCCCAGGTTTTGGCTCTTCTTAGAGCCTCAAGTTCATTGTCCATGGCATTAATCCATTCAGGGCACTTTTGTGCTTCTTCAAAATTTCTAGGTTCTATATAGGAGTGGATGGCGCTAAGGCAGACTCTATATCTTGGTGAAAAAGAGTCATAGGAAATGAACCTAGAAGGAGGCCTTCTACTTCTCTTAGTTCTACGAGGGATCACTTCATTCTGAGAGGCACTGGAACTGGCATCATTATATCTGTCAAGAGCACTCCTAAAGTTGTTTTGATCTCTATGAGAGTAGGTGATAGGGTCTCTAGGTAATCCAATAGGTTGATGTGACGAAGGAGGCAAGGAGATGTTTTCCTCGGTTTCAAATTCATTTGGGTTACTTTGATCTGACTCATTATCACTAGTATCATTGTCCTTATTCAGTAAATCAAATAAAAAAGAATAATCCATATTTTCATTATGGGGGTCACAACGTTCAAATCCACTAATATTTTCCAAAAAACTCACATTTCTGGAAACATACAATTTATCACTCTTGATATCATAACAACGAAACCCTTTTTGGGTTTCAGAATAGCCAAGAAAGGCACAAGGAATGGCTTTAGGAGAAAGTTTGTCATTCTTCTCAGTGAGAACAAAACATTTACACCCAAAGACCCTTAACCTGCTATAATCAGGTTCCTTATCATACAGTTTTTCAAAGGGGGAAATTTTGTTTAAATTTTTCGATGGGAGTCGGTTTATGAGATAGACAGAAGTAAGGGCTGCCTCAGCCCAAAGATTTTTTGGAATGTTTTGAGAAATGAGCAAAGTCCTAGTTGTTTCAATGATGTGCCTGTGCTTTCGTTCGGCTAACCCATTTTGTTGAGGGGTTTTCGGACAAGATTTTTGGTGAAGAATACCAAAATTTTCAAGATAACTCTTAAATTCATTTGAGAGGTATTCTCCTCCAGAGTCAGACCTAAAGATTTTTAAACATCCATTGAATTGATTTGAAATCATCATGTGAAAACTTTTAAAGGTTGAAAAAACTTCATGTTTATGTTTAAGGAAATAGATCCAACAAAACCTAGTATAGTCATCCACAAAGATCACATAATATGAGAATCCTCCTTTTGACATTACCGGAGCCGGTCCCCATACATCGGAATGGACAATTTCAAATGGTTTTGTCGTAAACATGGATCTTTGAGGAAAAGGCAAACATTTCATTTTCCCAAGAATGCATTCATTACACAAAAAGTCACTTTTACAAAGATGTTTAACAAAAGGCAAATAGGAGATTTTAACTATATTGGGATGACCCAATCTCTTATGCCATACATGAATATCTTTGTTTTGGACGACGTTGCAAAATTGACTCTTGGGAACTTGAAGAAAATCTATGTAGTAGAGGTCTCCTCTTCTAGAGCCTTCCCCAATCAATCTCCTGGACTGGTGATCCTGTATCCAACATTTATTAGAAGAAAATTTTATATCGCAACCATGGTCCGAGAGTTGGGAAACGGAAAGAAGATTTAGGTTAAGGTTTGGAATAAAATGAATTTTTGGAACAAAGAAGTCTTGTTTTTCAAAATTACCTATTCCTTTAATCTCAAGAGATGTTCCGTCCGCGGTTGATACAAAGGATGGAAAAGAATTTTTAGAAAAATTTGAAAGAGAGCAATAGCTAGGGGTCATGTGAAAGGATGCCCCGGAATCTAAAAGCCAAGATGTCTTACCGGGGGAAGAGGATGACATAGCGGCTCCGGAAGTACCTCCCTTGAGAAGAGGTTATAGGGCTTCTACGATTTGTTGAAGGGAGAAAGACTCACTTGACGAAGAAGGTCGTTCTTCAACTTGAGATGCCATAGCCGTTGCAATCAATTTCTTCCATTTAGGACACAAAGGTTTGATATGTCTGGGTTCTTTACAATGATAGCAAGTCACTTTGCTATAGTCTCTTTTGCCATACCGATCATTTCCTCCTTGACCTTGATTCTTGAAATGAGGAGGTCTATAGGTCCTCATGTTATTTCCCGGTCTTGATACGGCATTGTCCATTTCACCATCTTCTTGAGTAGAGGAAGTAACAAGAATGCTAGGATTATTTTTGCTAATCCCCATACGGGTTTCTTCACCACTTAGCTTGGTGATAACATCTTCAAGTGAGGGGGATGTGAAGGCGGAGAGAAGAGAGGACCGAACTTGTTCAAATTCGGGTCTAAGGCCATTTAAAAAATTGAAGAACAGGTCTTCTTCAAGTTGTTTGTGTTAAATATGTATATGTAAATGAATATATTTCTGTACTGTATTGTACCACTTGTACAGCATACTGTACTGTATTGTACTACTGTACTGTATTGTACTGTATTGTACAACATACTGTACTGTATTGTACTGTATTGTACAGCATACTGTACTGTATTGTACTATTGTACTGTATTGTACCACTCGTACAACATATAAATATCAATGGAAAGGGGAGAAGACATCATTGCCGCCCAACATTTTTTTCTCTCTTCCCTCTTACCTCTCTCTCTATCTCTTGCTACGATAGTAAGGTGACTCCCACATCTGATTTCTCACATGGTATCAGAGCCAAGGGCGTGGTAATCACGATCATCTGGAAGGCCCCTAAGGACCTTGACGTGCGTTTTTGGGCGTTCTCAAGGAAAGTGTTTTTTTTTTTTCATCTTTTCTCTGTTGTTTCTCCGTTGAATCACTATATTTCGACGTCGTTTCTTCATTTCCTCATATCGTGCATCTTTTCCTTCTTACATATTCTGTTATCCCCAATTTTATCAACCCTAATTTCTGTTTTCCCCAAATTTGGGAACCCTCATTTCTCAAAAGTGCCTCTTTTCTCAAACTTCTTGTGATTTCTTATCTATTTCTTGCAATATAGTTGATAAATCGTACATTCTGCACGATTAACTAAAAAAAAAATCGTGATTTCCAAAACTCAAAAATTTCTGTCCGTACGGTTCTGTCCGTACAACCTACGAATTTCTGTCGTGCTGTTTGATTCATCTTTGATCTTCTTCCTTATGGATTCTAAAATCAGCCCCGGATTTCTTTCTCAACTTGTTTCTCACAAATTAACTCATGATAACTACTTACTTTGGAAACGCCAAATTCTGCCGTTTATCCGAAGTCATGGTCTTTCCGGGCATCTGGATGGGGGATCACCCGCCCCACCTATGACTATTACGTAAGAGGTAACTGGTAATGATGGGAAGGTGAGTTGCATTGCTATTCCAAATCCTGCGTATGATGTTTGGTTTCAGAAGGACCAATCTGTGGTTGCCTATTTGACTGCCACGTTATCTGATCGTATATTACAAACTATCTCTGACCATTTTACTGTTGCAGAACTATGGAGACATCTTGCTCACTCTTATTCACAGGTTTCTGAATCACGTGCACTTCAACTGAAATGGCAGTTCCAATCTATGCGAAAGGGAACTAAGACCATTACTGAATTTCTAGGGGATATCAAAATTATCATTGATCAGTTGGCCGCTATTGGATATCCTGTTTCTGACAGAGATGTTGTTCAGCAGGTATTGGGAAGCCTTGGGCCCCAATATCGTATGTTTTGCACTGCATTACAGGTTGCCTCTACACTTCCATGCTTTGAGGATTTACAGGCCAAACTCCTACAGTATGAAGTTAGTTTGACTCAAGATCATCTTATTGATGATCCTCATCCTGTCATGTTTACATCTGGGTCTACCTCATTTCGTCCACCTGCTGCTCATATGGGCCGTGGAGGACTCCTTCCTACTCCTACTGCTCCACCTGCCACTAGAGGTACCCGTGTCCCTACTTGCTTCCATTGCAACAAGCGTGGCCATGTGAAAGCAGATTGTTGGCACAACCCACAGAATCGCAACAAGGCAGGGAGGCCAGGACCAAGAGCTGGACAGATGAATGTTAGACAGTTTCAGGGGCAGCCGCAGGGAAATTTTCGAGTACATCAGGGTACTGATCAGGGACAGAGTGCAGGGTTGCCACATGATGTGCAACAAATTCTGATGACTGCATTTAACAACATGAATTTGCGTCAGAATGATGATGGAGTTTGGTATATTGATTCTGGAGCAGCCGCACATGTTACTTCTGATGCAGGTAAACTTTCCAACATGGTTCCTTATATTGGCACTGGCACTATTGTCACGGGAGATGGTTCCCACCACCCTATTTCTCATACTGGAAATGCATCTCTCTCTTTGTCACAATCTACACTACCATTGAAAAATGTCTTACTCACTCCTGCCATTGAGAAAAACATTTTATCTGTTGCTAAATTGGTTGATGAAACAAATTCATCCATGGAATTTACTCCGTCTTCTGTTTGTCTTAAGGACCTTCGAACCAAGAAGATGCTGGCTAAGGGTGAACGACGCGGAAACATGTACGTCTTCGAAGCAGCCCCCGGGACTTTGAAGACGTCATCTACCGTGTCTCCATCTTTTCCTGCTTATTTGAGTCAGTCTTCTTCTGTTATGCAATGTAATAAGCCAGTTTCTTGGCATCGTCGGTTAGGTCATTGTAGTCAAGGGTTCCTTGACAAATTGTCTTCTCAGGGTTTTATTTCCAAAGTCAAATTAGATCATAAGTGTCCTAGTTGTAATGTCTGCAAGAGTCATGTACTTCCCTTTCAAAGTATCAATAAAAGAGCTTCCAAGCCATTTGAAATTATTCACTCTGATGTTTGGGGCCCAGCTCCTGTTTCATCTCTATCTGGCTCTCGTTATTATGTGTTATTTCTTGACTCTTTCACTCGTTACACTTGGATTTACTTTATGAAATCTAAATCTGAAGTGTTCAAACTTTTCAAACAATTCCATGCTCTTGTTCAGAACCTTTTCAATTCAAATATCACTTATTTCCAGTGTGATGGTGGTGGAGAATACATATCTCATGATTTTAGTGAATATTTAAAGGACCATGGCATCACACGTAACTCCTCTTGTCCTTACACTCCACAACAGAATGGAGTAGCAGAACGTAAGCATCGGCATATTGTTGAAACCGCGTTAAGTATGATGCACAATATTGATATTTCTTTCTCTCTTTGGACTGAGGCCTTTCACACTGCAGTGCATATCATTAACAGGTTGCCTATGGAATTATTAGGAGATCAGTCTCCTTATTATTTGCTTCACGGTTCTCACCCTTCTTATGATGATTTGCATGCTTTCGGATGCATTTGTTATGTCCATGTGGATCATTCTTTACGTAACAAGTTTCAGGACAGAGCAATTCAGTGCAGATTTCTGGGATATGCCGATGGGTATAAAGGATATAGATGTTATGATCCTATTTTGGGTAAGATTAAGGTGTCTAGAAATGTTGTTTTTGATGATGACCATTTCAGCACTTGTGATACTTCTCAGGTATATGAGCAAACTACTTATGATCCATGGCTTTGTGATACTTTGCTATATGACTCTATCAGAGATCCTGTTGTTGATGAACTAATTCAGTTTGAAGTAGACAACTCCATCATCCAGGATGCACCTTCACGGTTTTCAGGTTTGGTTTATGCCCGTCGAGGAGCCCCTTCAACTCCATCTCACGAGGCTCCCCCTCTTCGACGATCCACACGTGAAAGGCATCCTATCCATCGTTGGGTTAGTTACAACAATTTTTCTCTTGACTTTCAGTTGTTTCTAACCAATGTGGCCAAAGAGAAAGAGCCGTCTACTTTCCATCAAGCAGCCCATTCTCGAGCTTGGGTTGAAGCTATGAACGAAGAAATGGCAGCACTTCATGAATGTCATACATGAGATATTGTTCCTCGACCTGTTGATAGAAATGTTGTTGGTTCCAAATGGGTTTACAAGATCAAGCGTAAACCAGATGGTAGCATTGAAAGATATAAAGCTCGCCTTGTTGCACGCGGATTCACACAACAATATGGGCAAGATTATGAGGAAACTTTTAGCCCTGTTGTCAAAATTGGCACCATTCGTGTGATCCTCACTTTGGCACTTCAGCATGGTTGGTCTCTTAGCCAGTTGGATGTCAAGAATGCGTTCCTACATGGGGACTTGAAGGAAGAGGTGTATATGGAGCAACCTCCTGGATATAGTGAACATGATGCGGCTACATGGGTTTGTAAATTGAGAAGGTCTCTTTATGGTTTAAAACAGGCATCTCGGTCTTGGTTTGAGAGTTTCTCCATGGAAATTCAGCAGCATGACTTTTCTAAGAGTATACTTGATCATTCTTTATTTATGTATAAGAATGATCATGTTACTACTTGGGTTCTTATATATGTTGATGACATCATTATCACTGGGAGTGATGATGCACATATTGCCTTGGTCAAGTCTTTACTCATGGCCAAATTCAAGATGAAGGACTTAGGACCATTGCGATACTTCTTGGGAGTTGAAGTCGATAGACAAGATGATCGACTCACTCTAAGTCAACACAAGTATACTCTTGACATTCTTCACACCACTGGTATGATTAATTGTAAACCTCTCAGCACCCCATCTGTCTTAAATCATAAGTTTAGTGCAAAAGAAGGCCAATTATATCATGATTCCACTTTATATCGCCGCATTGTTGGTATGTTGCAATATCTTACATTTACAAGACCTGACATTGCTTATGCTGTAAATCAAGCATCTCAGTTTATGCATGCTCCCACTGATTGTCATATGGAATGTATTAAGCGTATTCTCAGATATCTGAAAGGGACTATTGGAGATGGATTGCTCTATCACAAAGATGAAAGCTTCACTACAGGACACCGTTTACTTACATATTGTGATGCAGATTGGGGTGGGGACCCTGATGAGCGTAGGTCGGTTTCAGGATATTGTGTTTTTATTGGCCCAAATATTGTCACTTGGAGTAGTAAGAAACAAAAGGCCATTGCTAAATCCAGCACTGAGGCAGAGTACAGGGCAATGGCAGCAGGGGCAGCTGATGTCACTTGGGTACGGCATCTTCTTCAAGAGTTGAATGAACCTATCTCTTCCTCTCTGCTTTTATGTGATAATCAAAGTGCCATTAATATTTCTTTTAACCCTATTCATCATTGTCGCACGAAGCACATTGAGATTGATCAGCATTTTGTTAGACAAAAGATTGAAACAGAAGAAATTGAGGCTTCGTATGTCAGATCAGAAGACCAAGTAGCAGACATCTTCACCAAAGGATTGGTTAGTCATCAATTTTGGTTACTTAAGGGCAAGTTGAGCATGATTGAAGATCATCCTCAACTTGAGGGAGGCTGTTAAATATGTATATGTAAATGAATATATTTCTGTACTGTATTGTACCACTTGTACAGCATACTGTACTGTATTGTACTACTGTACTGTATTGTACTGTATTGTACTATATTGTACAGCATGCTGTACTGTATTGTACTATTGTACTGTATTGTACCACTCGTACAACATATAAATATCAATGGAAAGGGGAGAAGACATCATTGCCGCCCAACATTTTTTTCTCTCTTCCCTCTTACCTCTCTCTCTATCTCTTGCTACGATAGTAAGGTGACTCCCACATCTGATTTCTCACAGTTTGTGCCTTAATTCGATTGCCTCACCACTCCATTTAGGTTCAAGGATTGCGAGTTCGTCCCAAATAGAGGATAATTCGGCAAAGTACTCCCGAATGGTCATGTCGTTTTGTTGGAGAGTCAAAGCCCTCTTTTGGAGAAAGTACTTGTGGGATAGATCTCTTGAGGTGTACATTTTCTCAAGATATACCCAAGCTTCGGAAGCCCTTTTGAATTTGATGATATTGGCGTTTATCTTAGTTTCAACGGATGAAAAAATCCAAGATAAGATCTTGAAGTTCTTCATTTCCCAATCATCATGTTTCTTAGAATACTCTTCAAGAGCCTTTTGTCTTTTATCCCCTTCGAGGATCTTAATATCCCCTCCTTCAATAATGGTAATTTTGGGTTCCGGTTCCGGTATGGATCCATGAACGTAACCCCAAAGCCCCTTTCCTTTAATATGGGCTTCCATATTACCGGCCCAAACATGATAGTTTGAGCCATTAAGCTTAAACCCAAGGGAGAAATGGGAGTCTTTTTCGCCCATTAGAGAGGAAAGAATGCAAGGGATAGTACGAACCTTAATTATTTTTTGCGTCTTTCTTGACAAGAGAGGCTCCTAAAATATTGCTCGAAGAAGGTGATCCTCTTTGATTTCAAAAAACTTGAAGGCACGCTTTTCGAGGAATGCAAGAGAAGGCGAATCGCAATTCTTCTTCTTCAACGAGGCTCTGATACCATGTAAAAGTATCTTCAACAAGATGCTTTAGTTGATAACGCAATAACCTTGAGAATAAATGTGTGAACATACACACCCAAGAACACTTGTGCACAACAAGCACAACACACCGAATCACAAATGTGCAAATGCACTCATAAGTTTCATAAACAACTAAAGAGGTTGGGCTATAATCCCAAATTCCTTGAGAAAATACAAGAGGAGCTGCCCATATATATAGGGCTTTGAGGAGGCCTTAGGAGGGGCTCCACATAGTCGTTGGAGCCCCTCCAACGGTCACAAATGTGATCGTTGGAGGGGTTCAACGACTAGTGGGTTGGGCCCCTCCCAATGCAAGTACAATGCATTAAATGCAAAAAGAAAAAGGAATAAAGAAAAAGAAAAAGAAAATAAATACAAAAACATAGTCTCAAAAAAGAATATGTGTAAAATTCCTAAACTACCCTTACTAGGAATATATATATTTTATATATATAATTGGTAAATACATATACATATATTATATATATGTATATGTATTACCTTATATATATAAAATATATATGCGAAATTACAAGTTTGATTACATAATTTAACAGGACATGCATATAAAAACAACTCTAATAAATAACTTAATAAGTTATTCATGTATGCACATTAAATCATGCATTTTTAATATTCTGCATTAGTTCATGCATTCATACTTATTCTGTCTTGTATGATATTTGTTATTGCATGATATTTGTTTAAATGCTTGAATGATAAATTAGACTATGGAAATTGTTGTTATATTCCTCTGAGATTATGTTATTTTCTTTCTGTTTGGAATTTTAGAGGAATTCATACAAAAGACTTTGGTTCTAACCCCGTCTTTCAAAACTGTTTTACTGGACCGGAGGCTCAGTGATGGGATGACTTGCTAGCTGGAACCTGCGAGTTTTGTATGACATGTTTTGGGTTCTTGACAGAGTGGCTCCTTGTGATAGTCTATTTTATTATTTCAGCTTATATGATAGTTATTCTATTGATTAATGAAATTGATTATTTGTTTGTTGATTCAATACACTCTCTTGTGGTTTGGTATATATTAAATCTGTGAGACCCCAATTCTTTTGGTTTTGTTTTCGTAATTATTATAAAAAAAATCACTTTTTACGAGGATAAGTTGGGGTCTTTAGACATACAAGAGTAAGAGTCAGGGAGACCTCAATAGAGTTGTTGGACTGTTCCAACAGCTCTATGAACCCAACAGCTCTATTGGGTATTTGACCAAATAATTCTTATAAAAGCAGAAAAGGACAAAAAAATAGAATAAAGCAAAAGTACTAATGTGCCCCCTAATAGGCACAGCCTATTAAAGGACTGAAATGACCAAAATACCCCTAATGGGTATTTACCTTATATATATATATATACAACTTAACAGTCCTGAGAAAGAACATTGCCATAAAACTATTTATGGAATGGGTGACAGATGATCAGTGTTCTCTTTCAGATCCTCGATGTACCTTAAGACCTGCTCTCAAGCATTAATAGTCTGGTGGTACGTTGGTAAGAGCGAATAATTTCATTTAAATGTTTGATGCAAAATGCTTACAGGATTTTCTCTGTGCAGAAATCTCAAGCTCTACAATGTTGAAATTATAGTGGCAGATATCAGCAAATTTGAAATGGAAGCAACCTTTGACAGAATAATTTCCATTGAAATGTTTGAGGTATACTATGTCAATGAAACAGCTTCAGGTCATTAGTTTGTGAAGATAGCAGGAAGTGATCAGAATTCATATACTTCTGCAGCACATGAAGAACTACCAGGCTCTTCTGAAGAAGATATCCAAATGGATGAATCAAGATGGCCTTCTCTTTGTCCATTATTTCTGTCACAAAGCATTTGCCTATCACTTTGAGGTATACACAGCATTTTCATGAAATGTGAGGGTGCTCTCATTTGCATGCTATTCTTTTGCAAGCGTACAGAAGTTGCAATTTCTCTTGATAACATCATGGAATTGAGCAATCTTAAAGAAATGCTTCTTGTTCAGAGTTTTTCTTCCATGAAGGATACCTATTTTACTTGTTTGTTGTATACCTCTATTTATTGGGGATGGTCCTGCGATCCATATCAATCATGTTCTTCTAAACACGTGTCTCTCAGGACATCAATGATGATGACTGGATCACAAGATACTTTTTTACTGGTGGTACGATGCCTTCAGCCAATCTGCTTCTCTATTTCCAGGTAAGTTTCATAACATGGCGCAATAATTCTATTTTTCAGGCTTTTGAGATGTTCATTCACTTCAAGTTGCATTTGTGGTTGTTAATCTTCTGTCATTCTTCTATGCAAAGTGAATTAAACGTATCTCCTGTACTTTCTATTCTCAAACACATGGAAGTAACGTGAGCATTTTAAGTTCTCCGATGAGGCCATACCGCTGGCTGTTTTCCTGGGATGGAAAATTGCAGCTGCTGAAATTGGAGTTTGCTGATTTGGTTACGGGTTGAAAATAATGGCACATTCGCAGTCCTAGCAATCTAAAGGACTCCTGCAGCTTGACCTGCTTGTTGGCCGAGCTGTACTGGGTTGCCATAATAGATTTGTTTTTCCATGTTCATGTCAAACAATTCCAGATTCTCTTGAATGGCTTTCGTGGTACGTTTATTCACATTCTATGTCAAACAATTCCAGGATCATGTTACTATTGTCAACCACTGGCTTGTTAATGGGAAGCACTATGCTCAAACAAGGTGCACAATTTTTTTTTTCTTATTGAAAACAAGATAAGTCTCGTTTCTTTCTTAATGTGGTGCCTGGATGCACCCATTAATCAGATAACTGGGGTAAAATGGGCTATTCTCTTCTGTGGCGTATTTGACTTTGTGGGTTATCTTGTTCATCTGGAAAAGGTGCGCATCCAAACACTGCCTGAGGGGGTGTTTGAATGCCTTAGATCTCCTCAGAGATCCATGGACGTGTTGATCCGTCTCCCTCTTAAATAGGGGATCTCATATACGAGGTTCTCTAGTAGGATTGGGGTTGGGGGGATCTTGGACTAGAGATCCAAGGATCTCATCTCTCTCTCGCCCGAGGGATTCAAATGTGCCCTAAGTTGCTCTGTCAGGGCGCGTTTGATGCGCTGGACAAATGCCGTCCAGACATTCGGAACGTGCGGGGGTGTGACTGGCACGTCCTTTCAAGAACAACAGTGTGGGACAAAGCAGTCCCCACATTTCAAATGTGGTGCACACCGTGCGCGGAACTGCTTTGTCCCCCGTGGGGGCTTGTACCACCATTATGCATCATAAATATCAGAACTTTTCACTGTCCCATTTTTTTTTCTTTTGCAGCGAAGAATGGCTGAAAAGGATGGATGCTAACGCTGCACTGATAAAGCCCATTATGGAGTCTACTTATGGGAAGGACTGTGCCACCAAGTGGACCGTGTATTGGCGAACCTTCTTCATATCAGTGGCAGAGCTGTTCGGCTACAATAATGGAGAAGAATGGATGGTTGCACATTTTCTATTCAAGAAGAAATAGATGATATGAAGAGGGTTTCTTCCATATGCTTTGCAATTATCTTGATGGTCATAGAAGAAACCTTCTTCTTCTGGAGTGTGTGTGTGTGTTGGGGGGGGAGGGGGGGGGGACTCCTATTGGTTGGTAGGAGCTGTCAGTGCACGTCTCTCTTTGGTAGGACGTTGCAGGTTCAAAACCAGTGGTATGTTGAATAATAACTGGTAGGGTTCTGCCTAACCCTGGCTTGCCTTTAAGAAAAGAGATAATGTGATTGCTGTTAGGATCTAAAGGTGTGTCTCACTCTCATGCTGATGTATTGGAAGTCAGGGTTTGTTTGAAAATTTGTAAAAGATACAGCACAATTTGGGGAAACTACCATTTTTTTTCATGTCTTTGCATGTTCTATACTTTCTTTTTTTCTCCACAGCAAAGCCCATTTATTTCAAAAGTTGCAATTTAACAACTTGCTTATCCCACCGTGGTATTCCATGTGGTAAGCGGGGTTGTGTGCCAAGCTGAAGGCCCAGGTTCGAATCCCTCTGCCAAATAGGGCTTAAGAGTTATCTGGTAGGGGTCTGCCTAACCCCAGCTTGCCTTTCAAAAAAAAAAAAAAACTTGCTTATCCAACTATTATGTTGAGTTTGATGATATTAAATGGTTCATCTTTTTGTCTCTTGAGCTTTGCGACTCTTTCTTTATTGTTGCCTAGTTTTTTGGCCATTGTGACCTTATTAAGGGCCTGTTTGAAATCTCGGTGCTGGGATGGGCATTTATGCATTTGGTGGTCCCGAAGTTAAATCTTGGTCAAACTACCTTGGTGGTCCTGTTTGGAATCTAGGCACTGGGATGGGCGTTTATGCATTTGGGATGGGAAGTGAAGCCCTTTCTCCTTTGTATTTACACTAAATCATGGATTTGGTTCAAATCTCCTGGAGGCGGTAGCTGCAAAATCCAAGATTTGGCAGCTGCCTCTTCTTCAAATGCATAAACGCCCATCCCAGCTACAGGCCCTAATATTAAAGAGAAAAGGTGGATCATCTCAATGCTTAAGGATGAATTTTCCCTCCTTGTAGACAGGTAGAAAGAAAAACAACACTGGGCTTGTTTGGAATCTGTCACTGGCATGGGCGTTTTTATGCATTTGAAGAAGTGGCAGCTGCCAAATCCAGGATTTAGTGTAAATACAAAGGAGAAAGGGCCTCACTTCCCATCCCAAATGCATAAACGCCCATCCTAATGCTGAGATTCCAAACAGGTCCACCAAATGCATAAACACCCATCCTAGCCGAGATTCCAAACAGGCTCTTATTAACTTCCCTACATCCAAACCTAAAGATGTTCTTGGGAGTCTTTACCAGCACTCTGCTTCTATGAGTTTTTTTTCAGGGTACTCTGCTTTTATGAGTTGTGTATACGAAAGTAAAAGCATGTCCTAGTATTTTCTCATTGTCGGGAGTTTTGGTTGCAAGAGTTGCTATTCTCACTTGATTGAGAAGTTGAAGTTGTTGCTTGCCGTCTATGTCCAACTCGATAAGTTATTGGGTTGCGCTTGCAAGACCTTTTTCAGATAAGGTCCTTATTTTCAGGCCCGAACCTGACCCAAATCGGGCCGGGTACCTAAAAGCCTGTTGGTACCCAGCCCATTGGCCACCGACAAGCTCTTAAGGTATGATTGATTAGGGCTTTTGAATCAGGGTTTAATTAATTAGGGATTTTGAATTAAGGTTTGATTTATTGGGGCTTTTGAATTAGGGTTTGATTTTTTAAGGTTTTTGAATTAGGGCCTTTAAATTAGGGTTTGATTGATTAGGGATTTTGAGTTAGCGCTTTTAAATTAGGGTTTTATTGATTAGGGTTTTTGAATTAGGATTTGATTGATTAGGGATTTTTATTAGAGCTTTTGAATTAATGTTTGGTTGACTAGGGATTTTTATTAAAGTTTTTGAATTAATGTTTGGTTGACTAGAGCTTTTGAATTAGGGTTTTATTTGATTAAGGATTTTTATATTTAAAATTTTCTAAGATTTTGTAGATAAATTATTTATTTACAAATTTCTCCAAAATTTTGCCGATAAGAGCTTGAGAAAAATAAAAAAGTTGAAAATCTCATGAGAAGTCGTTTTATGTGCTTGAACATAGAATAAGATTTCGAATGCATATTTTTTGAATTTCTATTTTATGTAAAAATTACTCAATTTAAGCATTTTTTGTTATTTATATCCCGTAGAGACCTATATTCGGGGCAAAAATACACAATTGTTTTTTACATATTTTTATAATTGAATCCAATATGGTACCCGTTAAAGCATTTGTACATCAACAAATATGCATTCCTATTTTTTCTCAAATTACCTGCATTTAATTTTTTATATTTAGATCTAATCTGAGTTCCGTATCTAGGGCTAAAATCCAATTAAAACACTAAAATAGTGGGCCAAATTGGATTGTACGAACCAAAATAAAACCTTCTGACCCATTTGTCATGTGTCCAAATTGTTTGCATGGTGCTAATAAAACGCAGGACATAAGGAAACACGTCTTTGTCCAGTCGAAGTAAACATTGGACAAATACAATTGTTCCTATTCTGGACAGAACATGTGTTTTGTCTATAATAGACAAGTGTTATGTTCAAGCTTGGACAAGCAATCAAATAGACCTTAAGAGCGTGTTTGATATGTTGAACAAACGAGACTTAGACACACCAGGTGGCGTTTGTCTAGGACTTGCTACTCATTGGTTCCATTTGCCTCTTTGAAATACAAAGGGGAGGGAACTGGAAGCAAGCAATCCTGGTCGGGACCACTTGGTTCCTGCAATTAAACGTGGGATACCACCTAGGTAGTGAGCAGGCAGTCACTGCGCGGGTGTGTCCTGTGTATCAAACCCAGCCTAAGGATGTGGTTGATGGCGCGTCACGTGAGATGCTGCACCCATCAAACACTGCATTGGTGAAGACACTAAACGCTACGTCTGTAGAATGGTGAACTGTGATGAGGGAAACACCACTTAAAAAAAACTTGGGTGGAGGGTCTAAAAAACAGTTCAGTTTGATTTATTTGATTAAGGCTTTGAATCAAATATCCTTAATTAGGGTTTTTGATATTTAATTTGATTAAGATTTTTAGTTTAGTTTTCTTTGATTAGGGCTTTGAATCAAATTTCTTTAATTAGGACTTCTTAAAGTTTATTTGATTAGGGTTGTTTTTCTTTTTTTTATTAGCATTTGAATTAGGGTTTTTTATATCTAGCTTTATGGTTTATTTATGGTTTCTTTGATTTTATGGTTTAATTTTCTTGTAGTTCTAGGTTTTTTGGTTTATTTATGATTTATTTTCTTGAATTTTAGGGTTTTATAATTTATTTATTGTTTTTGCATTTGTATATAAAAAATATAAATTTTTATTTTTCTTAAATTATCCAAAATTTAAATAGTTTTTGATACTTGGATCTAGTTTGACATTCATGTTTGGGGCTAAAATCTATATTTTTTTGATAAACTTTTATAATTAGATCCAAAATAACAACAATTGGGGTCGCCGACCCCAATTGCTTGGGATGAAGGCATTGTTGTTGTTGTGAAGCATTTATATATCAAAAAAATATCAATTATTTTTTTCTCAAATTACTGGACTTGAGAGCTCAGGGGAGGTCGGTTTTATAGAATCTAGCAAGCTGGGCGTGAGCCATGACTTAAGAGAAAGACACACACCATGTGAGGGAGCAACATGTAGCGTTGGTGGGGAAAGAGAGAGACGACTGCACAAGAAAGTGTGAAGTGGATAGGGGTCTATAGCAAGGGAGGTAGACAAAGTGTTTCTTTCGGGTCAATAATGGAAGTAAAAGAAAATTGAAGGGAGAAATAAGTTTCTTAATAAAATCAAGAATCAAACAAAAAATGAAGCTTAGAGAAATCTCTAAACAAAATTTATTAAAACAATATGTAGGCAATGTAAACCATTTGATAGAATTTATAAAAGGACAAAAAGGTAAAAGTACAAAGAGAGTCTCAGCCCAAGTGGGACTCTAGGCTGGTCGACCTCTACGGTCCTACTCTCTCTCTCTCTCTCTCTCTCTCTCTCTCTCTCTCTCTTTAGAAGGGACTCTAAGCTGGGCGGCTTTTTGGAACCACCTGGAGTGCATCTCAGGGTCGAGTCGAACCCTAGGGTGGTCCGTAATAATTACTCAATTTTTTCTAAAAATTGGGTTTTTTACAGTGGCGGAGCCACGGGTGGGCATGGGTGGGCGGCCGCCCACCCTAAACTTTGAAACTGAGTCGACTCATGACTCGGGAAACCGAGTCGAATCGGGACTCGTGAAACCGAGTCGACCGGGACCCGGGCTCTCGATGAGTCTAGAGCCTGCCAAGAGGGGCGAGGGGTAAAACCCTCGCCATTTTTCTAAAGCTCTGCCCCTCCGTTCCGGCGTCCCCCTTCTGTCACAGGCAAGGCGGCAACTCCATTCGTCGGCAACCCCTGTGCTCTGCAGTGCCGTCGGGCCGCCGGCCTCCCTTCGGTGAACCCGCGGTGGCGATGCCCCCCTCCGAGCTTCTTCCTCTCTGCTGCAATCTCCGGCGACGCGAGGCACCGGTGTCGCAGTCAGTCGGATCTTCACCAATCTCCGGCGACCATCACTAGCAGCCGGCCGTCGCACTGTCTCAGGTAACCTCCCTAGTCCCTACCCCCTCTCTCTTGCTTTTCTTGTTGACGATAGCCCTGATTGCGGTTTCTGAGAAACCGAAGCCTTCGGTTTCTCAAAAACCGCAAACTATATTGGTCTGTTTCTGTTGAAAAAAAAAACTTTGGAGTTCGGAGTGTGGCATGAAGCCCTATCTCTCCCTACCATGTTTCTCAGTGGCGAGAATCTGATCCGCGGAAGAGGCCTTTTCTGCAGGTCGTGTTTGAAATCTCAAATGGCATCTCCTGGATTTACTGACGTATTTGCTGCTTTGGTTGCTGTTGTCAACGCAAAATTTCCCGGAGTGGGTAAACTTCTGCTGAAGAGAATCATTCTGCGTCTTAAGAGGGCATACAAGCGGAATGATAAGGTCAGGCATCACATAATTCCTTAGTAGTCTATGGTATTTCTTATCTTAAAATTTTGAGTGGGAGCACATGCTTAATCCCTTCTTTTTTTTCTTTCTGTTTTAATGCAGCCACTATTGCTTGCTGCAATTAAATTCATCGCTCATCTTGTAAATCAACAAGTTGCTCATGAAATTACTGCTTTGGAGTTGCTCACTGTACTCTTGGAGAATCCAACTGATGACAGTGTAGAGGTTTGTTGTTGTTGCATGCTTCTTCTTATTTCAGTACTTGTGTGACTGTTTTTTGTACGTATTGAGTCTAGTGACGATACTTCATTGTCCCTTTTCCTTCTTTCAGGTGGCAGTTGGATTTGTCAAAGAATGCGGATCTTTGCTGCAAGACCTTTAGCCTCAAGGTCTTCATGGTTAGCTTGCTTTTTTGTACTATTTTTCTCTGTTAATTATTTAGTTTTTAAGCAATTTAGTGGATGTCAAAGCTAATCTTTAAATTTGGGATAGGCTTAAGAAAATCATCTTCAGCTTGTCCAATAGCACTACTACTCGTAGTATATTTGGTGTATTAAGTTCTTCATCACCCTCCTCCTCCCAAACAGCACAAACAAGACGAATTGCTCAGTCAATGAAAAACCATTATTCATGATTCAGTAACCCTCTCCAAAAAAGAGTTCCACGATGGACCTGTATGTTCGCTGTAATTTTGAAAATGACTACATAAATGCCCTTCGAAAAAACCCGTTACAGTAAGATCTGCATCCTTGTTAGGTCCTTGAATATTTTCAGATCCCTACATGAGAATCGAATATGGGCTCTAGATTTTACGAACAAAGTATGACTGTTTCCATACATGAGGAAAAGACCAAATAAAAAGAAAAGAATGAAGCATTCTTTTTTTTCTCGTCTTTCATAATCTTTTGTACCTGATCCCGGATTTTGATTATCTTGACAATGACAAGCTTTTGAAGATTGATACTGAGAGTTTGAAAAGCATAGGAGATTTTCTTTTTTTCCTTTTGTTCTGCTACAAAAATAGCCTAATGCTTCCATGCAGAAACATTATGTCATTGATGTCTGTTTTTCGTCTGTATATATTTTATATTATGTTAATACCATGGCAATTTTAAATTATTGCATCTTTCATTCTAAATAAAATTTTACTTGTTTAGTCTTTAAATCCTGCTTTGTTAGTTGTTATACATAAATGTGTGCATGCTTGCATATGTACATATATACTGCTGATATGTACATTCTTTTTCCCTTTTTTCTTTTGGAGTCCAAAAGCAAAAAAAAATATACATGCATACGTATGTATGTATATGTACGTGCACAACACAACTCTGAATAATTGGATCGTCCTTCAAGACCATAGCATTGTCCCCAAAACCCAAAGTCTGCCCACCCAACGAAAAACTCCTGGCTCCGCCACTGGTTTTTTATATCAAATTTGAGATCTATATACGGAGCTAAAATCTATAATAAACATGTTAAAATACTCATTTAGTGGGATGAATTTAAAATGAAGTTATCCAACCCATCAACTATATGTTCAAGTTATCCACACAACATAAAAATCAAACGCCGAACATAAAGAACACAACTTCTTGTCGAGTCAAAACAAACATTGTATGCATTACAGTTGTTACGAAATACGCAGATTTGTCATGTTATGCTATTCCGTTCAATCTTGGACAAACAATCAAACACACCACCCAATATGTGCTTTGTTTTTTTTCAGCAAAGTGGGGGGACTTTAATGCCTCTACCTTGAAAGAATAAAGATTTTTAAGTCACATAACATTAGAGGTATCATTAATGGTCTGGTTTACCCGGACCAAACTCTATAGGGTCCGGATATGGTGATAAATAATAAGACCCTGGTCCAGACCTGAAAGTCCGATTAATACATGGATCTGGGTATAGTTTATGAAATTTTATACCAAACTCGGGCTCGACCCGAATTTCGATTAAGACCCACAATTTTTCAATGTAAAAATGATAAAAAATATTATTTTACCGGGTCTGATTTATGTAGTTCTTATCGGGTCCAGTACCCGATTGTACTCGCCGAAAATCGGTCCCAAGTGTGATTCTACCTAAATCCAAACCAAACCCAACCCGTTGACACCCTGGTATACCATGACCATATGCAGACTGCAGTTTTGTTATGATGGATAGGATTCTTGCCAAAGCTCTCAGAGCTCGCAGAAAGACAAGCAGGAAGTATCGAGAGATGGACAAGTGCTTTAAGGGCGAGCTTGAGTCCTCCCAACTATGTACCAGTTGTGCAACGTTTCTTGCAAACACGCACCCCTCGTGTTGAGTTCAAACCAACTGGAACAAACTTTCAAGCTACAAGAAAGAGAAAGAATCCTAAATCCAAATCTTCCAATTGTAGTCGCGGACGTTTATCGCTAATACCCTCATCGTTCTCTTAATTAACATTCAGCTTATAAGGTTAAAATTTCTATATTACTTTGAAGAAAATATCTATATATTATTTTAAACTTTGCTCTTGGTTCAAAAAGTATCTTTTTACTTTTTTAGATTGGGATGGAAATTGTTCGGATTTTGGGTCAGATGTATGACCGAATATAAATCCATTTGGTTGGATCCAGTATAGCTAGGAAGCGGCATCTGGTTAGTAATCAAACTCATATTTGACTGTAGTACTTTTGTATTTGATTCTCTAATGGTAACTTTCTCTTTGACCTGATTGCTCTGTAACTTTCGTTAGTGATTAATGTAATGTTTCCTATTCTCTCAAAAAAAAAAAATCCAAGAAATGAGACACGTTTACGTGTAAAACATGTATCCAGTAAGGGCTGTGTGACATAATCTTTCCCGGGTAAAACATGTAAGAAATAGTTTTTAAAGTATTCTTCATCTAAGTCCAAGTCTTACTCGGAATCCAATTAACCTAAATGCATCCTAAGCCTGACCCGTTTACTCCTCAAAGGTTTCATTGTTGCCAAGTGGTAGAACTAATGTTGTATCTATCGGCTGATACGCTTCACCCCTGAATAGGCTATTTTTAATAATTGTAAAAAATACTTAAAAATATTTTTAAATATTATTTTAATGGCTTTAACATGTGTCATGTTCTGATTGACACGTAATATTTTTTAATTATTTTTCGGTTGATTCAGAGTGATTCACTTGAGTATGCCGATTCACCTGAATCGTTGGCCAAACGATACCGGGTTTAAGATGAGTAACTCGAGATAGGGTTATAGATAAAAAACTAAAAATAAGATGTATTGGATATTATGTAAGGATAAGGTGGGTTCTTTTTTTTTGTGTGTGTGTGTGGGGGGGCGGGGGGGGGGGGGGGGGGGGGGGGGGCGGTATGCAAGTCTGATAGAAGTAGGGATGGCAGTGGGGCGGGGCAGGGGACAAGGTCTCCACCCCCGCCCCACCTCAAGATTTTATCCTCCACCCCCGCCTCCATCCCCGGCGGGGAATGGATTTTATCCTCCATCCCCGTTTCATGTCCTCCATCCCCGGTTCAAACGGGGATGAGGCGGGGCGGGGCGGGGCGGGGCGGGGTGGGGATATTGCGGGGAAAAGTGGTCGGGGCGGGGATGAGGCGGGGATGGGATGGGGCGGGGAAAAGTGCACGTCCATCTCCACCTCCACCCCCGGACGGGGATGGATTTTAACCTTCGTCCCCGCCTCCATCCCCGTTTCATACCCTTCATCCCCGATCCAAGCGGGGCGAGGCGGGGCAGGGCCCCGCTTTCCCCCGGTCCACTGCCATCCCTAGATAGAAGTTACAATTCGAGTGTTGCGCTTGGTGTCCTCTTTATCTAAACCCAAAAATGACCAACCTGATCTAACTACTGTATATATAAGCGCGATGAACAATGTTTTTTTTAATCTTGGATGATTCATGGTTTCTTGAGAGAGAGAGAGAGAGTAATTAATGTATATATAAATATAAATCAAGTATGACAATTCCAACTAAATTCATTTATATTGGTTTACTAAATTCTGACCTAAACCTAACTAGAACAGCAAATATGGGTTTTCTCTTCTATACATGAACTTGTGCACTCCCTCCCTTCCCTCGTGCATCGCCGGTATATTACTAATACTATATTAAAGGTGCTGCTCACAAGGTGAGGGACTTAAATGCCTCTACCTTCAAAATTAAATATCTCTTTACAGTTTGGTGGCTGAACAGCTACCCTAAAATCGCCTTAATAACACGAAAATCTAGCTAGATATATAAAATTAAGCGAGATTTTCAAAATCTTGCGATATTATTGTCCGGTTACCATCAGTCGCAAGATTTTCAATATCTAAGTGATATTTGTGTTAGGATTTTTGGTTGGTTCGATATCATTTGTATTTGATCTTATTGACAAGGGCCGGCGGTGTTTTCATCATCATCAGGGTGCTAGTTTTTCCCTTGGTCGTGTGCTTGCATTGCTAGAGAGCAAGGTGTTGGGATTACAACGGTGGCAACCAAAAAGCATTAATACTAGGTTCTTACAAAGTTTGGGTGAACGATTGGTGAAATGATATCTACGGATGGCAGTGGATTGGGGAAAAAAGGTGATCCATCCGGACCCGCCCCGTTTGGGGCAGAAATGGACGACATGAAATGGGAAATTGACTGGGGATGGAGGTGAAAATAAAAAATAGTGAGGATGGACTTACTCTTGCCCCTGCCTCGTCTCATCTCTGATTCCCGTTAATGAAATTATTAATATATCTTTATTATATTATAAAATAACATTTAAATCATATATATATATATATATATATATATATAACCCTAAGTTCTTGCTTCTTAAGCCTAAATGAGTCTCCTTTCTCTCCTCTCTCATACTTCTAACGGCTCTAATGAACTATTTAGCGAGGAATAAACTGGAGGTGAAAATCAAAAGTTGGATGAACAGAAGATGGAGGGCAAAATTTTGAGACAGGGTGGGAGTGGAAAGCTTGTCCCCCACACCTACCCTAGTCCACTGCCATTACTAATGGCATCTTTGCTCTATCTCAGGGTTGCCAAGGAATTGATCAGACATTCTTATTAAAGCTATCAAGGACCCTAAAAGACTGCCTTGATTCTCACACTCTGGATGGTCGGGAAGTTAATTCATTCCTTCGAAATATCCCCAAGAAGGTGCTTGATGATTCATATAAAATGCTCTCTTGTCTTCCCCTTCTTCTATCTGGACCAGCTGGACCAACTATCTCTAGAGGGGCAATGGAAGGTGGTTCTTTCCAAAAGAGACAGGCGAGTGGGTGCTATCCTTAAGAAAATCAAGTCGGTTTGTGCCCGTGTTGGCGATTGGTGGTGTGAGAAATGCGTGTTCCTGAACTTTAAATGAAGGAAGAAATCATAGCATCCATCTGAACAACCCAAATCTGCTGCTTGTCCCCTCTTGGAATCAACAGCTTGAGGCATACAAAAAAAATGCGCCTGAATGTTCTAAGATTCCCGTACAATTCAAATCAATAAATGAGTAGTTTCCAAATCGGAAAATGGTATCGTGTCTGGTGATGCTTAAGCTCCAGTAGAAGACGAGAGATCCAAAAATGATTCAAAATAAAAATAGTTTGGAATGCAAGAGGGATGAATCCCAAGGAAAAACAATTATTCTTTGGAAACTGAAGGGTGGACCTACAACCTGATATTCTAGCTGTAGTGGAGTCAAAACTAGATTCCATCGATCAAAATATTTTGAATGCTATTTGGAAGTTAGTTTTCTTTCAAACCCGTAATGGGTTCTGCGGGTCAAGGTGGGGAAGTTCTCCTTATCTATATCGATCTCTCTGCAATCTCTCTCTGTCAGCTCCCACTGTTGACAGTTGTTTATAAACCTGCTACAAGTTCGTGGAAAAAGTGCCTCCGGCAAATTATTGGTGTATTCTTGGTGATTTCAATTCTATTAGACAGTAGGAGAAATGCAATCATACAACGAAATCTACACGCTCAATAAAAGACTTCAATGACTTCACAAGGTGATGGAAGCTATATGATATCCCTATGGTGGCCAGTTCTTCTCATGGTCGAACAATCTTTGTTCGCCTTGGCTTAAAAAGTTGGATCGAGATCTCGTATCAGCTGACTTTGTCTAGTTTTATCATGACTTAAACAGCTCACATTCGTCCCAAAATAGCGTCTGATCATGGGGCAGTCATTTTAGAGTTTGAGAGAAAAATCAAGTCAAAGATGTGCTTGATATTTAGAAATATGGCCACTTTGTGAAAATACCAATTATAACTGATTGTCTTGCTTGATATTTAATACGCACTAACTGCACTTCATGACAATCCAATTATAACCTCCTCTCAGAAAAAGAAAATCTAATTAATAATCATTTGCCTTTGCGTGATGCTTTAATACGCACTAGCAGCATTAACTATGGCCACAAAATGGCTCTAGGGCTTGGTGAATAAACAAAGGGATAGATTAATTATCAAAAAACAAGGGATAGGTGTGCTCTGACGTGTTTTTTTCATAACAAATAGTCGCTTAATGGGCCTCTCCTCTTAGACAGTAAATCCTGGACGATTGCCTTAGCCTGCAAAGAGCACCCACCGGACAAGCCACCGTGTTTGATCCCAAGCAAAATCGATCCTGGACAAGATGGGATTCCACCACCTTTCCAAAAGCAGCCCTAACCACTTGGGCAACCTTGGGCGGGTTAGGGAAAGTGTCCGAACATTCAAAGAATTGGATGTCACAAATTCTGTTCTTTCTGCAAAAAAAACCTGCGATAGGTATGGAGATAAATCTAGATAGGAATCTATCTAACAGTTAAGGTCTTTTAATTTTCTTTTCTTTCGCAAAGGATAGGCTGAGCTATGATGGAGGATAATCACCAAGAGCGCATGGCTAAGATAGTACAGCCATTATCATAAAAGAATTCTCTTCATCATTAAAATATAAGTAGAGGCAGGGGAGAAAAATATGCCACTGATCTGCAGTTTACTTAGCACTTTCAAATTTCAAAGGCATGCTACCAAGAGACGTTTCAGTCTTGGATATTGACATTTCAAATGCTAATGAAGAAGGAAGACTACATCGTGGGCCTGAGTGTAATCCGGCGAGGGCTCCCACGAAGTCATCCATGAAGGAGCAGCGCTCCAATGGGAAGGCCAAGAAAAGAAATCTTTGCATTGCTCAATGTCTTGGCAAGCTTAATACAAACTGTTAAGTGTTCAGCTCAGCCCACACAGCATGTATATATAGGCTCATTAGATAGTAATAAATATATTTTAGACAATTTACTTTGTATGTAGTAGTAATAAAACAATTTGTTGAAGTGTTTGGTTTGTAAGCAATAAGTTGACTTTAATTGCAAAAGGTTGAGATAGAATGATCATTGTGAACTATCTGCTTTGCTTTCAAATGATTCCATAAAAAAGAAAACTACTAGACGTTACTCCAATAGACTGACGTATAGTAGTTGAGTGTGCCTTGTTGTTGGGATCTTGACCGGGTCGCTTCTAACTTGGAGAAACTGTTTTTTTTTTTTGTTTTTTTTTTGTGTGGAGCTAGCTCAGCTCAATAAGTCTAGAGTTCAAATCTTCACCTTCAGCTTCAGCTTCCCAAGCGCGTTTTGGCTTGGTGCTATTTCGTCCTTGTTCTTTGGTGCTTAATTTGGCTCCAAAAGAATGCCATAATTCATACAGATGATTACCAGGATGTGCAGACCACTGTCAAGGCAGGCTGCGCTTCAAGTGGCCTATGATACAAGACTCTTGCTCCTCTTTATTCCTGTGAAGGGTGACTTCTGGTCACTCTATTTCTGTATTTGGATGTTATTCTTCCCATTTCATTAAAAAAAAAATCAATTGGTTAAAGTATTTGATTTGTAAGCAATAGGTTTATAGCTTAATAATTATTGCTTCTAGCTTTGTAAAATGTGTTTTCCCTTTTATTTTATTTGTAAACATGCTAGCTTGAGTTCAGCTCATAGGTGGTTCTAACTCTATCACCTTCTAAGTGAGCCAGTTTGAGCTAAGCTCGAGCTAAGCTCGACCTCGGCTCATCTCTGTATACGCACATGGAGCAGATCTAGTGATCGGACCCGAGTAAATTACAAAGTACTCGGGCCACACAAATCACAAAGAATCGCTGCTGTGTTTTGTGTTTTACACATAATATTGCTGCACACATTGTGATTTCCTCTATTTTTTATTTTACGAAGTATTCATCCCACAGAAAATCGTGGAATATAGCGACTTTATGTGTTTGTGTTTTACACAGAAAAACATGCACGTTACCAGCCCTACTTGCACGTTGATACATGGATCAACTTTCTCAAAAACGGCCTCTCCCAAAGCAATGATACCCCTTGGGAAGAGATATGATGAGCACTTAGGGGTGTCAAAGGGTCGGATTTGACCCGGACTCCACCCATACCAAACCCTATAAGGCCTGGGTTTGGTAATAAAGAGGGAAGTTTGACCTGTATACAGGTTTTTTCGGTGATCCAAAATCAATGGCTATGAAGGTATCAAAATTTTTTTATTCATAAAATATATTTTTCGTTGAAAAAACATGATCTAAAATCAATGGCTATGAAGGTATCACATTTTTTTTATTCATAAAATATATTTTTCATTGAAAAAACATGATCCAAGAGTCGATTCTACTAAATCGAGCATGTTAAAAACACATCTACCGGATTAGATCTATCATAAAATACTTCAAACTATGGGGTCTAACAGGGCAGAATGAGAAAAAAGAGCCTAATATGTTCAGCTCTCTCTCTCTCTCTCTCTCTCTCTCTCTCTCTCTATATATATATATATATATATATATATATATATATATATATATATATATATATATATATATATATATATATATATATATATATATATATATACTCACCAAGAACCAGGTCACTTAATGGGGCCAGCCCCCTGCAAGGACTTAAAAAAACTTGTAATAATGCAAGTGAAAAACTAAAGAAACATCTACCCATGCGTCATGCAAGTAGATCAAATTAAATTTGTGGGCATTTTTCCCTAAAAAAAATCGTGGGCATTTTCCATAACATTTAAATGAACTTTATTAGATTCTGGTCAGGTCCTGCTTTTATAACTGTAGTGGGATGCAAGTGGGTTTGGGTGGCATATTTATTCATTCGGCTCTCAATCTGAATATAGAAAACTTGATTAGTCGGATTTGGTTTAACCTACATCGGGTCAAATCCTACCCGTTTACATCCCTACCAAGGTAGCATGATTCCTGGTCGCAAGATTGCACTCTTTCAAACCAAACAATAGGGAAAATTGGACATGAATAAGATGACTTAGCAACTATGTTCGTCTCCAAATATGGCTGGTGGACCTCGGACTTCCAAAACCACGTTACTTAACTACACACGTCTAGAAGAGTCAAAGCACCGGTTGGATATCCCATGAAAATTCTTGCAATAACTCAAAAGTTAAGTGTATGTTTGTAATATTTCAAAAGTTAAAGCGTGCGTTTGTAAATAAGCCAAAAGTTAGGCGCATTTTTCTAATTTTTTCCAAAAAAAAAAACATAAATTGAAAAAACAAGAAAACATTGCCCACCAAGTAGTGCTCCAAATCACAATCACAAACACTCATCAGAAAAACAATCACAGTCATCTTCAATCACCATTTATGAAAACGAAGAGTAGGGATGGCAGAGGACCAAAGGAAAATGGGGCTCCCACCTCGCCTCGTCCCATTTGGACTGGGGATGGAGGACATGAAACAAAGAATGGACTGTGAACGGAGGTTAAAATCAAAACCTGTGCAGGGATGGACATATTATTGCCCCCGCTTTGTCTCGTCCCTGAACTTCATTAAAGAAATTACTATTATACTTATATATATATATATATAAAACCCTTTCTCAAATCTCTCCTTCCTCCTTTCTCTCCTTTCTCTAACGGGATCGAAAAAATGGAGCACCGCCTCACCCTGTTTGGAAGGAGGACATGAAATGAGAAATGGACCAAGGATAAAAGGTTAAAATCAAAACTCGTGCGGAGATAAGGGCAGGGAAATCAAAACTCGTGGGGAGATGAGGGCAGGGATGGAGGTCAAAATTTTGATACGGGGCAGGGTAGAAACCTTGTCCCCGTTCCACTGCCATTCCTAACTAAGCCATTGGCTTAATAAAAAGGTCTAGAGTGAGTGGAATTCCCTTTTTAATGGGCTTAGAGTCACGTCAACAACACATGGAATAAATAGTGTCCGGTCTGGTTTTGCTTTAGGCTTAACTTGTTAAAGTTCTGATGAACCACATTCCATGTCCTCCATCCCCGGTTCAACGGTTCAAACGGGGATGAGGCAAGGCGGGGCGGGGTGGGGATGAGGCGGGGACGGGGCAGGGCGGGGAAAAGGGTACGTCTATCCCCGCCTCCATCCCCGGGGATGGATTTTAACCTTCGTCCCGCCTCCATCCCAGTTTCATACCCTTCATCCCCGGACCAAATGGGGCGAGGCCGAGCCCCGCTTTCCCCCGGTCCACTGCCATACCTACTTGCCTGATAGCAAAGTTAGTCATCTCTCTCTCGCTAACAGTCAATAGAATGATAGATGATTCCTATCGACCTACCAAATACCAACTTATAGTCTAACCATGAAGCAAAACTAGCATCGACTAACAGGTACCATGTCATTTGCACGTGCTAAACTGCAAACCTAGTGGCCACACGTACCAACCAAAGGAAACAAAGGCTTCTCCCCTCGGCAACAACACCCCCCCCCCCCCCCCCTCTCTCTCTCTCTCTCTGGGTGAAGCAACAAGGATGGATCCCACCACAGAGATCGAGGTCGAGCTCTTCCCCTTCCTGCGCGTCTACAAGGACGGCCGCGTCGAGAAGATCCACACAACCCAGATTGTCCCTCCCTCCCTCCACCCGGCGTCGTCCGGCGTCTCCTCCAAAGACGTCGTCGTCTCGCCGGAAACCGGCGTCTCCGTCCGCCTCTTCCTCCCTAATCCACCGCCGCCGCCCGAGAAGCGGCTGCCCATCCTCTTCTACGTCCACGGCGGGGGCTTCTGCATCGAGTCCGCCCGCTCCCTTATCTACACCTCCTTCCTCAACGCCGTCGCCGCCGAGGCCGGCGTCCTCGGCGTCTCGGTGGATTACCGCCTCGCGCCGGAGCACCCCGTCCCCACCCCCCACCTCGACTCCTGGGCCGCCCTCCTGTGGGTGGCGCGCCAGGCAGAGGGCCGCCCCGGCTCCGAGCCGTGGCTGGCCGAGCACGGCGACTTCGGCCGGATCTTCCTCGGCGGGGACAGCGCCGGCGGGAACATCGCCCACCACCTCTCCATGGCCGCCAGCGGCGCCCCCGTGTTTGGCCCTGTTCCGGCCGAAGACGTCCCGGTGAGCATCACCGGCCTGATTCTGCTCCACCCATACTTCGCCGGATGGACGCCGATCGACGACGAGTTCGTGACGAAGCAGCGGGAGGAATCGGCGGCCCTCTGGAGCGTCACCTGCCCGGGCACCGCCTCCGGCACCGGCGACCCGCTCGTAAACCTCCTGGCTGACGGAGTGCCGGAGATTTCGCGGCTCCGGTGCCGCCGCGTCCTGATCTTCGCTGCCGGCAAGGACTATCTGGGCGACCGGGCGCGGCTGTACTACGATCTGCTCAGCCGGAGCGGGTGGGACGGCGTGGTGGAGATTGAGGAGCACGAAGATGAAGACCACGTCTTCCATCTGATGAAGCCCGCCTGTGAGAACGCCAAGTTGCTCATGAACCGCATCGTTACCTTCCTAAATCGTGATTGACAATCTCTTCCTTCTTTCTTTTGGTGGTTGTTTCTCAATTGCTGATGGGTGGTCGTATTATGGCTGAAATGATGGTTTTTTTTCATGGGTGTTAATGAGTAATTGGTGGGTGTTTGATGGGCTTCTCTTGATCTTGATAAGATAAATTAGCTTTTGTTCTTTGGGTTGGGGATAGAGAGAGTGGAATGTATTTCCTGTTTTGCTGATTATAATGATCATATCTCCATTGCAGCAATAACAGTTCATCTTCAAGGCATTTTTTTTGCTTTTCAACTGATTTTTCTGTAGGTGGTATGGCTTGACTGTCTGCTGCATCAAAAGTAAAATTGATATGATACGAGCTCATTCGGCTTATTTTCTAAATATTTTTTAAAAAAATGGTTTAAAATATTTCTTAATATTTTTTATACTATTTTAATCTTTTACTGAAAGTGTCATCTTCTTGTTAAAAATTGGCCAATTTAGCTTGATTCGTTTCAAAATCTGAATCGACTGACTTCCTGAATCACTTTGACAATCGATACAGGTACGATTCTGATAACATTGGTATGTCCTACATATTTTTTTTTTCCTATTAGAAAACAGCTGGTCCTTATGAACTGATCATATACACGCGTCTACCCACATACAAATGAAATATGATAAGTAAAAAACATACAAACATATACACATTCTAATCAAACATGACGAGTGAAGCTTAATCTAATTGTAGGGATGTAAATGGTTCGGATTCCAATCAGATATAGCCAAATACCATTTTCAACTAGTTGGAAGTTGGCAAAAACTTCAAACCAGATTCGGCTTTTTACATGTAAATGGATTCGGATTTCATCAAATCCAGATAGTAATGGAATTCATTAGCAAAAAAGTAAAAACCATATATGCATCTTATTGTAATCGGATACAGTTTGGCTGATCAGATCCAACTAAACTGAGTTAGTAATCACACACACATAACACAGGCCCCGGTGTGGGGGTCCTCGCCTCTGAGTTTTATGCCACCAGCATGACGACCGCAAGTATGGCAAGCTAAGTCAGCGCCAACAGATCTTCGTGTTGGGTGCAGTTTATTCAGGTTATAAATTGAAAAAAAAAATCACACACACACACACACACACTAGGATCTCTGTTTAAATTGCTTTTCTAATTTCTCTCTTCCATAGCTTCATGTAAATAGCTTTCCTGTTTTTTTCTCCCATAAGATTATGTAAATTACTCTCTCTCTCTCTCCATAGAATCCATGTAAGTGGCTTCTTTTATTTCTTTCTCTATTATACATTTATACCACAACCGATTTAGCAAATAATAATAAAATATCACAACATTCATCTTGTCATTTTACAAATTGCTGTGTGACATGGGTACTCTTATAAAAACAACAAAAAAATAATTTAATAAATTACATTCAACCAAAGCCACTCTATTCATCATTTTTAAAATGTTACAATACAACTAAGATCCCTTCACCAAATGCTCTTCATCCCTCCTTTATAAGTAGGTATACATACATATATGCATTCCCTTAATAAGTAGACTCTGATAGCATATGTATGAAGGAAAACAATCAGCTTAAGCGACCCTTTTTTTTTTTCTGAAGAAAAGATTAATAAACACCATTCATTCAAGTGAGTAAAAGTTTATTCTCTTGCATATCCCCGCCATAAAAAAGAGGAGCCCCCTATTAAAGAGGGGGGACTCTGTACTGCCCACGCTCTTAAGCCGGCTTGGCCATAACACAGGGCCAATGTTGTCAATATCGGAATCGGACCAACTATTCAGGTGAATCAGCCGATACGATTCTCAAGTGAATCATTCTGAACTCGGCCAAAAAAATAATAAAAAATATTACGTGTCAATCAAAATGTGACACGTGTTAAAGCTATTAAAATAATATTAAAATTTTGATTTCAATCTATTTTTATATTTATTTTAAAAGCGGATTCAGTTCAGTACCATATCGATTTTCTGGCGACACTATAAATATGGGCCGATTCAAGCCTATACGCACTGATATTGACAACAGTGACCACACCTTAATCTTTCATCCTACATTTCAAAAACAGAACCGCGTTTCCAAAATAGTGTGAGAAATCTTTTTTTTTTAGGAGATACGAAAAAAGGGGACTGCAGTTGATTTCACTGCTAAATTGCGAATTTCTATTTTACTTTTGCTTTGGAAGACATATTTTTGTCTTTATGTTATTATGCAAGATCAACTGTTTTGAAGTGAGTTTCTTTATTGTTTATAAACAATAAATAACCTTTCAATAAAATATATTTATTTACTATTTTTTTTTTTCAAATAATAATTTATGACGAGTTTAGTGATATTTGGATGTATATATAAACAAGAAGAAGAAATTGATGGTGGTGGGTAGAGAAAGCAGGAGGGGTGGCCAAAGAAAGAAAGTTGTTGTTTAGGTCACCTTGTGTTGGGATGGTACCCCCGTCTGCCTAACCTCAACTTGCCTATTAAAAACAACAAAAAGTAAAGAAAGTGGGTGTGTAGTGGAGGCTAGAGGAACAATGTTACGGTACCGGTAGCAGAAGATGGTACATTATAGTGGTATGGAGATAGATGGACAAGGAAGCAGAAAACTGTAGGGATGGTAGTGGTTAGGGCTGGTAGACAAACCGAGCAGCCGGTGACAGCTCAGATCAGCCGTCATGAACTCATTCATAATCGGTTCGTATATCTGACCGATCCACGAGCAGCCTAAATGAGTCGAGCCTAAACATAAGGTGTTCAGCTCGGGAGAACTTATATATATATATATATATATATATATATATATATATATATATATATATATATATATATATATATATATATATATATAACATGAAATTTTTAATTACTGTTATACACAGAGTAACAAGTTCAAAACTAATCTTCCTCTGCACCCACTTTGGCTACTCACTGGTAGCCAATACACAGAGTAACAAGTTCCCAATTGAACTGGCCTAATCTCAAAGGCCCAAAACACAATGGACATTTCAACCGGCCTTTTTGTCCACAAGTAACAGCAAAAATGTTAAAGGCTCCTTAATATATGCAGTTGCAAACCCATCAAACATCAGCTTATTGTTAAAAAAGTTTTAAAATTTGTGATTTTGTTCCCCACCAAAAGTGCTTTAAAAGGTTTGGTCCCATATCTAAGAAAAATAAGTTTTTCTAGTGGTTTAATTAAAGGGTTTATTCTTTATTCTTTACTTTGGTAAGCCTTGTATCTTTAGGTGGTTTGCGAACGTTGTTGTGTATCGTGCAGGAATGAATGTGTCGTTTGCGCGCACGCGCAAGGGCGCTTGAGGTGCATTGTGGCATTTTGATGGTGCACTTCGCTCACAGAGGTGCGAGGTGCAACCGTTTTGATTTTTTCAGTTTCTGATTGTCTGGTCGTTTGGAAGGCTTTTAATTGCATGTATATCGAGATTATGGTGCATTGTGACTGTTGGACGGTTTTGAAGGCATTTGATCGTCTGTCATAGGTGGGGGACCGTTTAAGGACTTTTTCGTCCTATTTTCAAACCATCAGGTTTATGGCCGTTAATCTCATTTATCGCAAAACGTTTTGGCCCTTTTTAAAAAGTCTATAAATCTCTTCTTTTTTGTCTTTTGAAAATGAATTTCTAACTCTCCATTTTTCTCCTTTCTTTCTTCCTGATTTGGCTTGCAGAGTTCAAGTGTGGGCGAATTCATTTGTTTTTGCGAAGCAATGACTCTATGAGGTTTAAGCCTAGTTGTATCTTGAGAACTCAGTCACAACAAACCTCTTTTCACATCTTCGAAATTCTCGAAGTGGAGCGATTGAAGTTCTAGAGATAGCGATCTTAAGAACGTGCTTCTAGGCTTGAGATCTCCATTTCCTTAATCCTGTTTTTGTCACAAGGTTGTACTAGCACTTGCATGTATACATTTATAAGAGCCGCAGATGAGATGAACCAAAGCCAATCGGGGAGCTTAACTATCTTTTGAAAAAAAACTGTTAGTTGGGACCTTGCAGTAAAAAGAGAAGATGATGCTTATCCTGCTTTCCTATGAGAAGAGTGCACCCAAACACGTGTGTCAATCTTATTCAGAAACAAGATAAGATACCATACACTTCGTATTGCAACAATCACGTTAATCTGCTGCATGAGTAAACAGGCTAAGGCAGTGTAAACCACCAATACACATGCAGATCCATCATATTTACAAAAAAAATATGACATGCTAGAGCACTATACCGTACATTCATCACAGGTTGACATCCTTATTTCAGAGGTTCAGCCTCAAAATGATGCAACAAATCTCACATATCCAATTAAATTATATTGGGATGGAAAAATAAATTCCTTATGAAATTTAGCTTTTTTTATTCGATGGATCTACCAAGAACTGTCATTAAAGAACAAATTGATGACGATGAACCCTGGCCTAAGCCAAGGAAAACTCTGGGTGGGGCCTTACTACCACCCTGACTTGTGTGACCCACCTCTAAAAGCTATGGACACACCCCTGTACCAGTAGGGTTTGATCTGGAGCCTTCATCTCAGCACCCTCTTAACCACCCTGCTGGCCACGCGGGCGACCCAACGGTGGTGGGATGTTGGAAGTTAACTTGGGGTCTTTCTTTGGCAGTTTTCGAATCAACGCAGACTTATATCTGAAAATTCAGAAACATGAGCCCACTTTTTTGGGTTCATGCACAGCTAAATGGAAATTTTCACTTTTAACTTTTTTTTATACTAGAAATTTTTGCTTTTATACATTCAGTTGGCTTTTTTGAGAATGTGACGGAAAATCTCACGATATTTTTGGAAAAATAAATCTCATGTAAATATCCGTCAGCACAACAAAATAAAACATATATAAAAAATACAAAGTAATATAAAAATATAAAAAATTGGGGACATTTATTACTTACATGAGGCTGGCAAACCATAGGTCTTTGGTCATCTTTTGTGCTTTTGTTAATGCTTAGTATGTCTACGTGCACGCACTCAAAAAAGTGAATATTGTGCAATAGCAAATATATTTATGTATAAATAACATGTCAATGCATGTATTTTTAATAATTAAATATTTAAGAATATATGTCATCATTCTCAGATTTTTTAAAAACAATGTATTAGTGTATAATGTTATAGGTAAAATACATTTTTTTTGGATAATCCAAGAGAAAAACCCGTCATCACCAGCCACACATAGGCTGGCCGTTGGTTGGTGCAACCAAGTTTGCCAGAAAAAGAAATGGAAATGGGAAATGTTTTGGAAACAGAAACGAGGTTTTTCAGGTGAATGTGAAACTAGACATGAGAAACAAATTGAAAAACGGCTGAGAAACATTTAACAAGAAGAAAAAACTTACCAAACATGTATCTCACAAAAGAAAAACGCTTGGGAAACATGTGTCGTTTGGCATGGGAAACATGCTTCCCAATTTCAATTTTTTAGCATTTTCCACACATTTTGGAAATAGTTTCTCGAGAATTGTGTTTTTTCATGCTCTTATAGTGTTTCTGGTTACCATGAGTGTAACCGTTGATCCACTTGCCCATCAAGGAGTACACCCAGCTTCGACCTTGAAGCAAAGGATGTCACTCATGGGTTTCAAAAGTTCCAACTATCGAAGATCTGAATCCAGAATCAGACCCAAGACCCAACACAAGGTCAATATAGAGTAGGCTTATCACCGAACTCAAATGATCCGATAGTCTCTAAGGTGATAAGGTCAAGCTTTTGGAAGGATAGCACATTTGGAAAGGATGATAAGGTAGTTGAGAGAGATAAGAAAACTTTACCTACTTGTAAATCTCAATTCTTAAAATGTTGGCCTGAATACTTTGTGGTTGTGTAATACTTTGTGGTTGTGTAATCCTTGAAGCAAAGGAAACCACCTCTCTGAAAAAAAAAAACATTGAAAAGAGAAGTAGAGTCGGGGATGTAGGTTTTTATCGAGCCACCTAAAAAACTTGTTTTTCCTCTTATGCATTTTTTTTCTTCCATTATGAGTAGTGATCTTGAGTGCTGGTCAGTGCAATAAAGGATGTTGAAGCCTTTCATGGTATCAAAGCCAATGGCATCATTCACCTTCGTACCTTCAAGATCGTTGATGTCGAATCAGACCATTCAGTGAAAGGACTTTTTGAGTTTGGTCTCCATCAAACTTGATCAGAACAATTACCTCTTGTGAAAGTCTCAAATAGAGCCTATCATGTATTCCTAAGACCTGGACCTAATCAAGTTGGTAGATCGGATATTCCAGGCTCCTGCTCAGTTTGTTTAAAGTACCAACTCCTCTCAAATTTTAAACCCTAAGTATGTTGTTTGGAAGAAGGCATATCAACTTGCCCTGAGTTGGATCAAAACAACTGCATGTGAGGCTTGGCTTGCCTTCGAACGTGCATACGTCTCTCATTCAAGTCTAAGGATCTTTTAGCTCAAGATAGACTTGCAAAACAATAAGAAAAATGATAAAATCTATTGTTGATTATCTAAATGAAATAAAGTTCTTGGTGGACTCACTAAGCATCGTTGATAAGAGAGTATCAGATAACAATCTGGTTAGCTACACTCCTAATGGTTTGTCTGCAAAGTATGAGAGTTTTGTTACAACTGAAACCACGATGACTCCTCTCTCATGTTTTATTGATATCTATGAAATGTTACTGAATCAAGAAAAGCATCTTTAGATCTTGGCCTCTAAACCTCCCACAAACAACAAAAACTCAAACACAACCTTCTTTACTCAAAGAGAAATAGGTCGTGAAATTTTTTATTGTGGTCGTGGCCGTGGCCGAAATAAAAATTTTGACCGTGGGAATCAAAATTTCATACCAAAATTTCTATGAAAGTGGCCAACATGGTAGGTCTAATTGTGTGAATCGTAGTGAAGTCATTTGTTAGTTCTGCAGAAGAAGTAATCACACCACCCATCAATGTTATGATATTCCTAAGACATTTGCATTTATGGCTCTAAATAACATGTCAAACCCGAATTGGCACTCGAATAGTGAGGCATCACATCACATGACCACAAATGACAACAATTATGGCCATAACCGGAATTAGTAATGTCCTCTTACCATAAAAATGATAGTTTATTATTAAAAAATGTGCTTCATGTACCAAGTGTTAAAAAAATTTGATTTTAGTTTCAAAGTTTTTTTCTCATGGATTTTATGTGAAGGACTGTCAAGAAAAGAGAATAATGCAAAGCGGTCTGATTAAGGTAGGGATGTATGTGTGTCTGACCCACGCAAATAGCACACATATGGTGAACATGACCTTTGCAGCAGAAAAAGTTTACTCCTCTAAAATTTGGCATGCCAGACTTGGTCATCCCGGACATAAGACATTACCTATTTTGAAGCACAATAAACATTTGAATTTTCTTGATAATAATGATGATAATTTATGTTCTACATGCATGATTGGAAAGATGCATAAAATTTTATTTGATAAAGCTGAATATGTTTCCAACACTCCTCTAGAAATTATTCATGTTGATCTTTGGGGACCGACCCCGGTCTCATCAAGAGAGAAATATAAATACTACTTGCTAATGGTAGATGATTTTTCGATATTCTTTTGGATATTTTCCTTGGTTAAGAAGTCTGATGCTTTTAATTGTTTTAAAATTTTAAAAAATATAGTTGAAAAACAAATTGGTCATTCCATTATGACTTTTCATAGTGATGGCGAAGGAGAGTTCGTCAATAATGAGTTTGATATGTTTCTGAATCATTATGAAATTTGAAGATGGTTATCGTACCACATACACCACAACAAAATGATGTAGTGGGAAGAAAACATAGACATGTGACTGAAAGTGGTTTATGCATGTTTTTTTATGCATCATTGAAATTTGATTTTTGGGTGGATGCCTTTAGATATGTTATGCACTTGATAAATCATCTGCCAAGTCATAATACGAAGGGAAAGACTCCACATGAGTTGTTGCTTGAAAAACGTTTAAGTTACAATCACATAAAAATTTTCAAGAGCACGTGTTGCATGTATCTTGTTCCTTACAATAGTTCAAAAATGAATACCATGAAAAGAGCCTACAATTTATAGGAGTTGGCTCCTCATATAAAGGTTTTGTTATGCCTTAACCCTATCTCTAAAGGATTTATATTTCCAGACATGTGAATTTTGATGAAACTGATTTTATGTATGCTGGAACACAAACTCCCACTACTAGTGAGGAGGTATCTGTGATCATCACAAAAATTTTCCTCTCGTAATATTCTCTCTCTTCCTTCTCTTTTCCTTTCCAACCTCTTATTTTCCTCCCTTTTGAAGGGAGAAAGATAAAAGATGGAAAGAAAGAGAGAAGAGAAAAGAAAGAAGAGAAGAGAAGAGGAATTCTTTTGCGGGTCTCACTTGACCTTAATTTTGAAGAATTTTGAAATAACTCGCCTCCGTTTTGAAATATTTGCGGGAAAACTGGGAGACGGGATCCGCTCGTCGGTACGAGGTTCGACCGTTCCTGGCGCCTTTACCAGGGGTAATCGAACCAAGGGTCGAATTAATGCATTTTGCTTCGCTAAGAATTTATCTAAGAATTTATTCTAAGTCTAAATGCACAAAGAATCATGCTTGTGCAAATGCAAAGATGTATGCTATTTTTGAAAAATGTTTTGAAGAATTTCTAAGTGTTTCGGAGATGAATCTGATAAAGTGAAGAAATGATTTCTAACTTAGAACTTAAGATTAAAGTTCTAAGTTTTTAGAATAATCAAGAACTTGGGAAAATAAATCTGGATTTTGGAGAATGATTTTGAAACTGAGAGAAAAGAGAAGAAAGGAAATTTCAAAGTCATAAATGGACTTTGAATTAGAAATTTGAACTTGGATGAATATTTGGAATGGAATTGAATTCTATTTTTGAAATTTTTAGGAAAAAAAAATGGGAAAAAATAGATTGGAGAAATAAGATAGAGTTAGAATTTCAAGATGAAATTTGAATCCAAGATCTGGATTCTAAATAGGATTCAAATTTGAATTTTTGGATTTAGGATCCGAAATGGGAACTTGATCTTGAAATCTGGAATGAAGTGGAATTGGTTTGAGAAGTTGATTTGGAATATGGGATTCAAGATGGAATTTGGATCTGGAATTTTGAATGGAATTGGATTCAAGGTTTGGAATCCAAGATGGTATTTGGATCCGAAATTTGAATGGAATTGGATTCAAGATTTGGAATCCAAGATGAAATTTGGATCTGAAGTCTAAGATCCAAGATAGAATTGGATTCTGGATCCTAAAATGGAGTTGGATCTGAAGTCTGAGATCCAAAGCATGATTGGATTCTGGATCCTAGAATGTAATTTGGATCTGTAATCTGAGATCCAAAGTAGAATTGGTTTTGGATCCTAAGGTGGATTTGGATCTGAAGTCTGAGATCCAAAGTAGAATTGAGTTCTGGATCCTAGAATGGATTTGGATCTGAAGTTTGAGATCCAAAGTAGAGATTGATACTTGGAAATCTGGATCCAAGTTGAGATTAGGATCTAACTTTTGGATTTGGAATTTCAAAATTTGATTTGAGAATTTTGAACTTTGAATATGAATTTCAAAGTCAAATTGGACTTTGAATTTGAAGTTTGAATCTGGAATTTAGAAGATGAATCAAGAATTTCTAAGTTTGAATTGAATTTGGAAAAATGAATTTTAGAAATTGAATCTTGAATATACAAACGAATTTCAAAGTTAAATTGGACTTTGAAATTGAATTTTTGAATCTTGAAATGAGATAGAATTGGTTTTGAATAAGATTTGATCTGAGAAAGGAAGAAGAAGAATCACTCAGAATTTTGAAAAGGAAATTTTGAAAATATGATGCAGTTCTATCCTAAATGATGAATGAATTTAAAGAGTTTGAAATTGGATTTGAAAATCATATTTCATTCTTCAAATGAATTTAAATAAGATTAATGATATAATACACTTCTGACTATGGTCATTGAATGTATTATATAATAGTCATATCTAAATTCAAATGAAGGATAAAATACCCTTTTGGTGCTTTTATAGAATTTAAAATGAAATTAACCCTCAATATACCCTGACTATGACCATTGGTATATATTTTGAGTTAATTTTAAGTTAAATTCTGATAAAAGAAAAAAATATTTTAGGAAAATATGATGGATTTTGAAAATGGATCTAGTGTGGATCCAGTGTTATTTTATAAAAGATAAAAATGCTAAGTTTTTGTCCACACCCTGACTATGGCCATTGATGTGGATCGTCAACTTAGTATCAATTACTTCTTACGAAATGGTGCACGTGCCATCCGTGTTTCACCATGGTGAGAATTTGAGAAATAAAGGCAAAATGCACGAGAATAAATAATTTATGATATTTTATAATGCTCATTCATTCTACCTGAAGCAGGAAATGTAAATTTTCATTCAAATCTAGCTATTACAACTCGGAATTTGAATTGAAATTATAATTTCTAAAACAAAAATGACACTTTTCATATATCTTCCTGTAAAAGGGGTTAGCATAATAGGCAAAATACAGAGAGGGATGAAAAACATCACTTGGGATCAAGAAGGTAAATAACAAAAATGATTTTAAATATACATATGTTCACGATGCATGATAGGATGTGCATATGATATGCTATTTTAATGAAGAAGTGCCTATACACACATGCTATATGAGAAAGTTGGGCTATGCATATGATGCGCATCCTATATGTGGGGAAGGAAATGTGTTGCATAGTGGACTATGGAGTTCAGAAAAAAATGCAGAATTTGCTGCTGTAGTAGAAGCAGATGGACAAAATGAAGTTTTATTGGGGCTAACAGTGGACTTATGCAACGGGAAACGAAAGATGGATGGGAAAATTGCTGCTGTGAATATACAACTGATGATGGGTTCAAAACTGAAGTATGAGGAGTGAAGGTATACATGACTGAAGTGCAGGATGGAGTGAGTATTGATGTAATGAGTGTTGGGTAAATCACAACAAATGATATTGTGATTGTGAAAAGGGTATGTGAAGTTTGGGCGATACACATATGCTGTGTATCTTGGGAGATGACTGTAAGGGATAGGTTCACAGATGGTATAGCTGGAAGTGATGTACCCTAGATCAAAGCTGGGGGTGCAGCGGTTGGCTGAACCTCCATTGCCCAGGCATGGGCTGGGTGGATATGGCTGTGACTTCAGGTATGATATTAACATCATAAGTTTACTTGAAAACAAATGTATCCAGCTCCGCAAGACTAATTAGCAAACAGGCTCTCTGTAAATGACCAAACATTGTGTTGTGAGTGGGCCCCTCACCATATTTCAATAATCTCCAGCAAAAGAAAAAAAAAAAAGAAGAAGGAAAAGTTCCATGTTATACAGGGTTCCAACATAAATGGTTATATCATGTCATATACCTCCAGAGCCTCCAAACCAGCAGGTCTCTTTCATGTATTAGTTGAAACGAAACAACCAGGGGCAATAGAAATAAATTGAGTCGGCAATTAATCCATATTATACGAACGCTAAACCCACAACGATCCAAAATAAATCAAATAAAACAAGAGTCAGATCTGTTCATAGGGCCTTAAAACATTGTACAATCAATACTGATTGATGCCTGTTCAAAATTCACAAAGGTTAGTAGAGTGAGTAGCCAACGACTTATTGAAGATATCCAATCTGGTTTGATTGATGCAGGCCAATCCTATAGTGATAAATTGTGCACAGCTAGCCTATTTCCTGAATCAATTGTCCCTTTAACACGCATCATTCTGAGCCGGTCCAACTGAGGATCCCAACTCTCTCATCAGTGGAGCATTGGTCCCAATGTTATAAACAACAGTTTGAGGGATATGCTATAATGTACAGTATAACTACAGCATATAAGATAAATGACAGCAATGTTGAAAGTAAACATGAGGCCACCTATATATGTCTTATAAATAATGCCTTATTTGTCCAACATCAATAATGGATTGGCAAGAACCAGGGGAATTATCTGCAAAAGAAAATGATGGTGAAGGGTGGGAGCTTGAGTGATGTTGCAAAGGAGTGTAGTGTAGGTGATTGACTATAGCAAATCAACTAAGTATTCTAGTTATGAAATCATTGAGTGAATCTAATATCAAACTAAGGAAATCAGTAAAAAAAAATAAACTAATTGAATCTCATTACAAAGTTGCTAAGTGTTCTGATTACGAAATGATTAACAACTAACTTAATTACTTGCTAACAACCGGTTTAACTACTTAACTAAACAAATAACAACTTTTCCTAACTAAGGACCAACAGTTTATTGAGTTAACCAGCTAACAATGTTGACTAACAAACACTGAGGATTATATTGAAATTTAAAACAATAAAGATCAGCCAAGAATACAGATAAAAAAATTCATGTTCAATCAACTATACTTAACAAAACTCAATCAACGATACTGAAATTGCAATAGGCTCTGAACATCCAAAATTGTAGTGAAGTTAAATTACTCACCAGAACTTCGAATGATAGCGGGAATCCAAATATCTACCAGAGATCAACAGCAAATCATGACAGATATCAAATGGAAAGTGATTCCAAAGATCAACTGCTAGTTGTAACAAAGGTCAGCAACTCGGTTTCAAAGATCAACAATGTGAGGGATTTCATAACAACAACAATAATTCTGAAGTTTCCAAAATAAGAATAAAATCTATGGAGACATCGGATGGCATAATATTAATATAACCAGATACGTGCCCCAAATTTACTCAAGTTCCTTTAGACACTGTTTAAGTGAAATGCTGGGTTGACGAATATGGCATTTAATAAACCTGCAACTACCACTGTATCACAAACCTAAATGTGCTATTGATTTAGACAACCTTCGACTTTGATAATAAGATAATCAGTTCATGCAGGAAGTCTTCCACTTGGACAGCATTATTGGAGAAAATAACCATTCATCCGACCATTTCCACAGGACATTCGGGTTAACCAACTTCTTTCTAATCTCTATAGCAACTAACTTGAACAAAACTATAAAGAACATATGATATTAAACCCTAATGAACGAAATTATAATGAATCAACTCTCCCACACAACATTTGCAAGGAATGGCTAGAGACACTAGGAGACTACTGTAGAAGTTACAGGTGAGGATATTAAGAAGTAGGGTCTGATGATAAAATTATACACAGGTAAAAAAAAAAAGAACTATTGAAACAAATGTAATAGCTAGATCGACGACAAGCCAGATCGATGCACGAGAGAAAAAGAAAGAAAGAAAAGAAAAACTAAGTGAAGACTGGAAAATCAAACTGAAAGGAACATTAGGCACCTAATGCAGCAAGGCAAAACGATGAAAATACTTCTTATGGTTTATATTCAACAAGACTAAACGATGTAAATTCAGAAATACAACTGGAAGGAGCAAGGAATTAAGCATAAACTGGAACTTAAAATACATAACGAAAGGGGACATCAGAATGAAACAGAAAAAGTGTTCTGCGATACATGGGATGGTGATGACAACGATGGAATAAAATATAACAACTAATTTACAAAAGATCGGAACAAATAAAATGATACTGGAAGAAATATAACCCGGAAAAGGGTGAAATTCTGTCGCAAAATGCAAGTCGACGCTGCCATAGGCGAATCGACATTGCATCCATTGCTTTAATAAACAGAAAATAAAAAAAAAATCTAAAAAAAAGAAAGGAAAGGGGAAATGTGATTTTACAGAAGGGGAAAAAGAGAGAGGGAATGTTTACTCACGGTTTGAGACGATCGAGTGATACTCCCTTGTTTGAGATGATCGAGTGATGCTTCCCCAGGATAATGGATGCCCTTCGATGCTTTGAGAGAGGCAATATTCCTTCTGATGCTCGGTGAATCACTTTGTTTCCGTCATTGGAAAAGAGGATCCGAGGTTGTGTGGCTTCCCGAATCGTGATCGACCTCGGGAGGCTCCAGTGAAATAGTGAAATGTAGAAATCAAAGAAAAAAAAAGAAGGAAGAAGGAATCGTGACGGAGATGGAAGATGTGAGGGCGAGAGCCTGCAGAGGGAGAGAAGGTGGAAGTCAGAGGAAAGAGAGGAAGGAGAAGAAACCAGAGGGTGTGGGGGTGATAACGGGTGATGAAGAGAGAGCCTTGCGTGCCCTTTTAAGGGAGAGGAAGAGGATTCGGGAAGAAGCCGAGCGGTTAGGGATCGAGGGCGATGGAAGGGGGTTCGAAGATGGGTGGTTTTGGTGGCTTGTGAATGTAAGCCGAGAAGGGGAGAGAGGCGAGGGAGTCCAAGCGAGAGGGAGGAAGGAGGGGGGAGGCGCCAACCGACTGCCCTCCTTTTTTCAGGGCTTTCAAAACCCTAAAGGGTTTGTAAAGGGGTCTTCGGGGTTTTTTTTTATGAGATTTTTCAAAAAAAAGGTCTTTTAAGAAAAATTTGCTAAAAGAGGTTTTTTATAAGAAATGATTTATAAAAGGCTTACTTCTAAAAAAAAAATTTGTATTTTTCTCTTCCTTTTGATTTTCTTTTTGTTCTTTTTCTTCATTTTATGAAACTAAAAAAAATAAGGGATTAAAAAGTCATTTTATAACTTTTCAGAAATATTTACAAAGAGAAGGGTTTTCTGAGAAATTTGGGTTTGATTTCTTCAAAAAATGGGTTAGGGGCAAAAGGGTCATTTTTACAAAACTTCGAAAAATTTGGGGTGTTCACAGTATCAAAGTGGTTAAAATATGAGTCTCAACTCAGGTCTAACCATAGTACAAGCTATCCTCATGGGTCGGTTAATTATGAGAACATGACTAGTCATGGGGATCGACCAATCATTTTGTATTCTCTAAATCTTGAAATTCAACCTAAAACTCAAGACAGATTGGTGAAAATTAGGATTGGGAAACCTTTGAAACCAATGCTCAATCCTTTGAACCTCCTGACGATCATGGTGTCAATGATGATGGTATTCATGTTTCCACTGAACTTCCAGATGATCTTGATGTCAATAATGAGGATCTTCACGTTGGGACTCTTGATCAGCCTCTTCAAAATTAAATTCACCCGATGGTGATTTAGTCTCAAGATGGAACTCTAAAGTTAAGAAACACATAATCATCTCCCTATCATTTCGGTTTTGGATTAGTTAGGTTCAAGAAGGTGAACTAGTTGATTTCAATCAAGTGGATAAAGGTAAAAAATGGCATCAAGCCATGAAAGAAGAATATGATGCTTTTATTAAGAATAATACTTAGACTCTGGTTCCATCAGAGAACAAGTCTAATATTGTTGGATGGAAGTGGGTATATAAAAATAAGAAACATGTTGATGAATCAATAGCTAGGTATAAGGCTCGCTTAGTAGCCAAAGGGATATAACCAACATAAGGGAATAGATTACTTCGAGACCTATAGTCTTGTGATCAAACCAACCATTGTTCGCATGGTGCTATCTATTGCTACAAGTTGAGGTTAGCCCATACATCAACTTGATGTGAATAATGCATTGCTTTATGGGTTTTTAAAGGAAGAGGTGTACATGTCACAACTTCCAGGCTTTGAAAATAAGAAAGCTTCAAATTATATTTGTTAATTAAACTAGTTTCTTTATGGGTCGAAACAGGCTCCATGAGCCTCGTTTGAAAGGCTCAAGTATATCTAAAAAGATTGGAGTTCATTGGCTCCAAGGTTGTCACATCTTTATTTTTCAAAATTTCTCCTAAAGAAACTTTGTATGTGCCAGATGACATAATAATAACCGGAAACTCATAGGACATGGTTCAACAACTCATTAGAGAGTTTGGTACAAAAATTGTAATTAAAGATTTGGGAGATTTACATTTCTTCTTAGTTATAGAAGTTGTTAAAAATGTCTCAAGAATTTTACTTACTCAGAGAAAATATATACGATCTTCTTGTCAAAACAAGAATAAAAAATTGCAAACCTCTTCTAACTTCTACAGTAGCTAATGTTCAGATATCCATATATGAATGTGAGAAACTTAAAGATCCAACTCAATACCACAGTATTATTGGAGAACTCCAATATACAATTTTTATGAGACCATATATCTCATATATATGCAATAAATAAGGCATGTGAATTCATGCATGATCCAATGGACACTCACTTGTTGCTTGTGAAAAAAAATCTGAGATATCTTAAAGGTACCATCAATTTAGGCCTTCAATTATCCAAGTCCAATAGTTGGGTTCTATCCACATAGGTTGGGTGCCCCGATGATCAAAGATCCATAATCGACTACCTATCTTATCTTGGATCAAATATGTTATCTTGGAAATGTTCTAAATAATGGTAGTTGTTAAATCTAGCACAGAGGCTGAATAGAAGGTGTTCGCTGGAGGAACCTTAGAGATTCTATGGTTACAACAACTAAACTTGAGATTTAGGAATCTCAATCTCAATCTCAATTTTCGGCTTCGTCAACCCTACCACCACGGTGCACCATCGCACCAACAATCATCACGTGCATCCCCATAAAATGAGGTTAGGTAAGTTAAAACAACACAATCATAAAGATTCACAAGCTAGAACAATCACCTTATTCGTAATATTGTAATTTAACAAAAAACATTCATAGTTTAGCAACATATCCATGATATGGTAATAATGCACAATTACATGAATCATACAATTCATCAACTACATATATGTGATACGATTACACAAGATGAATATCAACAAATGATAACAATTCTCAAACTGTACAAATAATTCTTTGTTTCATCTTAATTACCTGACTCATGGTACTCGAGTCTTCACTGAATCAGCAGTGCTACTTCGAGTGTGTATTATTTTTTTGAAGAGTTAACCTGATTAGGGGTTCCAAACGGGCGATCTACAACTAAGAGAATTCTCATAATGGCAACCATAACTAAAAGTAGATGCATCCAACACTACTGCAAATCTGATATTTTATGCCAGGACCAAGCACATCGAAGTTGACTTTCACTTTGTCAGAGAAGATAGCAAAGCAAAAAATTGATATTAAATTTGTTCTGACTCAAAATCTGCTAGCATACATTTTCACAAAGCCCTTGAGTGGTTCGTGGTTCAATTATTTAAGAAACAAGTTGAATCTCAAGAAGATTATCTTGAGGGGATGTGTTGAAAATCTAGATCCTGCATACATGGTCAATATTGAGCAGGCATATCACCCAACTCAAATGATCTGCTAGGGAGATAAGGTCAAGCTTTTGAAAAGATAATACATTTGGAAAGGATGATAAAGGTAGCTGAGAGAGATAAGAAAAGTTTACCAACTTTCAATTCTTAAAATGGTGGTCTCAATACAGGAGATCTACCAGTCAAGGTGGATCCTTTGTGGTTGTGTAAATCCTTTATATCAAGGAAACCTCCTCTTTGGAAAAAAATTTGTTGAAAAGAGGAGTCACGGTTGAAGGTTTTTACCGAACCACTAAAAGAAACTGTTTTTCCGCTTAGTGTTTTTTTTATTTCCATTGTGAGGAGTGTTGGTTAGTGCAATAGAGGACCCTGAAGTCTTTTACTAACGTCCCATCAAATTTGGTGACATTCACAAGTCACCCATACCAGATGACAATGAGGATTGAAAGAAAATACATTAAGAAAGAAAACTACAAACAGTTAAACTTTCAAGTCCACAGTAAATGCTAAGATCTTGAGAAAAACACAAAAAACTTTTACTGCATATCAAGCTAAAGGTTTGATAACCAATTATTACCAAGATCAAACTCAAGATTAATGCTTATGTTCGGTTTGTTTGCTTATAACAAGTCAAGTTTGATAACCACATATTGCCCTCTTATAACGGGCGCAAAAGCTTTGTCCCAGTATCTATAAGATAATATTTTACTATCACCCCCGCATTGAAGCAATCATCGGCACTTTTATGGGGGATTTATTAATTGATACTTTTTATGTATCACGATCACTTTTGGCTGTGTTGGACCTTGCGCTCAATCCCAAGGGATGCACAACAAATCGAGCCAGCTTGGGCTTGGGTTTGCTTTTGGTTCATGTTTTGTAGCTCGGCCGAGCAAACCAGCCCAGCTTGATCAGCCCATCAAGCTCGATAAGTCTCTGCTCATATATATATATATATATATATATATATATATATATATATATATATATATATATATATATATATATATATATATATATATATATATATATATATATACACACACGTGTGTAAAGTAAAAAACAATATCGCCCCCCTCTCCCTCGACCCCCCACCCAGCCTCGAGCCTCCCAACCCTTCTCAACCCCCCCACCCCATTTTGATCTCCCCCCTCTGTCTCCGAAAGCAGATCAGGTCATGCTGAAAATGAGCGTTTTTGCTCATGCTGACATCGTGGCCATCCGTTTTGCATTTTAAAAAGTTCAAAAGTCAACAAAACCACGTGGCATTCATCCAAAATGCAAACAAACGGCCACGATGTCCGCATGAGCAAAAATGCTCATTTTCAGCATGACCTGATCTGCTTCCTCTGTCTCCCGTGACCCCGTCCCTTCGAGCTTGCCCCTCTCTTTTCCATCTCTCTCTCTTTCTCTCTCTAACATGCTAGAGGCTAGGGTAGGGCATCGGATCGGTGCAACCAAGGATTACCACCACCACAGTACCATGCCTTCCACCAAGGATCACCACCACCGCTCTCTTCCTCTCTCGTCTCTCACGCATGGCAACTCTCTTGCTGATGATCGCCGTCACCATTTTTTTTTTTTGCTGAGGATCACCATTTGCCACCATCGCTCTCTCTCTCTCTCTCTCATCAAGAAGAAGAGGAAGGGGGAAAACATGTTTTCTGGTTCCCCTGCCTCCTGTTCCCCTTCTTTGTTTGCTTTTTATTCTTTCTCTCTGTTACTCTCTCCACTTTCTCATCTTTCTTCCTTCTTCTTCTCTCTCTTGAGCCCAGGCTAAGCCACCGACCAAGCCGGTCCATTGTACTCAAAATGTGTCAAACATTGAATTATCCAAGCTCGGTTCAAGATGGGCGCAATTTAGACTCAGATCAGTTCAGCTCGAACCAAGCTCAAGATGAGCCTGTACACCAGTTCACTTGAGCGAGCAAGCTCAAAGACTACAAGCATAGGCGGAGCTGGGGGGGGGCTCTGAACTGGGCTGTAGCCCAGTCCTGCCTCACGGCCCAGTTAAAAATAAAAAATAAAAATTTAAAAGCCCAGTTCTAGCCCAGTCCTTATTCCATATGAAATAGATTTTATCCATTTTTGTAGCCCAGTCCTAGCCCAGCCCTGACTGCAGCAAATAGTTTGATTTGTCCATATGAAATAGATTTTTATTAATAATTGTAGCCATTTTTTATTTTATCTCAAAAAAAAATTTTTTTGCTATACCCCTGTTTGCTCCCCCTCACATGAATCCTAGCTACGCCCCTGACTACAAGTACCTAACCTCCTAAGCATAACGTTGACAATTAGCTGGGTCTTTCGACTAAGATATCTTTCGGCTCCGTTTGGCAGCGGGAGACGGTATTTAATGAGATATAATTAATACCATCAACCCACAGCCACAGGTGTTCTTGAAGCCGTTTTGAGAGATGAGGTTGGTGTTTGGAAGTGAAGATGGGTCGTTTTCAACGACATTCTCACTCTCATCTCCTCACCAACGTGTACAGGCTCTCAAACAGAGCCTAATTTGAACTCAATGAAAATATATCATATCTTATGATGGGAGTTGACAGCAATAGAACCCTCTTGGAGGAAATAAGCTACAACAGATAAAGCGATAAGAGGTGAGCACGGGGCGACGATGGGAAGACAACGGGGGATTTGACCAAAAAATCACTCGTTCTCTAGCGAAGAGGCTAGGTTATATCTCAGACGCAAGCTCAATCATGGGGTATTCGTTGGAGGCAAGAAATCGGTGTGAATCAGGGTTTTTTGAATGAACTGACAGGTTATCTCAATGGAGGTTTTGATCTAACTCGTAAGGGCCGGAGGAAATCAATCAGGAACTTTTCTTGCATTCGTCGAGAACTCCATCCCCAGAGCGGTGACAGTGGAATGCAGGATTCAAATTTCCTTGAAGTTCCCTTCTTTTATATAGCCCATGTGAAATGCAATGACAGTCATTTCAAGGAGGGAAAGATGAGTTCAGGCCATTCTCTGGCGCAGCGCCACCTCCTTGGCTAGAACTGACGATTGGTGGTGTGAGAGATGTATTATTCTGAACTTTAAACGAAGAAAGATTTGCTTTGGCTTCAATCGTAGTAGGGAGCGGACGGAATAATCCAAATCTCACGGTTGTTGCTAAATGCCCAAGAAACAATCACCACCATTAGCCCACCATGAACAGTAAGTGCAAGACGAGCTTAAAAACTGATATTAACACATAATAGGATTCAGATTTTAGTCGGATTCAAATGCAAAACTAAATACCTCGTTTAGATTTAACTATTAATTGGATCTGAATTTGGCTACCAAGTCCAACTAACCGGATTTAGATTTGATGTCGGATTACGTCTACTCGAAAGGGAGTGCTCCTGACTTTTCCATTAAGGCTAATTTCTTGCACCTGGTCACCCTCCACTGCAAACATTGTCCTTTCTTCCACCTACCATTCTCCACCTTCAAGGCAAGGGGGGGATAAAGTGCAATGTGATTGCACACTTGTAGTGTGCTGCAGCCCCTTATCACCCACCATCTTTAAGGTACAGCTTGTCAGCAGTGAAGCTCAATCAAAGATGGCCGGTGATCAAATGTGTGCAATCACAATGCACCTAATCATCTGCCCCCTCCTTCCGTACCAAAGCTATCACTATTACAACATTATCGCCTTCCCTATCTATTACCCTGTCATCACCACCACTACCATCACTACAGTTTTCCGCTTTCCTGTCCATCTATCTTCATGCCAATGCTGTCAGTATCATTATTGGCCCAACGATTCAGGTGAACAGGCCGATATTAATTGTCAAGTGAATCGTTCTGAATCGGCTAAAAAATAATGAAAAAAATATTGTGTCAATCAAAACGTGACACGTGTTAAAAATATTATAATAATATTAAAAATATTATATATATATATATATATATTAAATAATAGCCAATTCACGATTTTCTGCTGAGACATAAGAGGATACACACATATACTAACAACATTGCTTCAAACCGTTATAATGCATCATCTTCTGCCACCACTACTAGTAGGGTGGCAATTGGGTCGGGTTGGGTCGGCGGGTTGGCGAACCCGACCCATTTATTAAACGGGTAACCCGACACAACACGGTTAACCCGTTTAAACGGGTCAGGTCGGCGGGTTGGCGGATTAGCATACCTCAACACGAACCCGACCCATTTATTAAACGGGTAACCCGACACAACACGGTTAACTAAACGGGTCGGGTCGAGTAAACGGGTTAGCGGGCGGGTCGGGGTTGGGTAAACGGGTTGGCAGGTCGGGTTTAAGTAAACGGGTTGGCGGGCGGGTCGGGGCGGGGTCGGGTAAATGGGTTAGCGGGTCGGGTTCGGTTAAACGGGTTGACTCGCCCGCCTAACCCGTTTATTAAACAGGTCAGCCGGGTTGGCGGTTTGGCATACCCCTAACACAAACCCGACCCGTTTAATAAACGGGTTAGGCGTGTCGACCCGTTTACGACACAAACCCGTTTAAGCCAAACCCGAACCCTGCTAAGAAGCGGGTTAGTGGGTTGGGTTGGCAGGTCGTGTCAGATTTTGCCACCCCTAACTACCAATACCATAAGACAGTATTTTTGGGAAGCAGATCAGGTCACACTGAACATGAGCTTTTTTGCTCATGCCAACATCATGGTCATCCGTTTTGTATTTTGAAAAGTTAAAAATGTCACCAGAACAGTTATATGCTACGTGGCATTCATCCAAAATGCAAACAGACGGCCACGATGTTGGCATGAGCAAAAAGCTCATGTTGGGCATGACCTAATCTACTTCTGTATGTTTGATGGCGCATTCTGTGCGTTGCACCAAATGAAAAGCCTCAAAATTATGTATTTTTGAAACAAAATGTTGGACATGGTGGACGCGCGGACCACCATCCGCTGCATCCATTTATATATGTGATTTTTGTTCCACCTCCCTTGTTAAAAAAGAACCAGGAATGATGAAACCAGGTTGCCTCGATGGCTGCACCCCACTCTCTTGCCTGACTCTCTCTCTCTCTCATGTGCAGCAGCCAGAGGAGGGGTGAGGCGAGCGGCCCAAATCTGGTTATATGTTTCCCCCCGGAACACGCAGGTGTGTGTTCTCAGGTTTGAATGACCGCCACGTATGTAAGCATGTGGGGCTCGTTTCCCCGTGTGTGTCTAGATCACTTAGCATCAAAGGTGTGTTTGCAAAGACTTAAGTATCCTTTCCCACCATTAGCGCCATGAAACGACATTTCTAGTGATGTACCAAAATGTCCTCCAGCCAGAAAATGGAGGATAACCTTTTGTTTTCGCCCTAAGCAGTAAACACCTCTGCTTGAAGAGTCTCAACCTCAAAATATGTTGCCCTCTCTGTTCCGGATCACCCTTACACCTCCGGAAAATCACCCTTTGTCGTTGTCTGTTGTCGGAGCACTTTTTACCATTGTCTGTTGTCGGACCACCTTTACCGCCGTCTCTTGTCGGACCACCCTTTGTCGTGCAGATGAGGATCTATGAGATATTAAATCAATAAGAGCAGATACAAAAGTATACTCTGCAGTTGGTAGCTCCATGTTCTTCTGCAGAAGTTCTGACAACAACTCTGTATCAGGGGTCAGATCCCATGTATCCTTTGCAAGCAAACGAGCTCATTCGTAATGGCAGCCCACTGCACCATTCAAATCGATACAGTTTCTCAGATGTTTATTACGTTCAATATTGTTTTAATTGGTGGTTGTACATAGTCATCGAAGAGAAATAATTGAAGATCTTTACAAAGAATGGGTTGACCCTGTCAAAGGAAAGGTGATTCAGCTATTTGTAATGATCTTCGAGTTATTATTTATCATGCCAATAAAAGTAACGATTTATAGTATTAGCATATTTTGACGTGATTCATACGACAAATATAGTAATAATTGACACTAGCAAACACATAATATCTATTTATAATGATTCATACTTCAAATAATGTGCAGTGATTTTAATAAAAATCGTTAACTGAGCAACGATTTGAACACACAAATCGATGTACATATCACATAATATATTATAAATCGATACGACAATTCATCATAATCTCTTATTCATATTACAAATCGATACGATAAACATAAGTACTGTTATGCCTCACAAATCCTGGACAGCAGCAATCGTGGTAACTTCATAAATCATAAATACAAATCGTGGAGCCTGATCCATCAGATATTGAAGATGAAAAGCAAACGAAGAAGGATGAGGAAGAACTAAAGATGAAGAAGAAGAAGAGGGATGACGAAGACAAAGAAAAGCAAAGAAAGAAGAATGAGGAGAATGAAAACTTGATATATGTATCGCATAATATATTACAAATCGATACAAAAATTCAGCATAATAGCTAACAAATCGATATTAACAAACAAAACAATATCTCTCAAATCGATAGTATAATACATTACATAAATCTCATAAATCGTCAATCGAAATACAGACCTCACAAGGCATATCGATTTTTGACAACGAGCGGGATGTGAAACGATGTTTCTTTTATAAATGAATGACACATATTTTGGTAACAAAGTCAAATTGACGTGACTTATGATTTATGATTTATGATTTATACATCGATTTGTAAGTTTAAAGCAATGATTTATACGTTTAATTCAGGAATGATTTATACGTTTGATGCAATAGCGAATTATAATTGTTGATGATAGTGATTCGCGTGACCCTAAACACTAACACTAAACCATAACCTCTAAACTTGAAACCCTGAACCCTAAACCCTTTTCTCGAAACCCTAAACCCTAAATCATAAACCCTAAACCCTAAACCTTAAATCATAAACCCTAAACCCCAATCCCTACAACATAAACCCTAAACCCTAAACGCTAAACCCTAAACCTTTAATATATTAATAAACTTTAAACCTTAAACCCTAAACCCTAAACCTTAAACCCTAAACCCTAAATATATTACTAAACCCTGACCCTAAACCATAACCCCTAAACCCGAAACCCTGAACCTTAAACCATAAACTGTAAACCCTAAAACCTAAGCCCTAAACCCTAGATCATAAACCCTAAACCCTAAACCCCAATCCCTACAACATAAACCTTAAACCCTAAATCCTAAACCCTAGACATCATGTCGATTTGTTCTTTAGTAAGTCTAAACACTGTGTAGATTTGTTTACAGCTATTTCCTTTCCACCTTTTACGAATCAATAATTAGGTAAATCGTGATACGACATATCGTTCACGTAGAAAACCCTCGTAAAAGCAAATCATGATAGGATATCGTTCACACAGACAGAGCTGATAAACGCAAATCACGATAAGATAAATCATTTCTGATTTAGGTCCGTTGTTGTACAGATCTTGATAGAACACTTCTTCTATAAAACAGTGATAATGATTTTCAACTTTAACTTAATGTCTGTTGCTGTACAGATCATGATAGAACACTTCTTCTATATAACAGTGATAGTGATTTACAACTTTTTTATAGTTATCAAGTTTTAAATTGATTTATACTTTACTAAGTCTAAACATCGTGTCGATTTGTGTACACGTGTGTAAAACCCTATTCTATGTAAAACCCTAATATAGATCTGTGTAAAACCCTATTCTATGTAAAATCCTACCTGACCCGTTGTCCATGTCTAAAACCCTAATCTATTTAACCTCTCTTCCTCTTTTCTATGGCAGCACATTCTTCTTCTTCTTCTTCTTCTTCTTCTTCTTCTTCTTCTTTTTCTTCTTCTTCTTCTTCTTCTTCTTTTTCTTCTTTTTCTTCTTCTTCTTCTTTTTCTTCTTCTTCTTCTTCTTCTTCTTTTTCTTCTTCTTCTTCTTCTTCTCCTTCTCCTTCTTCTTCTTCTCCCTTGTATTTTTCTTTCTTCTTTGTTCTTTTGTGTTCCTTCTACCTGTGCTTGATAGATGGGTTTTGATGCTGATAACGTAGTTGTTTCATGTCGTGAGAAAATATCTGTATAATCTTCGATGATGATTATGGTTGTTATCTTCTGTGTATACATCGATATATTCATGACATATACGACTATGGTGTATTTATCGTGAAGTATATCGAAGCGACCATAATCATCTTTAACTGTTGCCACCATACTGGATCAAGCACAAATATTTTGCATGATAGACAGGAGGTGATGTTGATGTTCATCTATTTGATCTCTTCCTACTGTCGGACCCTCCATTGTTCGCAAACTGTAATTCGTAGTTGAAAAAATATTTGCCTACCTTCGATATACTTCATGAAAAATATGCACATAGAATCGGTTTCTCCAAGGGGACAGTGCCTGAGCTAATGTTTGTGAAGCATATTCGCATATATACCTCTCTAGAGCTCTTGCTAGTCGGAATATGAACCCTGTGCCAGGAGTGATAACATTGGAGAATCTCTGAAAGCAAAGAATGTGCAACACTCTGAAAGCAAAGAATGTTCAGTTGGGGATATTTGCATGAGAAGCAAAGAATGTGCAGCACTCATATATTTTGTAAATGAATGTGGTTGTAATGTATCGTTGAAGTTAACTCGATTTATAGTTTATTATGCCTAAACATCATGTCGATTTGTTTATTGTATTTTCCTTTCGGCCTTTTATGAATCAGTCATTATATAAATCGCGGTAGGACATGTTCACTTATACAAAGCTCATAAAATTAATTCATGAAAGGACAATCGGTATCAAGCGAAATTTTGTATATCATCTTAAAAATCGATACTAGAAAATACCTAATATCTTACACATTGATATACATATTGCATAATATATTAATCATTGATACGACAATTCAGCATAATATCGATTTCTATCGTGATTCTGTATATCGATTTAAGATATTGTTTTGATTATTAATATCGATTTAAGATATTGTTTTGATTCTAAATATCGATTTTTAAGATATCAATATGATTTTTCAAATCGACTACGATCAGAGGCAGGTTTTCTTTTGATACCCTTCGCTAGGTGAATATTTTCATCATAATCTACAAGGTTTACTTTTAACTTGTCGAAGATGATGTTGACGTTTCGGTGCAACTTATCATAAGAGTCAGGAGAAATATGAATTTCACCTTGTTGTTCGATTATGTTTTCTTATATTGGTCTTCATGAGCTGCAACGAACTCATGGTGACTTAACTGCACTTTTTCAAGTAATTGCCTTGACACTTTTCTCATACATACATAAGCTTCTTCACCTTTTGATGCCAAATCTGCAACATGCATAAGTGACCTACATAGTTGTTGGTAACGGGGGGCTATGTGACACTTATCATCAACACCAGATAGACTAGCATTATTTCTATCCAGCAATTCAATCTTTGTTTATCTCGTTCATCTTCACATTATATATGACTCAGGTATTTCTTGTATCTTCTCTTGGTTAAGTGTCTTTAATGCATGATGACATAAAATACCTTTGAATTCAAACATTTTGCACGTACATTCAATTGTTCCATTATCAACAATGTACATAACATGTAGTTCTTTTCTTTTTTGTTGCTCTTCGCCCTTACATACAACATGGTATTTGTGCATATTCTCATATTGCATATGTCCTTCTATGTTGTAATTTATAACATGTATAACCTTCTTCTTAGTCCATTCAAATACAGTTAGTGTATACCGATCTGCAAGTCACGTCAATATTTTCATGCCCAAAGTTACAAGGCGGGTATTGAAGCATTTCACATCTTGTTCAACCTCATTTTGTCTAAAACCGTCTACAAATAATTCATATTGTTTCATGAAGCGAAACAATATTAAACATGAATACAAGGTTTTTTTTCAGTCTGGCATGCATAAATTCAGTTATTTGTGTGCTTATCATACCTGTACAAAAGTATTGTCTTCCATATGCCAATGCCTACTTCTCTTTGTCATCATATAAATTTTGTAACCATACACAATCTTCAAGGTCATACATCTGAATCATTTGCTCCCAATCAGACAGAAAAGTGATCTCGTCCATGCTCTCAAGTGCATACTTTCTAAACATTTTAGCAAACCCTGGCTTCTGATTAAAAACGTGTCTTATGTTCTTTGCTGCATTTTGAAATATATGTCACAAACATAGGCGATGATGTGCATATGGTCAATCATGAGACTCTGCAGTCGCAATTGCATGATCACCATCTATAAGTACAGCTTCAGGGTGCTTCTCATTCATTGCCTATGTAAATACTATGAACAATCACTCAAATGTTTCCTTGGTCTGATCATACAAAAAATTGTCGCCTAATATGCAACTCTGTGAGTAATAGTTCACTCCGACAAACTGCGTAAATGGTACATTGTGTGAGTGATATGCAACTCTGTGAGTGATGGTTCACTGTTGTATAAAAAACAAGCACATCATTGAAACATTCATAATCTACTCTTGACTTTGAATTTGCCCAAAACATATTCACAGCATACCCATCTTCATCCAGTTGCATTGCACTAAAGAAACCAAGGTCATTGCTTGAATTCTTTTGTAGGTAATCAACCAAAGAACATATTACTTCATTCTTCATGTTGTCTGACCTTTTCCTTCTCAAATGGTTTCTTAGATCCATAGGTGTGAATGGTACATTCTCGCGACCACCATCTATGTGCGCTTATAAATTATATGTCTTCCTTAGTGCAATGTCAGCGCTATCAGCTATTTCAGCAACTGCAGCATGCACTTCGGTTACTTTATGATGTGACCTTAACATAGAAGTCATAAATGAAGGGGCTAATTCATGGTTATGATCATTGATTAAAATACGAACTACATATTTCACATTCAGAAGTCTTCTTAACACTATTCTCGCTGGACAGCCACATCTTGAATCTGGCTTGCTCCTTGTTGGATTTTCACTTAACTTCTTCTAATCTTGCTTAGAACAAACATATGCCTTTCTTACTAAGACCCCATGTGCATTTTTTGCCCAAGAATACCTTCTAACACTAAAGCCAAGTTTTAAGGCATAATCATTGTAAAATTTGTATGCAGCTTCCTCATTATTAAGCTTCATTCCCTCTACGGGAATAGAGTCAAGTGTAATATCATGTAAACTTGAGGTGTCTACATCTTTGTCAAGTGCACTGTCATGATCGTCTACCTCATTATCGAATTGCACTTCGTCTGATGGAATATCATTATCGAATTGCATTTTGTTTGCTGGAATATTCAAGTCTAAAGTGAATCCAGTGCCTACACCCTTCTTATCATGTGCATCATTAGTGCACATATTCACTTCTATAGTTGCATCGATAGTACGGATGTCTATTGCTTCATGACTTTCCAATGATTGAGACACATCATCTTCACTGCAACTAGTTGATATGCTCAATACTGTCATGAGCAAAATATCAATTTACGTTAGTCAGCACATATTTTTACAACAATTCAACATAATATATTACAAATTGATATTAACAAACAAAACAATATCTTACAAATCGACACTGGAAAACAAATAACATCTTACAAATCGATATACGAAAATTCAACATAATATATTACAAATCGAGATTAACAAACAAAACAATATCTCACAAATCAACACTAGAAAATACATAATATCTTACAGATCGATATACGACAATTCAACATAATATATTATAAATCGATATTAACAAACAAAACAATATCTCACAAATCGACACTGGAAAACACATAACATTTTACAAATCGATATACAACAATTCAGCATAATATATTATAAATTGAGATTAACAAACAAAATAATATCTCTCAAATCGACACTAAAAAACACATAATATCTTACAAATCGATATACGGCAATCCAATATAATATATAATAAATCGATATTAACAAACAAAACAATATCTCACAAATCGACACTAAAAAATACATAACATCTTACAAATCGATATACGGTAATTCAACATAATATATTACAAATCGATATTAACAAACAAAACCATATATCACAAATCGACACTAGAAAACACATAACATCTTACAAATCGATATACGAAAATTCAACATAATATATTATAAATCAAGATTTTCAACCGAAATAATATCTCATAAATCGAATCTAGAAAATACATAATATCTTACAAATCGATATATGGTAATTCAGCACAATATATTATAAATCGATATTATCAAGCAAAACAATATCTCACAAATCGACACTAGAAAACACATAATATCTTCCAAATCGATATACGGCAATTCAACATAATATATTACAAAACGATATTAACAATCAAAACAATATCTTACAAATTGGTAGTATGTTACTACAACCATGATTTATGTTACATTACATATATTGAGTAAATGGACGATACCGGATAGGGTAGAGGCCCTTGCTCGCATCTGTAACCAAGCATTCTTGTCAACAGGTCCCTGCGTCTTACAAATATCTTCAAGTTTCCAACCATCGAAACAATAAAATCTACCTGCAATAACAAAACAATGTCTTAATGGCACTCACAACGACATACGTTCTTCAACAATAGCATGATGACATGGAAAGATACTCACCATGCTTTAATTGCACTTGTTGGAATGTTTGTGCATCATTGCTTTTTTCTATATTGCCTAACGAAAACGAAGAAGAAGAGAAGACTATAAAAAGAGATGGCAGACAAATCTCCCTATGACGCCCACCAATGATTGAACTAGTCGTTCTATTTATAGTTATCTCCATGAGGTAGGAACGAACTCGAAAAAGTTTTTTATCTAACACAAGACGGGAGTGAGAAGGCGGCCATGTGTTGTAACACAAGTTAAAAATAAAGGAGGAACGTGCAAATCTATTTACGGGTAGCGGGAAGACATTTTCGTTCAATGCATAGACATTTCAATCAAAAACATGTCTACCTTTTTTATATGTTATTTTACTATAAAATCATCGTGGGCAACATTAGCATATAAATTATCGCTGTTCCCCGACACCAACAAGTTCCTCGGAGAACACAGAACACCCTCCCCTTCTACGAGGGTTCCTCGTCATCAAAAACAATATTAAAAAAAAGGTATGGCGCTATACTGAGTTTAAGGGCAAAAGCTTGGCCCCTAAGTGAAATGTTCCCTGTATAAAAGGGTGCACTGGGCACTAACCCAAAAAGCCCATCAACGTCCCCCAGACTCCATCTTCTCCGGCGCTGCTCCTTCTACTCTAGCCGGAAAAAGTCAAGAGGAAAAAAGAATGAATCCCTCCCAAGAGATCGCTTACGAGTTCCCTCCCATCATCCGCGTCTACAAGGACGGCCAAGTCGAGAGGCCCAAGCCCAATGACTTCGTCCCGACGGGCCTCGACCCTGAGACCGGCGTCTCCACCAAAGACGTCGTCGTCTCCCAGGAAACCGGCGTTTCCGTCCGCCTCTTTCTCCCACCACCACCACCATCCAAGAAGAAGCTTCCCATCCTCGTCCACTTCCACGGCGGCGGCTTCTGCGGCGGCTCCGCCCTCGGCCGCACCGCCCACAACCACCTCACGTCCCTCGTCACGGCAGCCGGCGTCCTCGCTGTCTCCGTCGAGTACCGCGTCGCGCCGGAGCACCCCATGCCCACCGCCTATTTCGACTGCTGGACCGCCGTCCTGTGGGTGGTGCGCCAGGCCGGGGCGGCAGCCGGAGCCGAGCCGTGGCTGGCGGAGCACGGCGACTTCGACCGGCTCTTCTTGATCGGGGAAAGCGCCGGGGGGAACTTCGCCCACCACATGGCGATGGCCGCCGGCTGCGCTCCGGCGTTCCCTGCCGGCGACGAGGTTGCGCCGGTGAAGGTGAAGGGACTCATCGCGGTCCACACCGTGTTCTCTGAGCCGGACGCCGTGGAGGACAAGCACTGGCAGTTTGTTTGCCCCACCACTCGGCTGCCGGACGATCCCCTCATCAACATCGCGGCTGCGAGCTCGCCGGACCTCGCCCAGTTGGGGTGCGAGCGCGTGCTGGTGTGCGTTGCGGAGAAGGACCACCTCAGGGGAAGGGGACTCTTTTACCACGAGGCGATCAAGAAGAGCGGGTGGAAGGGGAGGTTGGAGCTTGAGGACACCGAGGGTGAGGGTCACTGCTTCCACCTCTTCAACTCCAATTCCGAGAAGGCCAAGACTCTCATGGAACGCATCGTCTCCTTCATCAATCGTGATTGAAAGCTTTTTATGCTTCGGGTTTGCAGTGTTACTAGTGCTATTTACTGTTCAAGGAGCATTACCAGCAGAGTGTTTGTGAAAGTCGTTTCTTTCTGTAATAAAGACGGTTTGAGTGCAACAATGGTATTAAATTTACTTTTAGCGACGCATTGTTGTTTGATTACAGAAGGCCCCAAGATCAGACTCACTGTACCCTGATTGATACCCGTTTGATCTTTCTACATTTTTAACTTTTAAATATTCCTGCTTATCAGATTAAACCGAGATGGCTGGCTACACCCATTCGCCCACTACAGTGGAAACAAAATTTAACGTTATCAATCGTGCATTGCTGCGACAAACGCATGCATGGTCACAACAGATCCAGTGATCGAGCCCAAGTACTTTGTAAAATACTTGGGTGACACCATGGCTAGCCCACCCGGTGACTAGGGCAAAAACCCTTTAGGTCTAACTCATGACTCGGTGAGTCAACTCGGATGACTCGGAATGTTTTAATTTTTCAAATAATAAAATATATTTAAATTATTAAAAATATAAATAATAAATAATATAATTGACATTTGATGGGTGTAATTGAATCCAAATCACTAATACTCTCTATTTTAGTAGTAACATAGTATAAATACCCAGATTCAGGTTTCATGGCTGTGCTTTCAAGTAAAAAGTATACATATGGGGGCGGCATGGACCGGTTCAGTCCGAGTCTGAACCGAGTAATGGTTGAGAACGAATTGAACCTAAACCGGTTGAGACCCACTCGGACCGAGTCACCGAGTTGGCCGGTTCAGACCGACTAGTCTGCTAACTTTGCCGCAACACAAAACACAGTAAATGACTACATGCCTGCAGCAGCAGCAGCAGCAGTGATTTTCTATATAGTGATTTTAGGCAGCGATTTTCTATGTTTTGTGTAGCCGAGTACTTCCATCACCTAACCACGCCTCGAAACGAAGCAGGTGCAACTAACAGTCAAACCATTGCGTTGAATTTTAGATGGGATCAATCAACCAGTCTTTTTAGGAGAGGAGATTCTGGTGGAGCTGACCTTCAATGGCATACAGACGAGTGTTCCTTTTGTGCACAGAATGGGCCCACTGGACACATGTCGCTGCAAGATTGGTGGTCACCCCTCCTGGGTCAATCTGCCATACCTACCGGCAAGTGTAAAACTTCGAGAATAGGACACCTCTATGCTACCTGTTGGCTTGCGAAAAGGGCGACACTTATGAGAATCGAACCTTAACTGCCTGTCTAGCAGCTCAGGCTCCCCACCCCACTAAGTCAATTCCCTTTAGGCAAGCAAATGGGACTTTATTTTTCAATTTCACCCTACCTTACGTTCAGGCAATGAGAAGAAAATTTTTCATTTAGGGTCTCAACCTTTGCCTGATATTTCACAAGGAGCCCTATGCTTTCTGAAAAGACACTTCAGGACCAAAATTTTTATTGAACTACCACGCACGGTTAAAATTCATATAGAATATTATTTTAACCTTCTTTTTGAAAATGTGTGTTTTGCCGGTTTAATTATACTATTGGAGCAATTCAGTAATTTTATCATACATAATTCACAGTTTGCAGAACTAGGTTGTTTAAACTACTAAGGTCTCTATTTAACAGATTCAGTGAAAAGTCAGGACCTTAAATCCATGTCTTTTCAAGAAATCAAGTTGGTTTCTCCAAAGCTAAGTGACAAAAGATTAAAATGGCAAAATATAGTTTTTCAAAAACTCGCAAGAATTTACAAAATTTCATAAATCTCACATTTTTTTTTGCAAAATTTCGGCAATAAAAATTTAATTAAAAATATTAAAATATTTTTATAAGATAATATAAAACACAATTATTTAAAAAATAAAGACAATTTTTCATGATAAATAGCCATTTAAAACATAAATATTGTGTTTAAATCATGGTATTTATGTTTTTCATAAATCTTTATATTTTGAAAATCTTGCGAGAAATTGCTGTTTTAAACTTTTAGGCAATTTCTCATGATATTATCGTGAGATTTTTCATAAATCTTGCGATATTTGTCACTATGTTCCAAAGCATATTGCATATCCTAAATCAATCTGGACTTTGAGGACTTTAATAACATGCCATATTGAATAGTATATTTCAAATATCATAGTACACACTTTAATAGGCCGATTCTTAAATGGGCAAACTCAGTTTATTGAGAAAGCCAAATCAGGTCCAATCATTGTGATATATTGGAGAGCCACAACAATGCCTCAAATTTAAGATCACCAAAACCAGAGAGCTTTGTTGATGCAGTCATAGGAGTGCACATGCATCGAACATATTTTTCTCTCATGAGTATATCCACATTGTATTTGCATTGAGATAAAAACAACTCGCCGAAAAGAATAGACAACTTTCATTTCAAGCAAATAATGAAGACGGCCAAGATCCTTAACTGCAAACTATTTTTCAAAAGCATGAAATCTTGAACAAAACTGTTAGAATGTTCAGTCACCAATATGTCATTAACGTAAACTTTCAAGCCACCTTTGCATAACACACAAAGAGAATGGATTAGTTTTGGAACTAATAAACTCATGCTTGAGCAAGGCATTACTCAAATTTTTGGTACCATGCACTCGGAATTTGTTTTAACCCGTACAAAGTTTTGTCTAGCTTGCTCACATTATTTGAAAATCATGCATGTTCAAAGAGGTTGCATCACCTACATGTCTTCTAGTTCTGCTAATAAACACATCATTCACATCCAACTGTCTGGAAAGGCATCATTTTGCCTAGAGCTAGAGATAAGACAGTGGCAGACTTGATAACTAGGCTAAAGGTTTGGGAAAAATATCTCTTCTTTTTAGTGAAACCCTTTATCAACTAAACAAACTTTGTTTTGCTCAAGAGTACCATCAGACTTTCTTTTAATTTCATAGACCCATTTGCATCCCACAAGATTAATCTGAAAGCACGAGAGTCCAAGTTTGATTTCTCATAAGTGCAATGAATTCTTCATATATAGCTTTTGTACATATAGAATCAAGTGAGAGTTGCTTAAAGGTGGCTGATTCTCGGTCCTTAGTCGATTTAGCTAGAAAGACAACAAAGAAGTTATACTTAAGAGGCAATAAAAAAGTCTAGGCTTTAAGGTATCATCCTCGGTAACCATATGGTGAGTTCTTTGTGGACCAACAAGAACATGAGAAATAGGACCAAGGTTAGTACCAGGTTGGATGGTCTTTCGGGTGAGAGGATCAAAACAAATATATCCATAATAGTGGTTACTGTTATAGCCTAAACACACATGCAGCTTGGATCTAAAATCCATTTTATGAGAATGATGAGGCCCTATATTAAGAAAACAAGTGCACCCACAGTTTTTCAAAAATTTGCAATTAGGTTGTCTGTTAAACAGGACTTTAAGTGATAAAAACAGGTTTATTTATCAAAACTGGATCCTCCTGAACCGAATCTTGGACTAGATCCTTTAACACTCCCTCATTGTTCAAACGTGTTGCAAGTTGTTTAGAACAAATCATCATTTACTTAGGTGTGTTCATATTCATAGAATTGGGACAAAAAAAAATTCTCTTTCTCCTTGCTTTTTGTTGAAATATTAATTTGTAATTGGATTTGGACTTTATTAGATCCAAAATCTAAATAGGGTTGCTTTAAGTTAGTCAACTAACCTTGTGGCCAAGATAAGATTGTCATAAATACCTTGGTTGTGGTGAAAGAAGGGTCTAGTAGGAGGACTCTTTTGAATCCCCCAGTTAAATTTTTAGTATTTAACATTTTGCATTTGTCCTTATCATCTTTCTATTATTAAGAGAGGCTCTTAGCAAAACATGAGAGGCACTTGGAAGCATGTGCCTCCTCTTCTTTATTTCTATTTTTTTTTTAGTCTTTGGAAATCCTATATAAACTCCTTGTGTACTCTTCATGAGATCATCAAGCAATGAAGTAATTTTTCTTGAGTGCATGTGAGTGTGTGTGCCTCTTCAACATGTGTGCCTCCTTGGCATCTTTGCTTAAGTGTGTGTGTGTGTGTGTGAGTATGCTAGAGTAAGTGTGTATGCACCTAAGCAATATTTGCCTCACACCTCCTTCCTATATGTTCCTTATTGGTCATACCTTTTTTCATTAATTGGGAGCTCAAAATATCAACAAGTGATATTAGAGCCAATATTGAAAGATATTATACTCGCACTAAAACTATGGCCAACTCAAACAACTCTGTCGCCAATTTCTTTCAACTCCAAGTGCCTTTATTTTATGGTAAAGGCTATAATTTTTGAAGTCTTAAAATGAAGACTATATTCACCTCACAAGAATTTTGGAAACTCATTCAAATTGGTTACGAAGAACCAGCTGATGCTGCAACTCTTGTATCATGGAGCAAAACAAAAGGAGTTTAAGGAGAACAAAAAGAATGATGTGAAGCCGCTTCTATGCATCCAATTTGGAGTAAAAAATTTGATCTTTCCCCGGATTATGAATGCATCTATTTCAAAAGAAACCTAAAATATTATAAAAGTTGAATTCCAAGGCTTCAAAAAAATAATCTCCATCAAGCTACAAGCATTATGGAGAGATTTGGATACACTGTGAAAGACAGTGAATCCATTCAAAATTTCTTTTCAAGAGTTGCTGGAATCATAAATCAAATTAAAAGCTACGGCGATAAAATTGAGGAGAAAAAAATCGTTGAAAAAATTCTTAAAAGCTTGTTGATGAAGTATGACTATGTTGTAGCTGCCATAGAAGAATCAAAAGACCTAGCAACCTTGTCCTTACAAGAGTTGATAGGTTCTCTCGAGGCACATGAAAAACAAATCTCTAGGTCTGAATCTCAAAATATTGATTATGCACTCCAATCAAAGCATAATATCGATGAAAAAAAACTACAATAAAAAAATTCTCATTTTGCAAAAGGAAGCAAAATCTAAGATTTAGAGGTCACGGCCAAGAAAAAGGCTATTCTAATCAGCCTAAAAATTACAAGCAATTCGAAAAGAATTGTTATTTGTGTAAAAAGCCTAGTCATGAATCAAGGGATTCTCGATTCAAGTGCACAAGATGTTGAGTGTCAAATCACTCCTATAAAGAGTGTTGGTTTCAAGAAAAGAATGAAGTCAATTTTACAAAAAATGAAGATGACGAAGGCCAGATGTTCTTCTCTTTAGTGAATGTTGAGCAAGAGTCACATGACATATGGTATATGGATAGCAGGTGTAGTAATCACATGACTGAAAATCAAAAGTGTTTCATCAAACTAGACAAAAATGTCACCTCCAAAGTAAAAATGGGAGATGGCAAAATTGATTGGGTTGTGTTTTGAACTCAATCCATAGTCCTTACAGGGCACAAAGGGTCACGCCCAACCTAGTGGGATGTGTTAATGTGGAGGCCCACAAGGATGTGAAGGTGGCCAAGGGTTTTTATGGGTTTTGGATGGGTCATATTTAGATCCAAACCTTGGTATTCAGATTTGATATGAATCTGAATTTAATTAATTGATATGGTCTTTCAATTTAAGTATTGGATTTGATTTTAACAAATGGTTTTTAGATCCAACCTAATTGAAATTGGATATGGTTTATGGTTTTAGATCCAATCTTATTGAATTTATCCCATGGGATACATTTCATGCCTTAGAGTCCATATAAATGAGACTCTTAACCATTTAAGAGACCAAATCAGTGAGGAGTTTTAAAAAGGTTAGAAGTTCATAGGAGGGGATGGGCTCCTTATCTTTCTATTTATTTCTCCTCTCCCCTATATCTCTCTTATCTCTCTCTCTCCTTCACTTTTCTATCTTCCTTCTTTCTCTCTCCATCTCCATAGTTAGGGTTGAATGTTGGCAGACATTAGAGATCCCATACGATGAAGGTGAAGCTTCACATCTATCTCGATCATTCGAAGATTTTTTTATTTGTGCGATCAAAGTATGATTGATCTTACTCATAGCCATAGATCGTGCACCTTGCCAATTCTACAGGTTAGTCCATGGTGGATTGGACCTGAAACAAGTTAGAAAAGTGTTTTAAAATTATTTTTAAATCAATAACATATTTTAAAACATATTTAAAATACATTTTTGATAAAACTATGCCCGAACGGCCAAACCAGAAAATTGGGTAGTGTGAAACACATAGTTTCGTGTTTCCACTTGATTTAAGATTGATATGTCATTGTTCCAGCATGATGGAATGAATATTTATTTTCTCTTATATGTTTACAGTATGAATCATTTTTCTGCAAATTTATTTCATGTGTTCTAACACCTTAAACTAGATATTATGTGCATAAATCATGAGTTATATTGATAGTTTAGGATCTGATGCATATTTTATGATCATGTGATATTTTTTATGAGCCTATGTAGTGCATAGGTCCTACATATATAGTTGCTATATGATTAAAAAATAATATTACATATTGATTCTTGTGTTTTTTCTATATTTATCATATTTTAGATTGTGATGCAATGTTGTCATAATTTTCTAACCAATTCATTGTGGTAAATAATTATAGCTCTCAAACAGAATCACTTCTAGTCAAATCCTTTTAAGGAGACCTTCTAGACATCTGAAAAGTATCTCCAAAAAATATTGGGCCCCAGTGGTAGCATAGAATTGAGGGTTATGGTTGCTACAACACAAGACATAAATTTAGTCTTGTGTCCATAGCAAATTTTGACAATCGATTTTGCAAAAAAATCAATAAATCAATGGTTTGTTGTTTCTAGTTTATTTTTTGATATGTTATGGTTATTATCTGGACAAATCTGATAAAATTAATAGATAAATCAGATTTGTTATCTGAGAATCCCAAAGTCTCATACAAGTCTGGTGAAATTCAAGATTCTACAAAAAAATCAGGATCTAAAACTGTCTTAGATAGGGTCTAGTCCAAAAAATACAAAAAACTCATATGATAAGATTTTTCAATGAAATCAAATTCATTTGAAATCTAACAAGTATAGCTAACACCAACAAATTTAACAGTTGAGATTCCTCTCGGATTGGGTCTGGTGAATGCTTCTTTGTAAAGCAAATTTTTATTAGGTTCTAATAGAACTGAAAAAATAGTTTTTGATTTGTGAATTTCTACGGGTAAATAAAATTGGGTTTCTTTGAGCTATCATATGAGAGCTAACACCCTCTGATATGACTATAAATTTTTTAGGGTTCAAAATGCTTGGTATGATAGTCTAATAGACCCATAAACAACATAAATTTTTTTTTGATGTATGTAGTCCTTGGTTTAGGATATGTCATGTCTTGTGAACTTGCATTGTTTTAAATATTATGCTTGCTTATGATATCAAATATTAATCATGTATTTTCTACTATGTGATGTTTCATATTTATGTTGTATATAAGCATGTTGATGATTTATACATGATGATATATGAGACTGCATGTTAGTATGAGTTTTGAGCATGATAGATAGGTCATGTAGTGTGCATAAGAATACATATGATATTTTGTATAATTCATAATCTATGTTATATTAAAATGAGTCGCATGCATCATGTAGTGCAGTATGTGGCATGTAATGTGTTGTAAGTCATGTAAGGCATGCATTCACTGGGCTCATGGGTGAGCTAGGTTTAATGTAACCATGGGTGCTAGTGAGCACCAAGTTAATTATATGATAGACATGTTAATACATAATTAAACCTTAAAGATTCATAGCTTTTAGGTACTCCCTAAAGGAGAGTACGTACCTTGAGATGGTTTGAATGGGCTATATCTAGTTTCACGTCAAGAAAGTTCAGGGGTATGGGTTCATGCCTTGTGAGGCAATGTGATAAGCTACCAAGAGTAGAACTTAGCGTTGAATGCACACAGTGTCGTAGTGAGCCTAGTGTTATAATACTTAGTAGCCCATTTGAACCTTGGTCTACTTTGAAGAGGGTAGAAGGTATACATGATCGACTGACCATTATATTTCTTTAGAGGGCAAATGTGTCTCCTTGGTCTCCAGTCATTGATTGTAGGGGCCTAAACTGCCAAAGAGGCCTAGGTAGGAAAGTTCAGAAACTCTGCAGAATAGAAATCGATTTCGCATGGATTGTTGTGCATATTTTTTTGTCACAAACCTTTCCAGTAAGTGTTTTTCAGACTCTTCGAATCAATAAAAAAGTTAAAATACATGGCATAATGAGTACCTCATCTGATTATTGAGTTTGAGTTAAGTTCCTATGAGTGTATCCTTATAAGACGATGAAAGAGTAACAATGCAATAATGCATTTGATGAGGTTCAAAGTATTTAAGTGTTTCAATGAATATTGACATAAATGTTTATGCATATCATGCATGGTTTTGAGTTCATGCATATGTTTGCATATTTGGTTTTGTCTTGTTATATTCTTGATTACTAATGATGTGAATGTAGATGTCTTACTTTGGGGTAAGAATGGTTAACTGTGAAAGCTTGTATGCTTATGTCTATCATCGTTGTAATTATGATCTTTGTTGTGTTTGTATGTTATGTTAATGTCATGCTATGAATTAATTATTTTTGAAAAAATGTATACTTTGTGTGTTTTTATTCTTTTCATGCATATGTTGTAGGGTGTTTCTTACAGGGTTGTTGTTAATGCCCCTACTTTTAACATTTTAATGTAATGTGTAAGCTAGCGAGTGATGATGGAAGGATCGGTGTAGTACTAAGAGAGTCACATTCTTTTAGGGCTTCTAGATGAACTTGAGTTATTTTATTCATTATGTTTGAGTTCATTGGAATTGTAAACTTTGATTAAGTAAGATTAATTCTTTGATTTATTTCAATTCAATTAATGGTTTGATCCAGTTAATTATAGTCATATACATGTGAGTTGAGAATTGTAACCCGCCCAAAGTTTAAATTGTGTTTACAAGAATTTTTATTATACTTCTTGAAAATTGTTTAAAGGGATATAAAAAAAAATCTTTAAATTTTTTATTTAAAAAAATAAGGCATTACATTGTAATGAAGTGCCGAATAAGAAAAGATGATATCTCCAAGGGCAAACAAAAAAGCACACACATACACAAATAGCCATTAATGAGCAAGATTACACCAAACCACAAAAGTGGCAAAACACACAAGAGAAGAGGAAAAAATATATTCTACTCAAGATAGGCTTCAAAAGAAGCATACTTTACATAGGGGAGAACCTCTTTATTTATAGACAAAAGAGAGGGCCCTTGAAAGGGCTCCTAAGGGACGTTGGAGCCCTTCCAACGGTCATAAATGTGACCATTGGAAGCTCCAACATCCCTTAAAGGGGCCTTCCCAAGGTAAGAAAAGGAAAAGGAAAAAGAAAAAAGAAAGTAAAAAAGAATACATTGTGCGTGAAATATGTAATATATATGTGTATGTGTCACAATTTATATATATATATATAACATATTTCAGCACCCCTCCTCAAACACATGCGGAGATCACTGAAAGTTTGCTAAGTAGAAAGTAAAAACGAGGCGATGGCAAAGCTTTGGTAAATAAGTTCGCCAATTGGTATTCGGTAAGAACATATGAAAGTTGAATGATGCCTCATAGAAACTCATCACGAACATAATGACAGTTCATCTCTATGTGCTTTGTTCATTCATGGAAAGTGTGATTATTGGTAATGTAGATAGAACTCTTGTTATCGCAACACAACTTCGAAGGAGTTGAGAATAAGACGTCCATATCTTTAAGCAAATTCATTAACCATACAATATCAGTGGTGGTAGTGGCCATCGCACGATACTCTGCTTTGGTAGAAGAGAGAGATACTTTCTATTGCTTTTTACACCTCCATGAAATAAGTGGCTCTCCAAGAAACACACAATAACCGGTTGTGAAAATACGATCATCGAGGTTACCCCCTTCCCCAATCAGAGTTAGTATAAGCAAGTAAAGTAAGAGGTGAAGAGGAAGGTACGAATAATCCTTTAGTTATGGTGCTTTTCAAATATCTGATAATCCTCAGGACTGCGGCCATGTGAATGGTAGAAAGTGTAGTCTGAAATTGGCTTGCACTATGAACCACATGAGAAATATTGGGCCTGGTGATAGATAAATATGTCAGTAACCCAATTAACTAACGATAAAGAGTGTGATCTGCTAAAGGAGTGTCATCACTGGCTCTCATCTTAGCATTGATCACTTCTGGAGTCTCCACCTTCTTGTCATCTGTTAGCCCAGATGAAGCAATGATGTCAGAGGCAAGCTTCATTTGAGAGAAGACATAGCCCTTGAGAGAGTATGCAACTTCAATTCCTAAAAAGTACCTTAGAAAACCAAGGTGAGACATATCAAAATTTTCTTTTAAAACATTTTTAATAAATTCAATACCCTTTTTTATCATTACCTGTGATGATCATGTCATCCACATATAGTAACAAAATTGTTATGTATTTATCAGAGTTTTTAACAAACAAAGCAGTATCAATATAACAAGAAAAAAAACCATTATCGAGAACTACTTTGCTAAAGAGATTATACCAAGCTTTTGGTTCTTGTTTAAAACCATAGAGAGCTTTATTTAACTTTAGAACATTCTCTTGTCTAATTTCAAGACCTGACGGAGGATCTAAAGACTTCTTCACATAGAGTTTCATTTTAAAAAATATTTTTAACATCAAGTTGAAATATTGACCATTGTTTAATAGAAGCTAAAACAATTAATGTTCGCACACTAGTCATTCTAGCTACTGGGGCAAATGTTTCTTCATAATCAATCTCATATTCTTGAGCGTAGCCTTTTGCAATCAACCGAGCTTTATATCTTTCTAGAGATCCATCACATTTGATTTTGACTTTATATACTCATCTACACCCAATTGCCTTTTTTTCAAAGAGTTGACGAATATTGCTCCAAATTTGGGCTTTGTTAAGAGCTTTTAATTCAATTTTTATAGCTTCAATCCAATGCGGATGATCCTTAGCTTCTTTAAATGAAGTGGGATCATGATAGGAGTGTATCAACATAAGATAAGTCCTATAGTTAGGTAAGAATGATTCATAGGACACAATTTTTTGTGGTGGCCTACTATTACGAGAGGATCTCCTAAGTTGATTGTCTTTAATAGGTTCTTCTAAAGAGAAGTCTTGGGAATATCTTTCAAGGGCAGATTGATGTTCATTTCCTAGCCGCCGAGTATATACAGTAATATCATTAAGGTTCTCATTTTGAGAATCATCACCATGTTGTGGTATATCATTATGATGTAAAATGTCATCACAAGAATTATCGTAAATAATTGCATCTTGGGACTTAGTTCTAGGAGGTAAATCAAATAAGAAGGAATAATCAATGTCTTCTTTAGATGTGTGAATATCAAAACCATTTTGTTCTTCAAGAAAGTTTACATTTCTTGACATATAGAGTTTATTGTTTTGTATATCATAGCACCTATAGCCTTTTTTATTTTTACCATAGCCAATGAACACACATTCAAGAGCTTTAGTGATAATTTGTCTTGTCCTTGAATAAGCACAAAACATTTACATCCAAAGATCCTTAATCTATTAAAATCTGAAGTAATTTTGAATAATTTTTCAAAGGGTGATATATTTTTTAAAGAAGAGGAGAGCATACGATTTATAAGATATGTTGTGGTAAGAAGAGCTTCGGCCCAAAGACTTTTAGGAACATTTTTAGATATAAGAAGTGTTCTTGTAGTTTCAATTAAATGTCTATGTTTTCTTTCCGCAAGACCGTTTTATTGTGGGGTCTTAGAACAAGATCGTTGGTATAGGATTTCATTTAATTTGAGGTAAATTTGAAACTCTTTAGACATGTACTCACCTCTCGAATTGAATCTAAGTATGGCTATATTATTTTGAAATTGATTTTGAATAAGAACATGAAATTCCTTAAAATTAGTGGACATCAAATTTGTTTTTAATAATATATACTCATGTATATCTAGTAAAGTCTTCAATAAAAGTAACATAGTAAGAATAGCTTCCTTTGGACATAACGGGTGCCGGGCCCCATACTTCAGAATGCACGAGTTCAAAAGGTCTTTTTGATACAAAATTACTATGCGAATACAGAAGCGAATGAATTTTTTCAAGAATACAATCATTACATATAAATGTATTTGTATTACAAAATTTTTCTAAAAAAAAGAAAGAGATACAACTTGAAGATACTAGGATGTCCAAGTCTCTTATGCTAAGTCTCAATATCTTTAGATTGAATATGATTACAAAAAGATTTGGATGGCAAAGACAAAAAATCCATATAATAAAGATCCCCCCTTCTATGGCCTTGCCCAATCCGCTTTTCGGACTGGAGATCCTGCACATAACAATGGGTTGGTGAAAAAGAGACATTACATTTAAAAGCGGTAATTTAAGAAACAGAAAAAAGATTTAGATTAAGTTTTAGAATAATTTATATTTTGGGAACAAAAAATTCTTTGTTTTGATCATAAGTTTTCTCAAGGTTTTCAATGCCTTCAACATCTAAAGATGTTCCATCAACGGTGGAAACATATGATTTAAATTTATTGAGACTTGGTTTTGACAAAAGTGATGCATTCAAAGTCATATGAAAGGAGGCACCCAAGTCAAGAATCTAAGAGGTCATACCTGGAAAGGACGAGATGGTGGCACCAAAAGTGGAAGGTGTAGAGGATGGTGCAGAGGAGTTCATCTTTATGAATTGTTGTAGAGTTTTGGTAAGATGAGAGATGGTCTCTTTTATGTCTCCATTCTTCTTTGAATCTTCATTTGTGTTTGGCAGAATTTTCGCAACGGAAGCCACCTTCTTCTTGAACTTGGGGCAATCCGGACATATATGGCTCGGTTCATTACAATTATGACAAATAATTTTTCTTCCTCCACCACCATTATATTTTAAAAAATAGGGTGGTTTATATGGTCTTACATTGTTGCTGGGTCTAGACACGACATGAATTTCATCAACATATCTTTTCAAGGCCAAACGAATCTCTTCTTGACATAAATCGGCCAAAATGTCACTTAAAGGAGGAGAAGCCCTATGAAGAAGGGATCCTTTTAGTTGCTCAAACTTGAGACGAATCCCATGAATAAATTGGAATAATCTTTCTTTTTTCATTTGCTCTTGCCTCATGGCAATAGCACTACCTTCCCTTTGGGTTTAAGAAGAATAAGTCCATCTCATAAAGAAGATAGGGCACTATAATAGTCCCTAATACTCATATCACCTTACTTGGTTTCTCTTACTTTTTCTTGTAGGAAGAAATGTCTAGCAAGGTCTCTTTGAGTGAACATGTCTTTCATAAAGAACCAAGCTTCATTGGCCTTATTGAACTTTACTACATTTGCATAAATTTTTAATTCAGCATTATTCATGAACCATGCTAAAATTTTAGCATGCTCACTTTCTCAATCTTTCATTTTTTAAGAGAAGTCAAGAATGACTTTCTCTTTTTCTTCTTCATTCAATAATTTTTCCTCATTACCTTCAAACTTGGTTAATTTCAATTGTGGTTCCGGAATTATTCTACACACATAACCCCAAAGTTTTTTACCTTTGCGGTTATTTTCCATAGCGGCTGCCTAGATACGATTTGATCTCATTCAATTTGAATGAGAGGTCGATTTTGGCATCCTTGTCGGCCATTTAGAAAAAGAGTTTGAATGCAAGAGAGATGAAAGATATTACTTGACAAGAGAGGATCCGATGAAGCTTTCACAACCTTGCTCTAATACCATGTAATGATGTGCCGAATAAGAAAATGTGATATCTCCAAGGGCAAACAAGAAAGAACGCACATACACAAGTAGCCACTAATGAGCAAGATTACACCAAACCACAAAAGTGGCAAAACACACAAGAGAAAAGGAAAAAATATATTTCACTCAAGAGAGGCTTCAAAAGAAGCATACTTTACATGGGGGAGAACCCCTTTATTTATAGACAAAAGAGAGAGCTCTTGGAAGGGCTTCTAAGGGACGTTGGAGCCCTTCCAACAGTCATAAATGTGACTATTGGAAGCTCCAACGTCCCTTAAAGGGGCCTTCCCAAGGTAAGAAAAGAAAAAAAGAAAAGAAAGTAAAAAAGAATAGATTGTGCATGAAATAGTAAAATGATTATTTTACCCCTAGTGGGTATTACAAAAGGTATATATATTATGACACATAGACATATATGTGTAATATATATATATATATATATATATATATATATATAACATATTTTAACATACATAACCGGCATTGACAGGGGCAAATTCAGCTTGCTAGAATTCATTTCTGCAACAATATTAGAAAAATATGTTCTGCCACAACATCATCAATATTTTGGTCACTATTTCTCTTCATCTGTCAATGAAAAATAATATATATAGAGAGAGAGAGAAAGAGAGAAATGGGTAGGTGCTAAATGATCCATGCTAAATGGGTTTTTCTACTCTTTCGGTGTTTTTTTGCAGTTTCAACCCCATAAATGTGTTAGGCATAGTCGATTTATGAAGAATTCACACTTAGATCATGTGTTTTTTATGAAAAAAATGAGATTTAGAGCCTAAAAGTTTACAAAGATTTTAGACAGTTGATTTTTTTAACCTTATAAAAACTCACCCATGTGTCCTAATTGAACACTTCAAGAGTTGATCCCTATAAAATCAAGTAAATATATCACATCTTGTATGGTCAAAATTTAAAAACAAAAACAAAAACCTGAAAAACTTATTTAACACATATCATTTAGTATATTTCATTTAGCACCTCTCTCTCTCTCTCTCTCTCTCTCTCTCTCTCTCTCTCTCTCTCTCTCTCTATATATATATATATATATATATATATATATATATATATATATATATATATATATATATATATATATATATATATATATATATATATATATATAGGAGGATAGCATTTGCTACCTGTATTGGTAAGGAACCACTTAATTAAAACTCATAAATTTGACCTTATGGGTGTCTTCAACATGGTTAAAATAATAAAAATTGATCACTGGATCAAAGTTTTTTTATGTAAAAATATGTTTTTTGAGGTTTAAAAATTTGGTACAACGCCATTGATTTTTCAACCCTTGTAAAAATTGACATACATATCAGAAAAATATGATCCTTCTACTAAACTTAATATATAGATCACATTTGAAGGGTCAAATGTACAAAAAAAATGAAATTATTACATTTTTTTCATTAGGAGTTTATTACCTACGAGGGTAGCAAGCATTACCCTTATGTTGCATGCATAGATAACAGTTTTTTTTTACATGACCTCGGTCTATTGGTAAAGGATCCAAGCCCAAACATGCCTTGTTCGGTTCCTTCTGTTCAGTTTGAGTCGCCTTGTTTACAATTGATGAAAACCATACAATTTAGGCCATGTCAAAGCCAACGTGGCTAGGTTCCTGATCTTGGAGAGGTTTGTTGAAGTAAAAAAAAAAAGCAAATGGGAGGAGATGAGAGTTGAAATGGCATTTAATGAAGGTGTAATTAATACCACCTACCTCAAAGGTATTTGAGAATACTGTTTTGAGAGATGATAATAGTGTTGAGAGAGTGAAGATGAAAATGGAGATGTACCATTTCAACTCCATTGCAAGGATGTTGACAACTCCACCCCTCATCTTCCATTTTCATCTCAGCTCCCAATCACCCCTCTCATCTCCTTTTTCAACACTGACTCCCATACAGAGCCTTACTGATCTAGAATATTGTGGATGCCATACATCATTAAAGTAGAGTTTCCTATCAAAGAGGTGTAAGAACTATGCTACGAATTACCCTAATCTACATTTAACTAAAGGATGTTGAAAAACATAGGAAATAACAGGAAATGCAAGAACAAGATAAACTATTCAACAACTTAACACAACCTCCCTTGTGAAGTTCTCTATAGTACACATTTATAGAAGAAAACTTGGGGAAACTATAAGTCTAAGTTTGGATTAAATATGGATCCAATATTCAAATCAAACATAAAATTTTCAAATCATAATCCAAACAAAATTCAAAAAAAAAACTGCAAATTAGATTTAAACAAATCCTATGAGTCCCCATCACATCTGATCATTCTTAATCTGCGTCTCAATGCCTCTGCAATATTGCTGTCATGATGTGGTGGTAATAGTAGTAATAGCCAATGTTGCCTGAATTGGCCGATTCAGATTTAATCGACCCAAAGGCGATTCAAAGGGGCTGATTCAGAGCATATTCAGTTTTGAGAAACCGATTCACCTACTGAACCTAATTTAACAACAATGGTAGCTAGCAGTAAATGTAGCTAGGGTTGAATACTGGGCCCAGCTTGATTGGCTTCAAGTGCCCGGAATGGGATGGACCAAGCTGCGCCTAGATTGGGGCCTACTTTGTCTGAGCTGTTCTCGGGCTTTGCCTTTTAGCTAATCTCTCTCTCTCACTCTCTCTCTGTGGAAGAGAAGGGGTCGGCGGATGGATCCGCCCTCTCAAGAGATCGCTGTCGAGTTCCCGTTAATCCGCATCTACAAGGACGGCCGGGTCGAGAGAATTCGGCCCATCGAATTTGTCCCTCCTGGCGTCGACCCGGAGACCGGCGTCGCCTCCAAAGACGCCGCCGTCTCGCCGGAAACCGACCTTTCTGTCCGCCTCTACCTCCCGCCCCTCACCGGAAAACAGCAGGGGCGCCTCCCCATCGTCTTCTATGTCCACGGCGGCGGCTTCTGCATCGAGTCAGCCTTCTCCGCCGGCTACCACGGCTTCTGCAACTCCCTCGCCGCCGAGTCCCGCGCCCTCGTCGTCTCAGTGGAATACCGCCTCGCGCCGGAGCACCCCATCCCCGCCGCCTACCTCGACTCCTGGGCCGCTCTCCAGTGGGTGGCGCGCCAAGCCGAGCCGTGGCTGAGGGAGCACGGCGACCTAGATCGGGTCGTCCTGGCCGGAGACAGCGCCGGCGCCAATATCGCCCATCACCTCGCCATGGCCGCCGGCGGCGCCCCTGCGTTCGAGCCGACGACCAGCGGCGACCTGCCGGTCAAGGTCTCAGGGGTCGCCTTGATCCACCCGTACTTCTTCGGGCGTGATCCGGGTAGGGAGCGGCTGTGGGAGATGGTACATCCCACCACTCCCGGCGCCGACGACCCCTTCCTCAACGTGTTGGCGACCGGAGGGCCGGAGATCTCCCGGCTCGGCTGCGGGCGCATGCTGGTGGTGTTGGCCGAGCAGGACTTCCTGAGGGAGAGGGGGAGCTGGTACCACGAGGTGTTGAGCCGGAGCGGGTGGAGCGGCTCCGTCCAGTTGGTGGAACACCGGGGCGAGCAACACGTCTTCCATCTAAAGGACCCCAAGTGCGAGAACGCCAAGGACCTCATGGACCGCCTCGTCTCCTTCATAAACCCTGCTGATTGATGCCCCCTTTCTCTCTTGTTGGTCATCGTGGATTAAGCGTTTCTGTGATTACTCACTTGTTGGAATGCAGACTATGCAAGACCGGGGAAGGTCTGTCCAATGGTTTGTGTGGAGTGCCCTGTTCTGCAAGCTTAGATGCAACCTTATATGGGTTCGCCTTTCTTTTACTACTGCTTTTGCTTTTGATATAATCAGTATATTTATATATGGGTTTTGTGGTTCCCTCTTCCCCTTAAGAGAGATCAAGTGCTTTGGTTTTGGGTTGAGATAAGGAGCGCTGCAAAACCAGCCGAACCAACCGTACAGGGGCTTGGCTTGTTTACGACTGGATCGAGCTCATGACTCGGCTCTTGTTCATGTTTAGCCGAGCCCTGTACTTGGTTCATCCCAGTTATACAAGTTGGGGTTAGCCAGGCCCCTACAAGTTATACATCTATACCATTGGGTTTTGAACCTGCAATGTCCCAATGCATGGTGATGTGCACTAGCTGCTCCTCCAGACAAGCGGAGCCCCCATTGGTGAGAGAGAGAGAGAGAGTTCTAGAGTTCATGTTACAAACAGACCAACAAATGTCAAGCTCCCCTCTGTTCAAACAAGTATCTAGAGGGATCTTGACAGTTGAGACAAGTCCTTCCAATTTGCCAGTACCTTATATCTATGTTTTTGTCTCCTCCAAAATATTAGGGATATCAAATATGCAAAGATAGCTAGAATTGGACCTTGTTGTAAATCCGATTCAAACTTGACCTAGGCATATTAGTTTTGCTGTTTGATCCATTTTGAACCCCATTACTTGTATCGGCACCTATTATGTAGTGATATATAGTGTTCAGGTTCTGTGCTTCCACTTTTAAGTTGTTTAAAACAAGTTTTCATTTAGGTAATGCTCAAATTCATAGAATTGGGTGGAACTCAAATCCAGTTCTACCAGCATTCTCTTACCCCCCTGTTTTGGTTTATCAATTGCCGGGTGTGTTTGGATTCCTGGAACTGACTCTAGCTGGTATCTAATTCTATCAAAATCCTTTTTCCCTTGGTTCTGATGAAAAACTTTTGAAGGCATCGGATTCTAATTTTGCTCAATTCCATGACTCCAAAAACACTAATGACTGAATTGGATTTCAGCTGCTCCAAATTCCACCGGTCCAAACACACTCTTAGAGAATTATTTTTTATGTTCACTGTAGATAAATATTGCTTACCTTCATTATGGGATAATGTTTGTTACCCTCCTAGTGAAAAAATGTAATATTTTTTTTTTAAGTTTAGTAGAAACTGACTTTCAGATCATATTTTTTTGGTCATGTGTCAGATTTTTATGAGGGTTGAAAAACCAACAGCTTATAATGTACTAAATTTTCAAGCCTCAAAAAAACATATTTTTATGCCAAAAATTTTAATCCTAGGATTCATTCCTACTATTTTGACCATGATGAACAGGCTTATGAAATTGATACCTTCAAGCGCTCTGTTTCAACACATGTGACTTTAAGTATGAAGGATATAGGTTGTTCAAGAAGAGAATCATTGCTTCCTTATAGTCATCTCTCTTTTTTATCGTGAAAATAACTTCATTTTGTTTAAAATTTAAGATGCGGCCAGTGAAGGGTTGAGATTAGCATAACCTCCCCCTATGAGTTCTAACTAGGGAGTTCCTTACCCAGTAGAGTAGCAAATGTTGTCCCATTTACGTTTGTGTCACTTGGTTGCTGGCCTTTTCTGAACAAGCATTTTACCTAAAAAGCGAATACAAACAGTATGGGGACGAAATAAATCATGCAAAAGCATATATGGACAGTATTGAATGCAGCACAAATGTTGAATCCAACTACATAAAAGGATATATGGTCACTATTAAACGTTTGTTAGCCTATTGTGGACAAAAAGCTTCAGTTATAGAATTGTATACACCCTCAATGCTTACACTGTGAGGTAATTCATTGGTTTTGTTTTAAACCCAGATTAGTAGCTATAATAAATGGTGGTTCATATTCCCTCATGTATGTTGCAACCATTACAAATAATTTTGATGATGTAAATATATGGATAGAGTTGGATTTGGTAGGCATGCTCTGCTCGTGAAATAGCCTCGACAAGCTGAACATGAGCAATGAGTGTTCAGTTCAATGCAGTTCATGTAGGCTTGTTATCTAGAGCCAGCTTAATAGGCTCACTTAATTCGGGCTTGCAATGAGTTCAAGCTTGGCCTGGCTTGTCACAATTATGAACTAAGCTTGCAAACCTTTTGTTCGGTTCATCGGTAGCTAAAAATCTAGAGCTATACTTCTAAGCCCCCAAATCACTCTCACTGTATATAAAAAGCATGCTTCTCACCTCTGCTTGTCAATCTTATAACTGTAATTGACAATCATTTGAAAAAAAATATGCTTCTGGTCCTTCCATCTAAAGTGATTGGAAAAGTTTTTCCATATAAGAGTTTGTTTGATAGAGATCTAACTATGATTTGTTGAAAGTGTTTGGTAGTACTTGCTTTGTTTTGGTTTCTCCTCATCAAAGAGATAAGTTGTCCCGGGGGACTATTAATGTTGTTTCATTGAGTATCTTGAATGGCAGAAAGGTTATAAAATGCTCATTTAGGTAAGAGAGTGTGAACCTCTAGAAATGTATAATTTTTTTAGTACATGCCGTATTAGTCTACATTTTCTTTCTTTGTACCTTTTCCACAAGATTCAGAGAGGGAGAAGGAGAAATATCATATCACCTACAATAGAAGACTATTAGGTACACCTCTTGGTTAAAGCTTTTATTAACCAAGCATGTAATGCCCCAAAATCTTAACCTTAAAATTTAGCAAAATTTTGAAATTTTTTTTTAACTTTAAGCAGAGAAAAATGATATTTTTCATGTGAGAGTTAAACAACTCTAGAGCGGGTTACAAATGTGAATCAACAACGCAAGATTAGAGAATTTATTTACAAACCATTCACGAATCATTAATAAAAAACCAAAATTATTTATATTTTATAAGTCATTCACAAAACCTAATGAATCAGATGGAAAGGACAAAGTTGCAATCAAACAAGTACGTAAGATCAAAACAAATATTATAAACAAAATCCTAAGTTTAGCTTTGGATTCTCAGAAGTTCTAGTCTTTGTCGTCATCATTGCATTTCGGCATCCACTGTTCAGTGTATCATTCATCACCTGTATTTTGTATAATATCATACTTGTGAAAGCCTGGTAGGTATAAACTAATTTCAGGTAATTATATGACCTAAAAATATATATTTCAATATAAGATGTCACAATTCATCAAGTCAGATATCTATGGAACAAATGAGTAGGATAAATACGGAATGTTCACAATATTCAAAAGCAATACATCATGTTATTATTCAATAAAATCAATAGATATACGTTCAATATGTGTTAACAACAAAGTCTTTGTTTCTCTTGATTACAATTCTCTCGAGTGCTCGAGAAAAAGCATCATAACAGTTGAGACCACAACGGATGTTTATTATACAATATATTTTTATTGCGCGAAATGTCTAACTGCATAACTGAGTGGTATCTCCCACAAAGGCATAATGTTCAGTATGAATGCATCTATGAAGTAACTGCAGTAGTTGGGGATCTATCACCTAAGACATGTAGACAGCTCTGGTCTCCTAAATCTCTAAGCGACTAGAGACTATCTGGGATGCCTTACTATCATATAACATATGTCACTCGAGGTTGTACCACATACCCTTTCAAGGTAGATATAAATCCGAATGGGTTACAAGGTTATCTTTATTAAAGGGACTTATCATTTCATGTGCCTCATATTCTATGAGGCACATTCAGGGCCCAATTGTGATCATCGCAAAATTTTTCCTCTCTTGGTGTTATCTCTCTTCATTCTCTTTTCATTTTTAGCCTCTATTTCCTCTTTTTTGAAAGGAGAAAATAAAAGACAGAAAAGAAGAGAGAAGAGAAAAGAAAAGAAAGAAGAGAGAGAGAAACTCTTTTGCGAAGGTCTCACTTGACCTTAATTTTGAAAAAGATTTAAAAGATTACTCGCCTCCATTTTTGAAATATTTGCGAAAAAATTGAGAGACGGGGCTCGCTCGTCGGTACGAGGTTCGACCGTTCCTGGCGCCTTCACCAGGGGTAATCAAACCAAGGATCGAATTTATCTTTTGCTTTGCCTTAATTTTGTCTAAGAATTTATTCTAAGTCTAGAAAATGCACAAAGAATCATGCTTGTGTAAATGCAAAAGATGTATGCTCTTTTTGAAAAGAATTTGGAAATTTCATCCAAGTGATTTTGAAATTGTGAAGAATATGATGAAGAAATGATTTTTGAAAGTTGAAGGACTTGAAGAAATTTAGATTTTCTAACTTAGGAGTTAGAATAGATCTTGAGTTTTGAAATAATCAAAGCTGAGATAAACCTGAATTTGAAGAAGGGAGTTTTAGGAAATAAGAATTGAAAGTTGAATATGGACTTTAAAATGGATCTAGAATTGAGAGTCAAGATGGAATTTGAAGATAGAATGGGACTCTAGATTTTAAATTTGAAATCAGAATGAAAAGTGGGAGAAATCTAGATGGGATTTGGAATTTAGAATTGGGTGCGAAATCTGGAATCCACGATAAAATTGGATCCGAAATCCAGAATCTGAGATGGAATTGGATCTAGAATCCAAGATGGGATTTTAAAAAAGTAGAATTGGATCTGAAATCTGGAATCCTAAATGGAATTGGATCCAAAGTCTAAAATCCAAGATGGGATTTTGAATCTGGAATCTGGAATCCTAAGTGGAATTGGATTCGAAGTCTGGAATCCAAGATGAGATTGGTTTTTGAAGATCTGAATCTAAAGTGGAATTGGGTTTAAAACCCAAGATGGAATTTGGATTCCAAGATCTAAATGGGATTTGCATTGGGATCTTTAAAATATCCAAGTTGAAAAAAGTGGAAAATCAGATTTTGAGAAATCTGGAATTGAATTTGAGAATCCCTATTGAATCTGAAGTAGATTTGAGAAATTCTCATGGAATTTGAAGATAGGATTGGATTTCAAAAATCCAGATAAAACCTGGAATTGGATCTGAGAGATCTAAATTGTCTTTTGAAATTTAAAAGCAGAGAATGAAACTTGAATCAGGACATGAATCTGAAAAATTGCAAAGCTAAATTGAGCTTTTGAATTTTGATCTGAAATGTTGAATTGAATTCAAATTCTGAAGATGAATTTGAAATTTCAAAGTTGAATTGAACTTTGAAATTCGATTTAAAATTTTGAATGTAAAAATGAATTTTGAAATTTCAAAGTCAAATTAGACTTTGAAATTGAAATTGAAATTTGAATTTTAAAATAAGATAGAATTGAGAAAATGAATTTGAATTTATAAATGAGAATTGATTTAAGAAATGAAGAAGGTATTTGAAGAATTATCTCAAAATCACTTGGATTTTGAAAAAGAAATTTGAAAATATGATGTAATTCTATCTTAAAATGATGAAATGAATTAAAGAATTTGAAAAGCATATTTCATTTTTTAAATGAATTGAAATAAGATTGAAGATACAATACATTCCTGACTATGGTCATTGAATGTATTATATAATAATCTATATTTAAATTCACATGAAGAATAAAAATACATTATGGTGCCTTTATAGAGTTTAAAATGAAATTAATTCTCAATATATCCTGACCATGACCATTGATATATATCTTGAGTTAATTTTAAGTTAAACTTTAATAAAGGAAGAAAATTTTTTAGAATATGATGATTTTTAAAGGGGATCTAGTGTAGATCCAGCGCTATTCCATAAAAGATAAGAATCCTAAGCATTGCCCACATTTTGACTATGGCCATCAATGTGAGTCATTTGCTTAGGATTAATTATCTCTCATTAGAATGGTGCACGTGCCATTCGTGTTCCCATTCGTGAAATTTCGAAAAAGAGAAAATGATATGAAACAAGCAATTCTAGAGGGGTATACATGCTCATACATTCTAGTCTAATGCAAGGAATGTAAATTCTCATCTAGCTATTACATCATTGGATTTGAACTTTGAAATGATGACATTCCTTACTTTAGGGAGGAAATTGAAATTTTCTAAATTTTTCTGCGAAACAGAGTTAGCACAAGGTAAGATTCACGAAATATAAAGGAAAATGAAATGAACTATGTTGAAGACCAACATATGCATGATCATGTATCTAGATCAGTAGAAAAAAAATATGACTCTATTATGAATGTGGGATGCAAGAACCATATACATATACACACTGAAGTTATGTTAGAAGTCTCAGATAGACTATCGAAGCCATAATAGGTACTACATGATATACAAACATATGTAGATGATTGATGAAGCGGCTATGAAAGAAGGTTGTGATGTTGAAAATGCAAGGGTAGTAGGAGTAAGGGGGTAAGTAAATGGTATTGCAACGGTATACAAACAGGTGGTGTACATATGCATGAATGTGAAATAGTGGTTTTAATGAAGGTGAATGAAGACAACGACCGGTGTTGTGAAGGTTGGAGATTAATGGTGTTTGTAGGGGTTGAAGGGTGCTGGAATATGTATGATGGTAGTTATTATTAGCGAAGCATACAAGACTTTAAGTAGGGATGAGGTGTTTATGAAGGGATGAATTATAGTGTTGGAGAGATTGAAGGTATAGTGAAGTGCCGGCTAGGGATGTATCTGATAAAGCTACAGCCAATTACAGAGGAGGCAGATTACACAGGTGGATGCGGAAAGACAAAAATGAGTAGGGATTACTATGAAAGTGATGACCTGCTGTGCAAACTACAGCAAATGATGTTGTAATATTGTGGCATGGATGTGAAAGAAGAGTGGGTGTTGGAACTAATTGAAGGTGATAACGGTAGGTCAAAATAGAGATGCTAATTGAAGTGCATAAAGCAAATACAGGGGATGGCTAACAGGTGGAGTAGAAATGGCAGCGGGGACTGATTGAAGGCACAGACGAAAAAGCATCACAAGGTGTTGTGAAGCAGCGGAAGGTATGCACCAAAGAGAGGTGATGTTGTGTAGCAGAATGTATAGGGAGTGTAATAATATGGACAGGAAATTACAGCAGAGTGTATAGAAAATGGATCAATGTAGTAGTGGTACACTAACTCAGTTAACAAAACATAGGAGAGCAAAAAAAAATGCTTAAGCAACATGGTATAGGTGAGGGTATGAAGGCACATGTTACAGGATGATTTCCTGATTTATGGGCAATGGGTGAGTATACATACCATGGTATGCGCAGGTGGTGTTACAGGAAAAAAAATTATAGGTGATAGTGGACATAGGTTGTGAAGATATGACAGACATGACTAGGAGTGGGGATAGTGTGCTGGGATGTGTAGCTGGTGCCTGATAGCCACCATAACAAGGTGGCATTCCATAACCAGATTGGTCAGATGCTTATTAGAGTTATTCTCCAAAGAATCCCTGTTCAAGAAAGAAAAACTTGGCTCTTCCCTAGAGACATGATATTGGGTTCATCTTCACAATTGGATGGTCTACCTGTTTCAAATCCCAACTATCACAAGCAATGCAATATCTGTGGTTTGACGTAACCCATGATAAGAATGAGAAAATGAATAACTCATTTTATGACATGAATGTTGAAACAGAAATTAAAGAAAGGTTTAAATATCATAGAGTTGAAGATTTTTACATGCTTTGTCCTTGCAACCATATTGAATGGGGATACCATTTGCAATTTTCTCAGCTAGGCAGGTTGAGACAGAATCATGTTCAATATTTAATATGAACGAAAGCAAATTTTGATGCAGCATGCAACTTAACCTATATGAAAGGAATCAACTGATGAGGGTAAATTAATTGTATAAATGCAAACTGCTACTTGATGACATCAAATTAACTATTAGGCTTAACCAGTTATGAAATAACTAATGCAAGTGCCATTATAATAATAATAAAAAAAAAAATTTGATATATTGCAGTGACTAATCAAGGGGAATACAAGCAAGTATTCTGAACAAACTGTAAGGCTGGAGCTACAGGGATAAGAATGCAATAAATGTACCGGCATATGGATCTGGATATTGGAATCGATTCCTGCAACTTAATGGAGTATTGACTAAACACTCATGGAAATTCTACCATATCAAGGTGAAACTGCTTCAGAATTTTTTACTGAGGATGTTTCAACAACCCTTCAAAAGAAGTTACTGCTGGGGACATTCATTTTATAGGTAGTTGTTGTACCTGTTTATGCCGTACTGTCGCGCCAAAATGTGATGAAACCAGAGCAGAAATGTAAGATTCAAAAGTTACCACGGTCAGGAGACAGGCAAATGCTGGGAATTGCTATGATGATAATAAGGGTCTGTTTGAGGCTTCCTGTTCTGGGTCCTCGATTAGATTCGCTTATCTCCTTGACTGATATCGCGATGTGTGCGCAATAAATTTTACCATCACCTTCCAGGCTCCCTAGCTTGCTGTGTTGGAAACATGAACCCAGATTGTCATCTGAAAAGAAAACAAGGCATTAGTAGTTGTGATAGCATGAATCTTTATACCCTGCGAGAATATAATTGGCTTGAGGCAAAACTATTTGCGAAATATCCAACTACCTCATTTAATTCAAGCGAAACTTGGAGAAATCGCTGATTTGACAGATAAATTCAGAGCTTAAAACTTCAGAGTACTTACCTGTTTTTTTGAGGGAGTACATTCGTAATGTGGCCTATAAGGGTGAAAGAGGTAATGGATAGCACATGAAATATTGCAGGGAGGTGTGATCATCGCAAAATTTTTCCTCTCTTGTGTATTTCTCTCTCTTCCTTCTCTTTTCCTTTTCTAACTTCTATTTTCCTCCTTTTTGAGGGGAGTGAAATAAAAGAGAGAAAAGAAAGAGAGAAGAGAAAAGAAAGAAAGAAAGAGAAACTATTTTGCGCGGTCTCACTTGACCTTGATTTGAAAAATATTTAGAAATTTAACTCGCTTCCGTTTTTGAAAATATTGCGGGAAAATGGAGAGACGGGATTCGCTCGTCGGTACGAGGTTCGACCGTTCCTGGCGCCTTTACCAGGGGTAATCGAACCAAGGATCGAATCTATGCCTTTTGCTTTGCTTAAATATAATCTAAGAATTTATTCTATCTCTAAATGCACAAAGAATCATGCTTGTGCAATGCAAGAATGTATGCTCCTTTTAAAAGATGTTTTGAAAATTTCCAAGTGTTCTGAGATGAACTTGGCAAGGGGGTGAAGAAATGATTGAATTTAACTCAGAACTTGGGATAGATCAGAGAAGTTCTAAGTCTTTGAAGTAAATCAGAGTTTGGAAGAGTAAATGAGAAGGAATGACTTAAAGCTTTAAAATGAAGTTTCAAAGTCAGAAATGGACTTTGAATTTGAACTTTGAATTTAGGAAAGGAAATGAATACTTGAGATGGAATTGAATTTAGATTTTGAAGTTTGAAATTTAGAATGGATCTGAGAAAATCAAATGGTATTTAAGAATAGAAATGGATTTAGGGAGTTCAAATGAGATCTGAAAATGGACTTTGGTTTTGAAATCTAGAATTGGGAATGGAATTGGATCTTAAATGGATTTAAGATCTGGGATTTGAGATCCGATGTAAAATTGGGTTTTGGATCCTAAGATGGACTTGGATATGAAGTCTGAGATCCAAAGTATGATTGGGTTTTGGATCCTAAGATGGATTTGGATCTGAAGTTTGAGATCCAATATAGAATTAGGTTCTGGATCCTAAGATGGATTTGGATCTAAAGTCTAAGATCCCAAGTAGAATTTGGTGTCTAGATCCTAGGGAGGAATTGGATCTGAAGTCTGAGACCCAAAAGTGGAATTTGAGTTAAATTCAGAAGATGAATCAAGAACTTTCAAGTTTAAATTGAACTTGGAAAAGGAAATTTAGAATTTTGAATATACAAACGAATTTCAGAGTCAAATTAGACCTTTGAATTTTTGGAATTTAGAAGATGAATCAAGAATCTCAAAGTTAAATTGAACTTTGAGTTTGATTGGAGTTTTGAATATAAAATGAATTGGAACTTCAAAGTCAAATTGAACTTTGAAATCTGTTTTGATTTTGAATATAAAAATGACTTTGAAATCTCAAAGTTAAATTGAACTTTGAGATTGAAAATGAAATTGAATTTGGAAATGAAAAGATGAATTGGATTTTATAAAAATTGAAGATAGATTGAGGAAGATATTTACATTACTTGGAAGTTTTGGAAAGGGAATTTTGAAAATATGATGCAGTTTTGTCCTAAATGATGAATGAATTTAAAGAATTTGAATTTAGATTTTGAAAAGCATGTCTCATTCTTTAAATGAATTAAAATAAGATTGAAAATATAATACATCCTTGACTATGGTCATTGAATGTATTATATAATAATCTATATTTAAATTCAGGTGAAGAATAAAACATATTTTTGTGCTTTTATAGAGTTTAAAATGAAATTAACTCTCAATATACCCTGACTATGGCCATTGGTATATATTTTGAGCTAATTTTAAGTTAAACTCTAATAAAAGAAAGAAATATTTGAAAATATGATGATTTTTTAAGAGGATCCAGTGTGGATCTAGTGTTATTTTATAAAAGATAAAAATCCTAAGTTTTGTTTACATCCTGACTATGGCCATTGATGTAAATCATCAACTTAGGATTAATTTACCTCTTACAAAATGGTGCATGTGTCATTCGTGTTCCCATTTGTGAGATTTTGGAAAATAGAGGTAAAAGCATGAAAACAAGTAATTCATGGTATTTACAGTGCTCATCCATTCTATCTAAAATAGGAAATGTAAATTCTCATTCGAATCTAGCTATTACAACATATGAAATCAAATTTACAACTCCAAATAATGACCCTTCTCTTCCCTTTTTTTTATATATATATTTTCTGCAAAAACAATTGGGTTAGTATGAAAAGAGAAGGAAAATTTGCACATATAGATGTTAATCGATGAAGTGTTCATGTGCCGAGAGATGAATGATAAAAAAAAAATGAAGAATGATATTACATATCTATGTATACACAGGTGCATGCCTATATACGTACGAATATATGCGTATATATTTATATAAATAGATATATATATATATACATATATATTCCTATATATATGTATATACATATATATATATATATATCATATGTGACATATACTTAATATAGGTAGCTGGGAGTGATATTTGAGGTTGTGGGAATGTAAATATGGCAGCAATGAAAACACAGGAGGTGCAAGTAAAACATACATATGCACAGTATAGTGAAAATGTTATCATAAAAAAAATAAGAGACTGTTGAATATAATGCCATAATGATATAACAAATGATAAAGGTATGGATGTTGTGCAATGTATTGGAGTATTGACTATGTAGATGTTGTTGTGGAAGGGCTGTGTTGGGTAACTGTGCTTAAGGATGTATAGGACCTCAATCAGGTGGGTCTACAGACCCCAAGTAAAATTGTGAATTTATATACTGCTGGACCTATATAGGCTTAGCAGGGTGTAATGGACATGGGTATTTGTGCATGTGTATGGAATGGGGAATGGTTGCCTAAAATATATAAATGATATGTTGATGCCTACATTATAGGTTAAACTAGTGGTAAAACATATGTACCAATTAATCCCTAAACTAATGAATATAGGCATGCAAATGGAATGTTAAAACGCACTATGATGAATGCAGGAAACAATCAACAAATATGTATGTACTGTGTTCATGTGATGTATGATGTTGGAGCCAACAGATATACTATGCTAACACTGCTACAAAAGTTGAGAGTGGTTCCCTGTATGTATACAAGATGGGGATGTGGTGAAAAGAAGATGAGGCAACAAAATATATAAAGGCTACTTGCAAGTGGCACTATAGCAAGGTCGTGCCTTGAGGATGGAGATGATGTGATATAGTGACTGAAGTGAAGGTGCAAGGTAAGTGCAAAGTAGTGTCGTGTATCTACTGTGAGCATATGATGGATGATGCTGTTTTGCAAGCATTGAGATCACAATCACCAAGGTGGGCTTTAAGCAAACCAATAAGCTAACGCATAAGTTATTTCCAAATAAATCTTGCTGAAACATACATGGAATAATTGATTTTTGACAGTATGTAAGAAGATGGACCATTTTGCAGAACTAGAAAATTCTAAATTAAAAGGGGATCAGTCTCTGGATGACATACTTACCGGCGCCACTTCACTTCGTGAACACTAAATCATAGTGTTGTTAAAGTGAACCATCTTGGTTTGCACCATAGCCTATATATTGTTACTGCACTTCTTGATGAGAAGATCATATGTCTCACCAGGGGCGTAGCTAGGATTCATGTGAGGGGGAGGCAAACAGAGGTGTAGGAAAAAAAATTATTTGTGCGATAGTTGGGGGTTCGGGGGCAGCGCCCCCAAAAATTTTTTTTTTAGATAAAATAAAAAATGGCTACAATTATTAATAAAAAACTATTTCATATGCACAAATCAAACTATTTGCTGCAGTCAGGGCTGGGCTAGGACTGGACTGGGCTACAAAAATGGATAAAAATCTATTTCATATGGAATCAGGACTGGGCTTTAAAAAAAAAACAAAAAA